>NC_048284.1:26269567-26869567 GCF_009762535.1 Notolabrus celidotus | reverse complement strand
ATGCATACTTGTTTTATTATTCTTTCACTGACGCACAAGACTACACACACACACACACACACACACACACACACACACACACACACACGCACGTACACACACACACACACACACACACACACACACACACACACACACACACAAACACAAACACACACACTGATATATATATATATATATATATATATATATATATATATATATATATATATATATATAAAATCAGATAGCCTCTCCTCTACTAAGGTCTCCACCCAGACCACACAGACTTTGATCCTCCAGAGGCTTGGCCCCGACTTTTCTGACCAGCATGTCAGCCGGCCACACAGCAGCGTCGTGGGGTCACTGTTGAAGTCAGAGCCGTATTCCTGGCAGCTGAAGGCGATGTTGACGGGCAGGGAGGAAACACCAATAGGCCCTGAGCCCTCTGGGATTGTTGGGGTCAAAGACTACATCCAGCCTGGCTCCATTGGACATCAATGAATGCTTGTTGTTGGTGTGCTGTGTCTGAGCTTCTGTGCATTTCTCCCTTTGTCAATATTTGAAAAGAGAAGCCTTAAAGTTCACTTTAATTATGGGTATACAGCTGCTGCATTCATTTTTAACTGTTTCAATTCAGTGAGTAAAGTTTTTTGATGCTTGTTATATCAAACATGATTAAGACTGGGGAATTATCCCACTTTGTACCAGAGTAACAGAAGAGAGGAAGTGCATCAAATCAAAATAAGACAGAAGCAGAGAAATAGCAGGTTGTCAACAGCACAACGTTCCAGACCTGATGTATTTGATTTTCACAGAACCACCCGTCATTTGTAGGGTGTAGCTTGTCACACATCAAAGGAGCACTTCTCGCCCATTTACCCAGGGCTATTTGATGTTTTTGTATTTTCCCCCAGCATCTGAGCACTTTATGGATTGGGCTTCATAAATATCCTTTAAAATCCCTGGTGTTGAGCTGGTGGAGAAGATGCTTCATATGGGCAGAACATGAAGAAGTTGATGTACAGTCAGTTCTGAATGTGCTGAACTTTAAATTGATGATCAATCATCACCACCTTTGACACATTTTTACCTTTTAAGGGTGTTTTTCCTCATACTATTAGAAGGGAGACTTTCAGGTATATAGAACATTAACATAAGTAGCCATTCAAAAACTTGACATGCCCAGATTGAAAAAAGTTGTAAGCCTTATATAGCTAGATATACGACATGCTTGAACACATGTTCAGTAAAAATCCCAAGATCCTAATGTGAAATATAATTTTTTTTTTTTTTTTTTACTAGTCATTTTGCTTCTCACAACATAGAAAGGCTTTTTTTAAAAAATCCATACTATAAGTGGTTGCACAGAGTAATAAGTGAAAACATGTCTATGGAAATAATAACACCACTGTAAATCCCAAAAGATAAAATGTGTCAGCACACATTCTAAAATATGTAAATGGGAGTGATTAAAGGGCAACAATAGAATTACCTGAACCATACCTTACATGAAATTAAAGAAGCAGGTAAAAATAAATTAAATTCTTCAACCCTGCTGGGAACGCATATTTGATTAAAGGTCCGGTCCATATTCAAATAAGTGTATTACACAGTCTCAGTCACGTACAGACTTTGCATACAGCAGATTATAATAGGTGGTTGTTAAACTTGTGATGTAAATCTCATTATTGGAGTGTATATGAGAATGTATCAGTCCTCCTTTCCTGCTCGCAGCAGCACCCTGGGACGGCGTGATCATGTAAATCGCTGAGTGTTTTTAGTATGTACATATTTTAACATGTTAATCCATCTGACAGACCAAACATCTTGCTGACAAGGCCTTCTCCCCTCGGTGCTCCGCGGGCCAAGCTTGATCGTACGTGTGCTTTGCTCTGTCAAAGGCGAAACATAAATAAATAATTTTATTCATTAATAGTCAAGCCAGAACTTCTGCATTCTACACAACATTGTCTAAACAGTTACAAATCTCTGTTCTAGCCTCTCTGCCTTCCTGTCTCCTTTCACTTCTGTCAGCGCTCCAGCTGCTAGAAGTGGCAAAACTCTGCATGGAAACTTAGCAAACGTGTCTTTATTCTGCTTCTCTGATCTCAGTGGCTCTCCCAGGGGAGCCAGAACTACTTTCTGGCTTAACAACACTTGTTTTTTGTCCTTTTTTTTCCAGCCTCAGAAAGTGTTCCATCTGCACTGGTTGTCAGGTAACTGTGCCGACACATCTGCGGCTGGTTTAGGAGCAGTGCAGCTGTGACCTCTGGTTTGATGTGCAAAAAGAAACCATCTAATATGGCACTCGCCATCTGCAGGCAAGTGGGGAGGAGAAGAAAAAGGAGAAGGAGGTGGAGTGGAAGACAGAGGGAGAGGTAGAGAGAGAGAGGGGGAGAATTTAGAAATCCCTGCCATTTGTTCTCCCTGTCACTATAGCTGCAGAGGGAGGGAAAACAGTGTGTTTGTTTTGCACTCATGCATTGGCTGCCTCCACTTTCCCCTCATCGGAATGGAAGGTTAGACAAGATAAACAAAATCCTCGAGCCGTTTCTCTGATATTGAATGACAGATCTTGTATTTGGATATGGGAAAATATTTCAAATCCACATATACACTTTATTAAAAATACTGTATCAGAGTTGACTTGCCAGAGTCAGATTCCAGTTTTATATAAATTGAGTGACTGCAGATTGTTTCTCCTTCTGTTGATAACTAAATAGATTTTAAAAAAAACACTTCTCCATATAGGGAGACATTTTTTGCGTTGCTTTGACGACGAATGAGATGTTGAACAAACACAGATGAAGCATGTCAGTGGTTGTTGAAGGTGAACATTTAAACTGTTATCTCCAGTGGAATGTATGTAAAGCATGTGAACCCACTGCTCTAAACGTGTGGAATGTCCCATTTGTTTTGGAATATCGAGATGACGCCACAGAGCAGAGACGAGGTCTGAGCTGTCGGCCTTTTGGATGTAGCGGCTCCCCGCTGGGCCTCCTACGTGTTTGCATTTAGCCGCTTGAGAGTTGATCCGGAGGGGGCTGACAGGTAGGCTGATGGGGGTCCCTGTGGTTCTGCCTTCCACATAGCAATGGGATTAACACAGCGGCAGAAACATGTGCGTGAAAGTGTGTGCTGTTGTGTGAGCCTGGGTTTTTTTGTGAGACAAGGGTGGGGATTGGGGGCTGAGTCGAGACCAGACACCCTGTGGTGCTGGCGTCAGACTGGTACCGAGTTCTCACACTCACACATACACTCACGCACACATAGGTGAAAGCTACAAGCCCAAGTCCGTCTCTCTCCCCACTGTTGGTCTGCAGCAGACAGACTTGTGTTCAGGCTCCACATATTTCAGATTAGATTAATGTAGAACACAAATCCAGATTGTGGAAGAAGCAGTAAAAGCTCATTTTGTCCAAACCACAATTTTTGAACCTGGACAAACTAATGATTAGCTGAACTGCTTCTGCAGATGTGCAGAAATAATATTTTATAGCCATCGATGTTAGAAGCTCATTGTATTCCAGCTCCAAATTAACTGTTGAAGCTGTTATAATGGCTGAGCTAGCAAAAAAAAAAAAAATGTATCATTTGTTTACTTATCCCTTTTTAACAAAGTCACATCTGCAAATGTGAGCTATGGTCACAAGGTCCGAAAATGTACCCCTAGTTGGAGAGGGAGACAGGAAAAGACAACCATGGTGATAATTGGACTGCGCTTACAGCTGCCAGATGTTACAAATGTCAGGAGGATCTGCTGTGGAAAAACTACAATCGACCGAACATGGACTATCTAGAGCGCATCCATTGCCTCGTGTGCTGTTATTGTGTTGAGCAGCCAACACAACAACAGCCAAATAAATGTAAAAAGTTGGTGATAAATATGAGTTCATTGAGGTGAAGCATAGTGGCCCCTCAATACGACACAGCTTTTAGCTGACGCGTAAGTCTGAAGTTATGAGAACACTTAAGGATTTCATTTCTCCAAAATTGAACTTACTTGATATCAAGAATGACTTCATGAAAGATTTTCAGTCCATTACTTTGTTTATTATGTTTGAAAATGTTCTCCTCTTTTATCTGCTATCTGAGACACAATCTTGTGTTCTATCTGTTTATCTTTTACCTTATTGGTGTTAAAATTAAGCAGTAAAGTTTCTACACTGGCTCTTACTGTGAGCTTGTAAGTGATATATGAAGCAGTATAAATAAACACACTCCATCATCATAGCTGAGTATCTTCCTGTCTTAATTATGACTTACAAAACAACAATCACGTTTCACTATCAGCATCATTCATGTCATCAGAACAGCAGAAATCATTGTTCACATTAGTGTCAGTAGAAAGTGGCAACACAAAAACCCTGTAAGTTTGAATCATTGATTGATTTGAGGTTGGACTTTTAATAAATAAGAGATACAGCTAATGGCAGCAGGAACATCTCCTTCCCCCAACAATCCTTTAACAATGAGCTGATTTTCCAAAAGCTCTTTATTCTTGTTCCGAGGATTCAGCTCGCAGAACTAAAGCCCAAACTGTGAGTGCATCAAAGGAAGCAGGATGTCATCTCTGCAGATATCTTCTCTCGAACAAAGATGAACATGCACAGTTTCAGCTCTATAATTGCAGCATATATACATTCTCCCTAAAAGGAAATAATTCAGTCCTTTTAAAAAATGCTGTAGGGGCTTCTGAACATGACATTCAAAAGAGCACTACAAGAATGGAGCTGTTGATATCCACTATTAGGACACTGTCTCTCTCAGCTGAGTGGCTGAGTCATTGTATTGTCCCAGCTGAGCTTCTGTTCTGTGTGGGTGTTGACATTGGGAAATGAAGCTCTGTGACTCCACATTCATTCTGCACAAACAGAGGAGAAGTCAGGAGATAACCTGAACCAAAGAAAATATGTGCAAATCTAAGGACGGTTTGAGTCATGATGACTCCTCATGTGTCAGCTCAGAGGAGGCGATGATTGTGGCGTTGGCTGTAAGTGTAAGGACAACATGACATTCTTGCAACATTAAATGACGTGATTGTGCCTCTATTCATCTGCTTTTATTCTTGTAATCTTTCTATTTTATCAATAGGTCTAATGCTAAGGTGCTAGCTGTCATAGCTAGAAGAGTCTCAAAGGCATTTTGATTAAATGTATTGCTAATAATGAGTAGTTACTCATTGAACCTCTTGGACTTGTTCACATACTTTGTGCACAAAGTAACCGCATGTGACTCACTGTCTGCAGGAGGGAGCTGTTTGCGTAAATGGGAAAGTATACCTAATGCAATGGGATTAAACTGGGCAATACTCTGAAATAAGTGTTGGCACTTGCCCAATGGTGACGTACAGTGTATGAGACATTTAACTTCTCTGTCTTGGACTAGGATTAAAGGTTGCCCAGAAATGTAGAACGGCTCAGGCCAGCCTTCCTGCCAAATCCTCCCAGCATCCACAGCGAGGGCAGACCATAGAAGTCCCCCACTCTGAGGATAAGGAGTCTGATTAACAAAATCTCCGAAGTCCAGATTCCTCTTAGCTACACCAAAGCCTTTGCTGTTTTGTCTCAAAGAATGACTGCCGTACATCTATTAGAATTTCAGGGTTACACTATGAAACTTACAATGAAAGCTGTGAAATGTACATCTTTTCACCACTTGGCAGCCAGTGACTGGAAACCATGTACTTGTTACACAGAGCTCTCACTAGCAGTGACCTTATAGGCTTCTCCAATTATTTATTCATTTTCTCTAACCTTTTAATTATTTTCAGGGTCATAGCTTGCTAGATTAGATCCTGACAAATATTTAACAGGAGATAGAGTGATACCATGGAAACAGCCATGGATAAAGAGATAGCTGTCCAGATGTTTTGTGCTCTGGCTGATCAGACTTGCTTTCAAGGAAACAGATACTTGTATAAATGTAAATGCCTAGATTAGAGTATGGTTAGATGACACGTGTAAATCTTTCTTTGCAGGGAATCGAAAACAGTGCTCCGTGAGGAGGGTGAGGTTGGGTGAGGGTGAGGTGTTGCCTCAACTGAAAACTAAATCTGGGACACTGTTAAGGTAAGAATGCAGTTCACAAGATTAGTTTAGACAATTGTTCTTCTTGGTGGAGAGGGAGGGAAGCTTTGAATGTATGCTTCAGTGCAACTTATGTGACTTCAGTCTGTAGGCTTGATTCACACAATGATTGTGCAGGTGTTAGGTCCACTAAACCTGTGCATATGAACCAAACCAGACACAAACTGCATGGCAAAGCTAATAGCATCTTCGTATACCGGTGTTTGCATGTATTTTAAGAGTCACCATGCATTAATTTGGGGTTGAGTAGGACCCATTTAATGCAATTTAACCATAAATCTTTCAAAAACATTTTAACAATCCTGTTCGAGTTGATGGTAACTGTGCAACAGGAATGTCATGCTCAATGTTCCAGGGTCATGACAAAAAACTTTGTCAGCACCTGGCTCAAAGCCATGACAAACAATGAGGAGACGTACGGTTTTACTAAAGTAACGAAATATACTTGGTGTGGCAAACGCCTCCCCCCAAGCCTGCAGGGACAGACAATACAACAGAAAAAGGGAACACACAAAACTACAGCCAGCCCTAGAGGCAGGAGGCTGTCACAACTTTATGGCATTTGGTTAAACTTTAATAAATGTTCTTAACAGATATTTGCATGGAAATGCTGACAAATAATAGCCGATGGGTTCTGTGATCCCATGACACTCCATGAGCACAATAATATCTTTGATGAGTATCAAGGACCAAATACTTCTGCCAACTTTTGTGGTGAATTTCAGAGGGACAGTATGACAGGGTCTAGCTTAGCCATGAGGCTGCAAACTAGCTAACAGGTCCTTTCATTCAATTCAGTTGCCTATGTTGATCATCAAGTGAGTTTATTTGTATACAAATGACTTGTTTTTCAAGTTTTAACACATTGTTAATAGACTAACAGATATATGGACACTAGTCACATATGTAGGTGGAGATGAGGAGCTGAAATATTGACTAATATGAGCCAGTTTCCTTTTAAGCACCATTCTTGGAAATCTTGGTGTTCTATCACACCTCCTAAAGAGTAAAAGTCTCTCAGAGAATGCATTCTTCTAAAAGGTTTCCAGGGTTTCTCTGGCCTCTGCCTTGTTTGACCCTTCAGGACTTCCTCTCCAAGGTTTTCCAAATTGTATTGCCCCGAATGAATAAGAAAAGAGTGGTTTCTGGCTGTGTGCTCTTTGGAACACTCTGCCTTTGACAATAACTGTTGATGGAAAAAAGTCTATTTGGGCCAGCACGCATCACATGATCCCGTAATACCAAAGTTGGCCACGATGCCAACATCCCCTCATGGTCCAGAGCAGTTCCAACAGGCTGGGTTTCGTGACTTTGACAGACTGTTGAAAAGTGTTTGAGGCCTCAATGTTGCTAGGTTAGATAGTTTATTCAAGCCTGTTTATACTGCATCTTTTAGAGTAAATAAAACCCAGAAGTTTTTAGGAAACCTATTTTCTCATGGCTTGTGGAGGGTATTTTTACTGCCACGAAGGAAACCAATTCCTGACAAGTAAAAATGGGCCAAAATCATCTCCCTATGTCTTTACTGCAGAAGTACACTGATGTCTGACAGCCAAGAATTACTGCTGTCACACAAATTCATAATGAGGAGCTCAAAAGAAAGTCTGAGAACCTCTCCTTGCCAGCAAAACAAAATCATTCTGGCCACCTCCAGTTTGAAGGAGAGCATGAGTATGTGACTGATAAACAATAAATAAAGTTGGAGAGTTGACGTCAGCTGTACTTTAAAGATTTTACAACACAACTTACAGCATTTTGCATTTATATTCAAAAGAATTTCGTATCACGTAAAAGAGCGTCAGAGAACTGGACTACTCATTCTTTTACTTTTGTCTTCCTGTAACTCAGTGTCAAAGTCCTGTCATGGTCAGCTAGAGAAACCTCCTGGATGGATTAGGAAACATGCTGCCCACTGCGGCCCCAAGGTGAGGGAGCTCACCTGTGATAACAGGTGATAACTCATGGGATTACTGTAAAATGAAAGCAGAGATATTGGAGTGGTGGAAGTGAAAGAACCGACACAGGGGGTGCGTGCTCTGTGCTGAGGATGGTTTCAATCCATCGACACCGGGGTTATAGATGAGACTGTGAGCGTAATCCCAGAGTGAGGAGGCCAGCACAATATTGCCACAGAGGCAATAACAAAATCTTTTTGCAGTAAAAGGTGTTCTGGGTCAAAGCTGCAGTACAAGGTACAAAGATTCTGTATGTCATCGGCTTTGTTGCGATTATCCCTCCTTGGAAGAATCTAATGTTACTGAAGGAACACAGACAGCAAATCCCTGAGTTTGCTGGATATCATTAACTTTGTGAAAATCTTATCAGCCTTCACTACAATTTATAAAGACACACAAAACATCCCATCCCACAAGATGTATTGTTGTTGTTATTTTCCAACAGGCCAACAAATATCACTGCACATTACTGAAGTGCTCATACTAATGAGTATTCATTCAAAATAAAGTATGCCCTGTGGTAAGATTGTTGTAAACTACAGTTTACAAGGTCAAGAATGAACTTTTAATCTCACTTCAAATATACTTAGCTGTTATTATGAATCTTAAAATGGAAGAATATGTGAGAAATGCACCCTACCTTGCTGATGTCCCTCTTGTTACTTGATTAATGGTTTGTTTTTTTCATAGTGATAACGGGAAAATGTGGACGAGGCAAAACCGCAGTTAAGTGTTGGCAGCTACAATCAATCACAGCCACACTACAAAACATTACAGTTATCTAAAACAGCAGTAAACATAATGTTGTACCATCTGCTCAGATCAAAGGAGCGGATTTCTTCACAGTTCCTTATTTGCACTGACATTGTCTTGACATGCTCCACTGCTTCAAATGTTAAAAACAAATCTTGGATGTGATATTTATAGAACAGAAGTCCTTTCAAACGCAGCCAGTCAACACAGTGTCTCATTTCACTGTCAAGGAGCCTTTCTTTTGTGCTCTATATGTTCACGTTTTCAGTGTAAACTCTGTTAAAACATTAAGTCTCCACAAACATACACTCATACTGCCTTTCATTATACAGGTCAACTGAGCTAACATTTAAGCATGCTAACACCTGTCTTTAAGCTATGCTGTAGGGCCCCATTAAGGATGAAAACCCTTTAGATATCAAGGGTAAAGTCATAAATTAATGAGAAAGAAGTCATAATTTCAGGCTATCTGTATATAAAATAACAAATATGAGGAAATCAGACGGGCATTCTCTATAACGAAGAGTGTTGATCAGCTTGAGAGCTCATCAGCTGAGTACAGGAGCTTGTTCAGGCTGATTATCAGGCTGCCCTTCTTCACTGATAGACTCTGGGTTTTACACACTTTACTAATCATGAAACGTATATCAATGTAGTGCCTTAATGATTGAGTATTCAATTATTTGTGAAACCTTCACTCAATAATTACTTCACAAGATGCTCCACAATGCTTGTTTTGATGCGGGCAGCTGGCTGACATACAACATATAGTATAGGCCAACCAAAGGATACAATTATGACTTTTTCTTATATATTTACATCTTTGCTCTAGTAAATTTGTCACTTTCTGTATAAAATGTACAACTTTACTCTTAAAATCTCAAACAGTTGGGACTGTGTAGAATATTAATCAAATCAGAATTCAAAGTTTTGCAAATCATTCAAACCACATATGAAAATTGATCATTTTAATATGTATACACAATATATATAATTTCAAATGTTCAAACTGAAAACTGAAATGGTTTTGTTTTAATTAAAATGTGATGCCAGCAACTACCACTATACTCACAAAAGGTTGGGAATATTCTGTTTTCGGGTAACATTTCAGAATGCACCTAAAATGCAATCTAACCTCTCCAGGTAAACTTAATTTGACCTTCTCTAAACTATTGAATACACATGTCTAACTGTTCAATGTTTCAGTACTGATTGCATAACTTGCTGCTCTCTAACAAGGTGATTAACCGCAAAAAATCACAAGTGTCTGATCCTTAAACCGGATCAGAATAAATGTTCTGGTTCAATGACACTTTGTATTTAAAATTCCTCTTCATCATGCTTTTCATGTTTTATTCATCAACAACAGTACTGAGTCTTCGTGTAGAGGGTCATAACCCTGCACCCCAGAACCTTGATGACCTGAGGGCAGTCCATCAAGAAGAGTGGAATGCCATGCTTCGGTAGACAATACGTGGACATGAGAGTTATTGTCAAGATGTACTTGATGCTGAAGGACACACGACAAGTTACTGAGACATTGACATGTTTTGTTTTGGTATACCCACCACTGTTGTTAGCTTTTGTTTCAATACTTTGTTGGAGATTAAGAATTTAACATTGCAGGCTTCTACTTAAACGCCCTACTTTCATGACATAATATCACTGTAGCAAGAACTTCTTACATTTTACATACATTTCACCTGAAAGTTGAATATGCCTAACTTTTTGTGAGTAGTGCAATTTACTGTGATAACACTCTAGATTTCAGTGTTACAGATTTCACTGGATCTGCTGAACTTATTGTTACTTTCAGTGACTTGAGATCTTGTTAGATGTTATGGAATGAGGAAGGTGTTAGCATTCAACAAACATGGATGGTGTAATAAAATATCTTGGTGCTTAAATTTTGACCATTTTGTTTTTAATTCTGCCTCTCAGATGTTACCAACATTTTGAACAAGTGAAGTGCTTGCTTAAGCACTCTATCTATGAGATAGCAGAGTTTACAATTTATAGAAATGCCCCAGACCGAGCGACTAAAGGAGGAAAGCTGAATTGTAAAAGTTCTCATGATGAGCTAGAAATCTTGAACAAACCCAGAGCTAAGCGAGTTGTCAATGATCAGAGTGTGTAGATCTAGTACAGTAATCGCAAGTGTGTATGTGGGAGTGTGTGTGCTTGAGCTTGTGGCAGAGTGAATTTGGGAAGCTATGAAGGGAGAATGAGGGATGAGATAAATCAGAGTGCCATACAGTAATGGTGCGTGGGCTTCAGCGAGCATGTTAAAGTCAAGAGGAGTGTGTGTTTCTTTTATCGCTTGCTCCCGGCTCCTTTTATTTTAAGCCATGATGACAGGTAGGGAGGAAAGGAGCCGAGGTGGTGACTCAGTAAATAAAGGAAAAATGTTAGAGTGTGTCTGGTGAATCCTCCGGTGTCTCATTCATTACTCTGAGATATGAAGAGGGCAACAAATGTGTGTTCAGTAAGGATGAATATGTGCAGCGCATGCAAGTTTCACAGTCACTTGTTTTTAGGTTGAAACGCTATGGAGGAGATTTGATGGTGCCAAGGGGTAGCATTAAAGACAACCTTAGCTTTCAAGCTCAGAAGTTCAAAAGGGTAGTATGGTGTTTTGAAGTTGGGCTGTAAAAAGGGACCTACAGAGGATCCTGGTCAGCACGGCCCCTTTGTTGAGAAAAACTTCTGACAGAGCTGGCTTGGAAGCTATAGGTTACAACCTGCTCCAGACAAGGCTAACTCTACCAGGTGATTTAGCTAGTTTTTAAAAACTCTGACTCAAACACTGATGTTGGTGTCTAGTTGGACATTTTCAATGCATCTCTTTAAGGTCAAAGGTCCATGCACAACTCTCATACGTGTTCTTTTACCTGCAGCTTACTGATTAGCTGTTTGAATCTGCAGCCTTCAAAAGAGACAAAATGAAAAAGTGAGTGGTTCTTACAGTTACGATGACATAGCATTTACTGTGAAAACAAGAGGACACCTCTACAAAGTTGTCAGCTCAACTTCTGTGCTTACTGGAGAGATCCCACTTTACCTGGTAATGTGAAGCCATGCCTACAACCAAGACAACTACTGCTGCCATGAGTGGGACTTGGTAACAAGATTGTTTCAGAACTTTTCTGAATCAGAGGATACCTGCAGCTTACATATGGCTTTCTTCAATCTTCAGAAGTTAAATCAGAAAACCAGAAGAGCCATGTTGGTCTTCAAAGTGAATGTTCAGCTCTCATTATTGTTGTAGAGTAAAATGACACAACCTATCGTCTTCACAATATGTTTATCTTATCAAAATACACTGTTAGCTTTTGAAAGGGAAGACTGCGCTGACATAACAAACTCTACAACCATTAATGTGTCAGATGGAGAAAAGTTAAGCATTTCCTGCTACTTGTCTTGTTACATCCTGTAATTTTAAAACTTGTTTTTGTTTTATGTAAGTACCTGCTTTAGGACTACGGATTAAATTTAGCTATTGCGCTAATTCTGGTACTTACATTGAGGCATATTGCTGAAATGTTGATTAATGTGCATTGTACTAATCAAATAAATTAAATTAAAATGAGGTGAAACTGAGATTCAAAATAGAAAATTAATCATATATCAGACTCATACATAATAGACCTGATCAGCTGATCAGTGTGCTGCAGGTGGAACAACTCGTATCTGTGGTGTACGAGAATATAGTGCAAAAACAAAAGGCTTTCTGATGGCAAAGTAAAGCGATGAAAACCAACATCAGTGATTGAGTTGGAGTTTTCTTAAACTCACCAATATTACATGGTAGAGCTGAGCCCATCTGCAGGAGGGGAAAGCCTAGCTGCTCTTCTGCTTCTCTGGCAAGTGACCCAACAAAGGGGCCAAGCTGACCATAATCCCCTGTCGGGTCGAGGTAGATGGCTTTCTAACATGAGTCTGGTTCTGCTTAAGGTTTCTGCCTGTTAAAAGGGAGTTTAAGGAAGTGGATTAAGATGAGATAAGATCGAGTCCTCTCAGTAAGGGGGGACTGGAGCGTATCCTGTCTTGATGCTGAGTCTTTCTTAGTAATTTAACATTGAATATAGTCTAGACATGGTCTGTTTGTAAAGAGTCTTGAGATTATGGTTGTTGTGATTTGGCGCTATATAAATAAAGATTGATTCATTGACTGACTGTAGGTAATAAACTTACTATTGACAAGTAACCAAACTATCCATTAAAAAAAAAAAACACACCTACAGTATGTTAATGTTTTTCATTAATTTAACCTTAAACTGGACTTAAGAAACTGGAGAAAGGATGATTCTTTTTTTGTTTTTTCTAACTACTTTATACTCTTTGAACTATTTATCTTGCCGTTGCTATTAATGTACTTGTCAAGGTAATTGTAGAAATCTGTAAAGACCATGACATCAAAAAATATATGCAGTGATATTATTAGGTCTGTGTTGTAGAAAAATGAGTTGAAGAGTAAATGGTGAAATGGATTGTACCTATGTATAAAGCACTTGAATCACTCAAAGTGCTTTTGCACTGCACAGTATGTCTCATTAACCCACTCAAGCATATTCATACACTGATGGAAGAGGCTGCTATGCAAAGTGCCCATCATAACTAACTAATCCAATTCACATGCCACTAATCCCATCACACACAGAATAGTGAATGCACCAACCTGAACACAGCATGCTTGAAATCCTTGATTGTAAAATAAATCTGTATGAATGCAGGGAGTCAGAGCTGGACAATTAAATATCTGTTGAGTTTATTCTCTTTTTTTATCTGTGCTTTAATTTTTCATAACCTGTGAGCCTGGTTGTAACCTTTGGAGAATCTATGAGGAGAAGGAAGTCATGTTTTAGGAAACTCAAATCAGCATTTGATCATTACATAACCTTCCATGTCAACATTCAAGAATAATGCTGCTCCTAATATTGTAGGAGGAGTTATTGGAAACCAATAATTGTCTCAACTAGTATTGGAGTCTGCTGTGAGAAAGCTGTTGAAGCAAGGAGCAAGTACTACTCTCACAGCATCTTAGGGATGTTAGTGGAGTGGCTCTTACATGTGTCTGGCAGCTGTTTGGTTCACTACACTGATCCATGCAATCAAATGTGTATGAGAAGGGAACATATCCATCGTGTCTTCATCCAGTGGGAGTCGAGAACCTTTCTGAAGCAAGACTTTAACTTTTTCTTCCATGTTGCTTTTGTTTTGTTAGATCTGACTATGTTTAAACTACTGAGAGAAAAAAAGGATGTTCAGGCCTCTATTCCAATTTACAAATCATCAGATTAGTAGTCATTCAAAGGTAGCCACATCCTGTAGTTTACCTTGTTTTAAAGAAGCCTTCAAACTGGCAATCAAGAGCATTAACTTATGTTCATTGGGGTAATAAATCAACTAAAGCAGGGTGCACACTGAGATATTGGAGCTTATTAAAGGTCCGACTTTTTGCTGCCTCTTAAAATAATCTCAACAGAATTTCCTGTGGCGTGAGGTGTGTTGAGAATGATTTCACTTCACCCCACTCTGCTCAGAAGATGAAATAGGGGCTGCATTTGAATTCGTAAATATTAAACATGTTCAGTATTCATGATCAAATATCCTGATGTGTTGTGGAAACTAAGGTATGCCAAGCAAGCATTCCTCTGTGGATAGTCACCTGGAATGGAATGTTGTCAATCGGCTTCACGTAGGGGACTTGAAATATCCATGTTGTTTAGCTTACCAATTCAGCAAGCTAACGGAAACACACGTTGTTGCCGCAGTGTCAACAAGCAGAAGTGAAATAAGCCTGATACTACGTAAGGGCTCTGATTGTCTCCGGTGGTGTTGCTCTTGACGGTCAGAGTTATATCCGCCATCAACAGGGTTGTCAAGTGGTTTTGATCAATCAGAATCAAGTATCAAACACAGCCAGGTAATTAGTATGAGAGTGGGGTAGTAAAATGAACCCTAATGCTTTAAAAGTAAAATTATTTCCTGGTAAGCTTACAACAAATCTGACATCTCTTCAACCTTACTCCTGGTGGCCATTAAAATGATGATAAACGTGTGATAGGTTGGTTGCTCACATGGGCTACTCCACATCTAACTTTCAGCCCGGACCATCTGGACACATGAACTGTCAAGAGATCTAGTGAAGATGTCTTGGCAGCCAGACTTTTCCTTTACTGTCTCTGTAATTATGGTGGATTGTCATGATATTAGGTAAAGACACCTGCTCCCCTATAATGAACTCTAACTTTAAGTCTATCAGCAACATTCAGTCTGCCACCACCATGGCTGTAGACTCCTAGTCCCCCGTGTCACAGTCTGTCTTCTGCTCTTATCTCTCAGTACATTTTCTCACTTCCCTGTACCTTTTCCCACCCATCCATCAGATGACCTCAGGCCTTTCTTGATTTGTCTCAGCCACTCCCATCCGCCTTGCATCTATGCAATCAACCCATTCTCCTCGACCATGTTTTCCTCCACCTAGAACACAGTGGCTCATCAGCTACTTAGCACAAATGCCAGCTATCAGTCCAGATAGCTCCTGCTCCTGGATGTTGCTGTTCCTTGCCATGTCAGTCAGCCTGTCACTTATGTGGTGAGTGTCTGCTTGTAGCCTGTTACCTGCTCTCTGGATAGGATGTCCATATTTCAAACTTTCTCACAGGGATATGTTCATTTTATTGCAAAAAGATATGTATGATCTCACGGTACAATTGGATTTTTCATCAGTGCACCGTGAGTGACTGAAAATAGACACTTTCAGCATGTGCAAGACTTAGGCTTTTTTCAAAACCACCTATGTAGAATGTAGTATGTGAAAAAGAGGAAAATCTGCAGTATGCCGAATCTACCCAGATGTCGTACTAATTCAGGAAAATTTCTCAGTATGCAGCGGACCATCTCCCTGCAGGACAGGGGGAACAGGGGAAATAAATACACATAGTAATTAGCACAGGTGTGGACACAGGACACAGGTGAAATGAATCAGGTTAATCAAAAAAGGAGGGAAACACACAAGAACAGGAAGTAAAACTAAACTGCAAACACTGGGATCAAGAACTACAAAATAAAACAGGTAGCACAACAGACTGTACTAAGAAACACAAGAAAATGCACAAAAGACTACAACACAAGACATGGATCACGAAACACAAGGAAGACAGGATAACTTATACAGACAACAGACAGGGAGGAAACACAAGGCAAAAACAAACCTAAAGATCAGCTCATGACAAGTATATCCATTGCCATGTACTTTTTGAAGGGTGCTGTGACTCTCCTGGAGCTCATTGGAAAATGCTTACTTCCTTTTCAGCATGAAGGCTGGTCTACCTGATGTTACACTCCAGGACCTGTCAGTATGGTGATCTGGGCTGGCTAAGCAAAAACAGCACACTGAGATTGATTGATACATGTACAGACAAATTGGTATTGAACTTTGACTTGAGGTGCATTAGGGATGTTTTTGTATTGGGTAAAAAAGCAACAGCCCTGACAACGACATGGATTGACATGTCGATGACAAGTCGTAATTGCAAGTGTGGTGCATTGTTTTTTGTATTTCAACTGGTTAAAACCGGCACTCATTAGTGTGTTATAGATTTAGTAAATAGTTAATAGAAAATGTACAGAAAATAGGAAGAAACCAGGATGTATGATCACCTGTCACACTTCATCTGTATTTGGGTAATATTCCTGTTATCCCAGATATTGTGCATGCAGTGAAATGATTACAGTTCCAAAACAAAGTTGTAATCAAATATTCAAAGAACCTCCCTCCCTCCACCACCACCTCTATGTGCTTTTAGACATACAGTTTTCCGATGTCATAATAAAGGAAGTTAGAGCACTTTTACAACAAAAACCTGCTTTATCTGGAACTGAAGCTCCTCTCTGAAATGAATTTCTGTTTTCCTTTCTTGAAATGACCTGTGGCAGGCGGAATGTAAATGATGAAAAGTTGCTTTTGATTGAGAATATCAGACACACTCTTCAGTGTGATAGCAGCAGATGTCTACTCAACCATCTGCTTCTCAAAGATACTGCTCCTGCATCCGCCTTAACATGAAAAGAACTTCTGAGGATCTCTCACTTACCTACTTACTGAATACTCTCAAACACTTTTTATTTTAACTTGCCTGGAATATCTTATCTGATTTGTTTTCTAATCCCTGCAGTGCAGTAGATGGGCTATTGATTTTGTCTTGATGCAGCGGCTGTGTCAATAATGGCCAATGCTAATGTGGCTCAGAGTATAGACAGCCTGGATGGAGCTGTAGAGTTATTAATATTATTGTTATTGAGCTCTCCAACTCCTCAGATATGCTTGTTAGCATTTTGCAAAATAAACCCTGACAACTGCTGCTGTCTTGACACCGGAGGAGTCCATTGCCATTTTCTCCTAACTGAATCAACATCAGAAGGGATTCCCTGGTGCAAGGAGTCCATGCTGTGTATAAACCAGCTATGTGCATCAATAAATAGGCAAGTATGAAGTATTAAGAAGGAGCTTGTCTATTAGAATGTGTAATCTAATCAGTAAAAAAGGAGATACACTACTAGGATTAGTAGGGAGGAGTGTTTTCTCCGATAACTATGACACTTGGCTGTCTTCTGCTGAGTTACGGCAGGATAAGAGCTGCTCTTACAGTTGCAACACGATTCCCAGGCCCCAGTCCTCCTCCCTACAGGATGCAGAGGTTAACAACAAGTTCAACACACGACCTCTTGAACGGCTTAGTCAGCGCACACTCCCCCAACCTGACCTCTGCTTCCCGCTCGTCTCCTTCCTTCTTTTCTTCTGCTCAGACGGGAGGTTTTCAGAGGCCATCTCTGATCCAAGATAAAAGATGGTTACCACATCCTCAGCCATCACTTCTCCTTTGTACTTCTTTCAACTTGACTCCCCTGTCCTCTGGCCCGTTTGGCAAATCCCTAATCCTTGCTCTGCCGAGGTGGATGGATCAGGAATAAAGTATTCCTATCAGTTTTCCAGCTTTCATCCTGCCTTTGTCCCTTCTCCAAGCCCAATAGCAGCTTGAACTGAACAAATTTCCACCTTACCCTCCATTTCTTTCTGTAATACGTTTTTTCTGTCATCCACCATGAGCATTTCTGTTTCCATCAGAGACCTGTGGCTGAGAGCACTGGGCTTTCTAAGTCCAGCTGGGCTAGCAAAAGTTACTGTGGAGTACATTAAAGACACTCAGAGGTCAGCTTTCTTAAACTCTGACCTTGGTGAACCACAATATCTGTTTTGAGTTACTTTGAACATGCAATGTGAGAGGATTGTTATTGATTTTTTTTCATTTTGTTGCAAAGATGAGTTTTTGTCCTGCTGTTTGCTTTGATTTCAAACCTTGTGGTTGAAAAATGAAAGTTTATGTTGTGTCTGACTGCTAAAAAATGACAAAAATAATCAACTTTCCCACATGTTCTTTGTAGTTTTTATCAACAGGCCTCATTCTTTATCCTTGGGAATTAAAGCTAAACCAGCAACATCTTCTTTTAAGAACTACTTTAATATTGTCTTAAACTTACAACATCTGGCCCCAAGCTGCCCCCCCTGAGAGCCATAAGAGGTTATCGCCCCTGAAAGCTACCCTCCATATGTGCACACACGACCGCCCCACTGTAAAGATCTCTGTATTTCCAAGTCCATAGAGGAAAGAGACAGCATTGTTCCAGCCTCCACCCCGGGGGAGGCAGAGGGATCTTTTACACGGCTGTGGTTTTACTGTAAAACATCTCTCTTTCTGCCCTGACTGTGTGTCAGACAGCAGGAAAAGCTTGTCTGGGATTTATTGGCAGTTGCGGATCTGCAGATGATGGACGAATGCCCCTCTGGAGCGCGGGTCCTGTAAAACGCAAAGCAGGGATGCCCTATAAAATGGTGTTTATTTCTTCTCCATGTCTTGTAGGATCTCACTCTTTCCCTCCATATTCCCATCACTTTTTCCCCCAACTCTACTGTGGCCTGTGCGCCCTTCATAACCTCTCAATCTTAAACTCTTATATTGCTTTGATTTTTCTGAATAAATAGGGCATTTACGAGCACTGTTGGATATGCCCTTGACTGTGACTGTACTTGTAGAAATACCTCCAGCCACAGCGTGATTGTGTGTTCAAGGGCTGTAGCTTACAATGACAGCAGCTCTCTTTGTCACAGCCTCGTGCTTTAAGCTTGACTCCACAAACAAAATAAGTTTACAGAAGAAAATCTCCTGCTGCTTTTTAAATAGACAGGATGGTGATGAATTAAAGGTGAAACAAACGTTGCGTGTCACACGCGTGAAGATCCACAACGTGCCTCAGGAGAAGTGTCAATGCTCCTTTGTACGGAAGTTAATAAACACTGCTGAAAAGAGTATCAGCTGTCTACCAATAGATATTATGAAGTTTTCTGACTGCTCTGATTTGGGGATGTGTGGCAAATTGAATCATTAGTCTCTTTATTGTAGTTATCTTCTGTATACTTATACTAGTTATAGTTATGTGTTGTAAAGTCTAATTAATCTTGTGCATTTAGTTTTGGATGATTAATTCCTGTGATTTATTTCTAAAAGTAGTGGATAGCAGATCAATGTTCAAGAATCTTAGGCTTCCTCTAAAAGCTGTGCTGGGGATGATTTATTCAAACTACAGCTGTCATGACACCAGACTTTTGAAGTTTGATAAGATACTATCAAATAATGTCAATACCTGTTTTAGTACCAAATCAACAAAATATGAACTCCTAGCATCCAAAAGAGGTTATGTTTGTTACTTTTGATTTTGAAGTTGCACATTGTGCTTTTAAAGAAATAGTAACTGAAGATAGACGAACATTAGACAAACTGATGATTGTATTGGAAGGCAAAGCAGGATTTTCTTGTGCAGACCCACATCGTCAATAATAATCCAGACAAAGTGTGTTGTGCTGTGTATCCATTAAGCGTGCTCTCTGTCTGTATTTTCTGATTTTATTACTTTGGATATGTTATTGATGTCTGCTTCTGTGAAGTGCTTTTTAGCTCACAGTCAACAGTCTGCACGACTGGACTGTTGTAAAATATATAGGGACTCCTATACTCTCTGTCAATCTTCAACATAAATTAACCATGTGCATCATTATGAGATGCCAAAGGGACTTTACAAGCCAGCGGTGTTTGCCGACCCGTCAATGTGAACAGTTAGAACGAGAGGCAGTGACTGATGGCAGAGCAGAGACACACAGCGAGCTGAGGGAGGCCAGACTCCATTGGCAAACAAACACACACACTTTATGTGGAAACTCTGGGTTATACTATGACAAACAGTAAAATGTTACATTATGAGTTTAATTTTACTCATAATTTAAAAAATGTAAACGCTGTGGTAAAATGTAAACAAAAACAAATCAGCAATTTGTGTTTCACCTCCAGGAGCATTACTTCAAATATTTTTTTTTACTTAGTCCAGTACACAGAAATGACAGGATTAAAAAGTACACCCTTCAGTCCTATATGGTCAGTAAAGGGTCATAGATCTTTACAAAGTTGGAAAAATCAAGCACAAGCTTCAAAATTACAAGGACATAGTATTCATCGATATAAGAACTCAAGTGAGAGCAATTCTGCAGATCCAGAACAGCTTCATGAATTTGCCATATACTTCTAACCTTCTTAAGAACAAACACAAGAAGAATCTTTAGCAGATGTTGATGGATGAGGTTCATTCATGTCTGTACCCTAAGCATCAGTCCTCACTGATTTGAAAACCGTCTTGATATCTATACAGACGGTGTGCTATGAACTCTGTTAGCCTGTGATAAGCCAAAGCTTGTTACAACACTTCTTGTTAGGGATATATTTAAAACATGCAACCAGAAATGCAGTGTGTTAGGAAGACCATCATATGAGAATGTTCTTTGGTTAATTTAACCTCTGTAACTCTCTTTCACACCAAAATGAAACCGTCTTCAAGGTTCCTACTCCGATACTGTGGAGTTGAAAGGAAATGTATTTTTGGAGTCCTCAGCATTAAACACCTACCTCCTAGAATCTGAACAGTGAGCAATAGAACATGACTTAAATAGGCGACCACCTCTTCAAGTTTGTTGTGACAGAGCTGGATTTACAGCAGATAAAGTTCAAGAGCTCTGTTTGCCGTTTGCTCTCTAATCATTGTTGACTGATGCTAACAATAACTCCCGTTTGAAATATTGTCTGTGTATTTTCGTGTATCTGTGTTTAAAGGTTGATGGCAGGCTTACACTTTGATCATTGGAAGTTTATTTTGATGAAGGTATGAAGGTTTAAGGGTAGAACAAAGAGTCAAGCTCTTATTTATTAACAGACAAACTAATGCATAATTTTCTCTCCTTCAAAAACACTCCTGCGATAATGACACAAATCTGCTGAAATCTCAGCGGGGCCACTCAGCAGCAATTCAGGCGAGGGACTAATCACTCAGCAGGGGTGACAATTCTGTTAAATAAATTCAGAGGTGACACACTTGAAACTTTTGAAGACTGATCATGACTGTGGATAAATATGCAACAATATCTCATTCATGATTTACAGTTTTCATAATCATCACACTCAGTTCAAAACCGAGGAAAACAGCAAGAGAGGCAGAGTCCTCAGAAATGAAGAATAGATCTGAAGATAGCCAATGTGTTACTCAAATAGATGAGACTAGTTAGAGGCAATACTGTGTGCATTTCCGATTGTTAGTCTGAAAGTAAGCAGATTGAAGAGAATATTTTCAAGTTGTTCTTGCATTTAACATTTAACACTAAAAAAAGGAAACATTCTGTCATAGGAGTTCAAAATGGAACAAAGCTTCCTCAAATGTGTCGGTCTAATCATATACCAAACAGATGAAGGTGACTGGCGTCCTTTTTTAGAACGTGGGCCCTGAGCTGTTGGCAAGAAGAGCTCTTTGTGAGGTAAGTAAATGTTAACTTGTGCAGGAAACTTTAAGAATCTGTCCAACATTTGCATGCCAAGTCAGGGGGAGCATCCTTCACAGCTTGCAAAACTCTATCTCGTAACTTAATCTCATCATCCAAGAGATAATTTGAGGTTTCAGGGTCACTTTTGTTTTTTGACATTTGTTTCAAAGTCACCTGGTTGAGCCATCTCTTTTGCAGCATTTTCTTTTCTTTCTCTGTCTCTCTCTCTCTCTCTCTCTCTCTCTCTCTCTCTCTCTCTCTCTCTCTCTCTCTCTCTCTCTTTCTCTCTCTCTCTCTCTCTCTCTCCATTGTCAGTGCACATGAGGGGGGGTAACTGTGGTGATGTAAATGCGCTGTGTGTGTCTGTCATCAAACTTTGTCCCAACACCCTTACTGGTCAGAATGAAGATTCCAATATATCTAAAAATAAAGTCACGTCATCCCTGCATTACCATGTGTCAAATAAATGTATAACATTCTGTATGACATTTTCATAGTTTGGAAATGTATCTTAATGAATGTATCTATCTATTGATGTACAAAGTTTAAAAATGAATACTGAACAAGTTTGAAACAAATAACACAAAAGAGGTCACAAGACTAAAGTGGTACAGACAATAAAAAAAAATGGTACATGAAAATGAAAAAATGGAGGAAAATAGATGTTATGTGCTAAAAAATGTTTTAGGGAAGATCCTTCACAAGTGGACTGTCATCCTGTGGGAAACAGCGTTTGAATGAATGCATAATGTCACTCTACATAATGTTTGATCACAAAGGAAATGAAGGACACGTTTAGCAGCTACTTTTGAAAGAGCCTTTGACATTGAACAGCCTTTGACACAGTATGACTTGAATTGCGCCCTTCGGATGATGAAGCCTCTGAATTGGGACACAGCTATTACTTAAAAACACTGTTGTAAGGCCAGGTGCACCTTGTAGCAAATCAGCATTACCCGCAGAGCTCCAGACAACAGAAGAGGAACAGGGCGACACAGAACATTGAGGACAGAACAGCTTTGCCAGATGAGAAAACCTCAATCCACACAAACCCCAACCATAATGCCTCACTGACTGAACACATGGACAAATCCAGCTGGCTACGAGGTCTTGGAATAAACCAGGTTGCTTTCAGTGCCCAGCACTCTGAATATTTGTCAAACACTAATATTAAGCCAATAATGCTCAGTTATTTCATACATGAGGTCAATTGGTCAAACGTGGAGTGGACAAAATCTAATATGCAATAATATGAATATTCAAAGGGCCAACTATGATGTAGCCACAGAGTTTGGAACTAAGCAGCAACTACCCACATAGCCAAATAAGGGGCTATCACATGAGTTAACAAGAAACACACCAAGACCAATCAAAATACTGTAATATATATTCTTTATTCGTCTTCTTGTGCTCCCAAGGTTTCTTTGTGTTTTCATTTGGAAGTTTTTTGATTTTGTTATGGACACTTTGAAGTAAGTTTTTGTTTTACCTTTTGACTTTTTGTTCTTTTGTTAACAAATCTTTAAGGCTGCATGTGGGTCCTCCCTCCTTGTTTTCATCACACATGACTTTAATACACTTCCCAAACAATTTAAATGACCTTATAAACTTTGACTGTGGCATACAAACACTAAAGGTTTTACCCTTTTTTATAACCCTTAAATTGTCAAGACTTATTACCCGGATTTCTTACTGATCTTCCGGCTGTGTAACATGCTTGATTCTGATTGAAACCCTTTGGCGACGGTTGTTAACTTTTACTAACATGAGCAACTCCAGAGCATAGACTGTATAAAATATGGAAGTAGTATCTGTGACGTCACCCATCTGTTTCTGAAGAGCTTTTTTGAGGCCAATCGTCGGCGGCAGCCATATTGCTGCTGTGCAGTCAGTGTGACGTAAAGAGGCGGAGTTTGATCCTCCTAACCAGCAGCTAGTGTTCCCGCAGGCAGCTGTGCCTCTCATTGGAAGACTCGTAATCTTAATATCTTCGAAATTGCCGTGTTAGAAAAAAAGTCACCCCCCTCACAGTGTGAGCCGATCGAGAAATGAGCTATACAGACTACACTCGTCTTTTGTACCAGGCTGTAAACCTTTTTATTTCTGCTGTATCTTCTTTTTCCCATTCATGTGTTTGTGACTTCCGGTACTTCCAGAGCCAGCCTCAAGCTGATTCTCGATGAACTGCAGCTTTTAGCACTTCTGCATTGGACTCATATTTTTAGACCGGAGGTTGCTGCTTGCTCCAAAGGCAAACTGATCACGTCATGTCAAATCAATCCGAGGAAAAGAGTTCCGGCATATTTTGCTGCTTCTTTGTTGATAACATAGATGGTGAGGTGAGGACATTTGCATATTGGATCCTGTCCGGCAATGTTAACAATGGTAGTGGAGCCGGTGAGTGCAACTTTAAGTTACTGTTCAAAGAAACAGACCAAACATGATTAGGAATAACAGTCATTTTTTTCTTTAGCTTGATTTAAATCTTTAGTTTATTGCTCTCAGGTATACCACAGAATCTTTCTGTTTACAGTGACAGCTGTCCACAGGTTGAAGTGGCAGCAATGGTTTATTGTTAGTAGAAGACCTCCACAGGTCAGTTATGTTTCAACAGATGAAGCAAAAATGTGCTAAATGCTACAAATGTCAAGATGTGTTCTGCAAGAGACATAACAAAGAGAATAATAATTGATAGTAATCATCCCCTTATTACAACACCAGAACAGATATGATGGAGTATACAAAGACAGGCTTAACTTATTGATTGTTTTCACATCTTCTAAACCTGTCAATGATCAGGCTATCGTACAGGTGTCACTTTTCTGCCAATGTTTTTCCAGTATATTCTAAAGCAGCCCATAATGATGATCTCCAATCTCTGTCCAGTAAAGTGACAGTCTTTCTCTGTTGCTCTGTTAAGATATTATTTAATGCCAAAAGCTAAAACACTGAGGTCTTCTTTCAGCTGAGCATCCCTGTCCCTCTACTCCCAGCACACTCACACACTCAGGGGTGAGACTGAAAGAGACAGACAGACATCTTTCTCATGCTGTTATTGATTTGAAGCGGAGGAGAGAGTTTCTAAAAAAGCCAGTAGCAAATTGTTGACACTATTTTTGTTAGAACCAATAATAGAAAGAAGTAGCTGGCTGTATGAAGTGACCAATCTGCTGTTTGGCCAACAGACAGTATTTCTAGTATTGATCAATCATGTACTGATGCCAAAACATGCCAGTTCTCGACACTCACCTCTACTGCTGACCCTAAATTACCCATTGATATGAAATTATTGTGATGAATACCTGTCTGTCAGCCCTGTGATTGACTGGCAACATGTCCAGTGTGTACCCTGCTTCTCCTCGAATGATAGCTGGCAACAGCTCTTTTACTCTCCATCCCCCCTCCCGCCTCGCCCCCAGGAGGGGTGATACATCAGAAAGGTTCCTTCAGAGCCGCAGACATTACATAGCTCTTGTTTGTGTACTGCTCTTCAAAACAAATGCTGGTCTCTGTGTGTGTAAAATGGGTTGAATCCTGAATATTGTATGAGAGGAAGGATATGTTCTGCACAGCTTGTATTCATTCAGCATCAGAACTCTTTATTCCTTAATGTTTCCTCTTTGAAGCTTTTCGTTTGCTTCATTACTGACTGTGACTCATATCAGAAAGAAAGCATTCTTTCGTTCTCTTTGTTGTTGTGTGAAAGTGTCTTACTCATGAGGCACACAGTAACTTTATGCCGTATCTCCACCTCCTCCTCCTCCTCCTCCTCAAACTGTTCACAGGAATGGACATAAATTTCCTCTCTTGATCTCTGAGTGGTTTCAGGAGAAGAAGAAAAAGGGCTCTGTAAATTCCTCTCATGTCTTATTTACATTAACTTGTCAGAGGTGCGTGTGCTAATTTAGCTGGTTGCAGTATTGCTGGGCGGGGGAGTACATCACTGCAGTTTGGGTTAGGCATCCATTACCAAAGGCATCTGGCCTTGAGGCTTGAAATTGTTTACACACTTGCCCAAACTTATCACAAGCCTAGTGCTTCTTCTTCTCATGGATTCCTCCAGGCTACTCAGGCCACTCTCACTTTTATCTGTGAATTCCTCGCAGCCAGAAACTTTCTTCAACGAATGACAAACTGTGAACCACTAACAGCCAGATTGCTGTCATGCACGGCCTGGAGTAGTGCTTTTTAATCTTCTCATCATCTAAATAGAAAATATATTTCCTGATCTGTTTATAATTTTCTGAATGTCATATTGCTAGTATAGATGCCACAATGTGTCGCTTTTACAGTTTAATACAAGATGATTTGTAACTCACAAAAGTGGTGTTTTAAAAGCCACACACTGAGCTGAATGTCAAATAAATTTACATTCTGTGGACTGCATGACTCTTATATCACCAGAATCCAACTAATCATAACAGTAAGCTTTAAAGGAAACACACAGTGAAATATAAGCCAAGTAACATGGCTGTGGGCATGATAGTCTGTCTGTGCTCAAGACTTAAGATCCTTAACAACTATTTCAAGGTCTGCCATGACATTTTGTAAAGGCAATCATGGATATAGCATACTGTTAGTAATAAACTTCATGTCAAAGTTTCCCTCATCCATGTGTTACATTTTTAAATCCACCAAAAGGATTGGACCCAAACCCTTTAAAGACACTCCTATGCTCATTTTGTTCATAGTTTTTTGGTGAACTATTCCAACAGCTGATGGATTGCTTTGACCTCTATTTTTCTGTGCTGTGATTTCTCTCACAAACTAATGTCATTCCCATCAGTTTCACCTCTTTGTCTTCAGGGCTAGCATCGACGCCTAGCCTGCTAACACTAAGAGATAAGATGTGAACATTGAACACGCTGAATTGCATCAACTGAATATAATTTTTGTTAACTCGAGTTTAAAACCTGTTGACTGTTGTCTGATGATGATAAAGGCTATGAGGGCAACAGCTGATGGGATTTGAGGCATGGAAATAGTCGGGGTAAGAAATGACGAGTGACCCCACAATACTTTTTTTTTATCCCAATACTTCTTTCGTCTGTTTGACGTTTTAGTTTCTACATGATGATGGTGGAGGTTATAGGCCGACTAACTCTGAGATTAAACCCTGTAGAAAAAGGTTGCATTCGCCTGACACAATGAACTCTCTGTGTTACAGTCTAGTCCAACTTAGCTGAATGCAAATGTATATTGACAACTCTATCACAGCATTAGTTTGCCGCACTGTGAGTTTTGTGAAGATGGCAGCTGCCAATCATCTGTCCCATCATGGAGAAGCAAATACGGAGACCCAGAAGCTGCAGATTCAGGACTGCAAATCTGTAGAAAAGACCTTTGTTGTTTGCATCAGGACCTCTTTGTGCAAAGGATCGCCACAGGACTGCATTTTAGTGTCTAACTGTAACCTAGGCTTTAACTCTAGCTGTCCCAGCAACACAAAGCCTTTGAAACTGCATCCGCTGCCTCTGCAGACACACAGTATTAACACTGTTATAATCAGATGTGAATTCACTGTCTGTGGCATCCAGGCATCACAAGTTTAAGCAAGACCCTTTTGTTGTCCACAAAGTCCACAAAACTTTCCGCAACTTGAGACTTCTCTTCTCCATGGAGCTTGGCTACAGCTGTGTCAGGGAAATTAAGTTGCAGCACTTATACCTGGGATCCCCTGGGATCCAAGGTCTTTATCATGTAAAAAAAAAAAAGCCATCCATTTCAAAAACACTGATTGGTCACAGGCAACAGATTGTATTAAAATCCCTCGTGCATTACATTTGGGGTGCCGGTTCTCCCAGCAGTATTTGTGTGCGCCTCATGAGCAGAGGCTTCGGCTCCCGGCTACGATCTTTTACTGCATGTCTTCACCCTCAACTCCCCAGATTGTCTCTCTCTCTCTCTGGTCGTCCTATTTTATAAAGGAAAAAAAGCCTGAAAAATGCAACTTGTACATTACATTTTTGTTTTTTATATATTTTACAGAAATTTGTCTTTTTAAAGATACACTGATATTAACATTAAGCCAACAGCCTCACAGAGCTGCTATCATGGCTGTAGACTCCCATTCAAATTACTTCAAATCATTTGTAATTCTAAAGGCTCCATAGTTCTATATTGACCTCAACATAGGATATAAAGTTAATAATAATAATAAACCCTTGAAAGCATCATGTCTGTATGTAGGCTGATTGAGTCTGAAAGCCTAAAAAGCTTTTTTATCCTGGGACATAGGGAAATCTTTTGCCATCATCACAAGCTTGTTTTTGTTTATATTAACATCTTTATTCTTGCTCAAAATGGATGTGCACAAAATCTCTGTTGTACATCGATGGTGGTGCCGTGATACACAGACATTTGCAAGCACATGTTCCGGCTGCCTCCATTAAAAGGCCTCCCATTGGGTCTCAAATCTGAAATAGTCATCCAGGACCTGCTTTGATGGCTGCAAATTTACACTCTGCGATGCACTGACTGCCTTGTCCGAATGGCTCTGAATCCTTGAGATAAGAAATGTATTCCAAGGTTCAGAGTAAGGAGTGTCAGAGTAAGAGCAAGGCCATTTTGTGAGTCTCAGTATGAGGTATTTGAAGTTGAGATGTAAAAATGAGTCAGTAATGGAGGCTGTGACTTCACTTTCCTCCCTTAAGTATGTGAAAGCCCACTAAAGACACTATTCAGTAACTCTACCTTAAAACGCTAAAATACTTTTCATGCAGACCTCGAAATGGAATCTTGATTGATAGTACATGAAACTAAAAGTGGCTCATGGCTTTCAAACGTGCATTAATATCATAAAAGCTGAACTCTGCTTGACATCACAAACAACTGCAGCTGAGTTTGTCTGAATATGCAACTCTCCAGGGAGAAGAAGCAGCATTTAAGTGACAAATTAACTTACGTAGCAGTAAAAATTATGTAGCGCTTATAAATGGAACTGACATACTTTCTCTTCCATGGCCATTAGAAAAAGAAATCTCTTTCCACTTTGGATGATGGCTCAGGAATCGTGTTTTAATTGATGTGATTACCAGGCACTAAGAAATGTCACAGAAACTTTTAATTAAGTCTAGCCTGTGATTTAAAGGGGACAAAAAAACGACACACTTCATTGGCAGCTGAAAGCCTGTCTGCCTCTGTGCAAGGGACATCAGGTCACTCTCAACCCTCTTGATTATTGCTCAAATTGAAAGTAGTGTCTCTCAGCTTGTCAATTCACATTAATTAACATTTATTTCAGTGCGAAAAAAAGATAAAAGAATCAGTGACAGGGAAATTAATGGTCTTCATATCAGCACGGATGGACGACTTTTTTTTCTATTGGTTTGTGATTAAATTAATGAATGTTCTGCTAGTGCTAAGGTCAAACACAGAGCTGATCATTTATTATCAAGGCTGACACTGCTTAGAATCCTTTATTATAAATCAAAAGAGGGTAAAAAAGACACAATGGGTGTTTACAGTCCCTTGATTACAGCAGCTTTATGCCACCCTCAGTTTCTGTGGTTGTTGCTGAAAACAGGCCAGACCGGACAAAAAGAAAAATCAATTGTCATGGAGATGGGCAAATGGCAAAAAGTATTTTGCATTTCTTCTGACTTTCTCCAGAAAGTCTCCGGCCTACTTGGGGAAGGGAAGATTAGAAAAAGACTGAACATCCCACATGGACTTAGAGTGGTTTTCTTCCCCATCTCAGTGCCCACAAATCGGTAATTGTCTTTGCATCCAGCCTCTTAAGGGAAAACGAGCGCAAACCCCACACCAGCCCATAGCGCTATTTGTCCGAACTTTCAGTCGGATGAAGGAATAATGTTCTGAGAAGCCTCAATCTTCGGGTTTAAGAGAGGGTGATGGAAACCCTGGTGGCTTAACAGATGAGACAGACCGCTGAGTGCCTGCATGTTGCTTCTCATTCCGTCAACTTGTAAGCTTAAGTCTTTCGTTTTTTTTTCAGCAGAATAACCAAAATGTTCTTGTCTGTATGCATACCATGTTCGCTTATAATCTGGATCAAAACTGGTATTTGGCTGGAATGTAAGTCTTTAATTATTAAACAAAGCCGAAGAGTGAAGAAGGCATTGTTATTCCAAAGTGATCAGGCAGAGAGCGGTTTTAGGTGCATGATATTCTTTTGTTTTTGAACTACTAATTGATGTACCGTCCTTGGGAAGAAGAACCTTTCTGAGGCTGCCTTCAGGTGAAGTGGACAAATGGGAAAAAAAATATTTGTCTGAGAGAAACTGGAAAAAGAAAGGAAGGTGTTTAGAAATGAAGAGCTTTCACCTTCCAGGCACCAAAAAGGACAGTCTCTGAGCTTTTGCTAAGTAGGAATGTCCCCATCAGACCTCAACTTTTGAAGCTGTAATAAAAGTAAACTCCATCCCAAAACTGAAACCCTCAGACTTCCATATTTGTACCATGAATTAGGTATTACTTTAGTGCTTCAGTTACTGCTACTGCTCAAACAGTGAACTAGATAGGTGAAGAAAGACTCAGACGGTTTGTTTGAAGCAAACTGCCTCATCTGAAGGATCACAGTGCAAACTGCTTACTTAATCTTGACATGTGTTCAGACCAGTGCAGTACAGCTATCGAATGCTGATTTTTTTTTCCATGAAAGTGGGAGACAAGTTTTTGACTGAGTCATAATCAAGCAACCATACATCAATGATAAGTCCAAGCTTATCTCTGCAATAACTTTCAGCTGATAAAAACGAGTGGACAAGCCATGATGTGTTCCAAAGTTTTGATGTAAATCAAAAATAACCTTTAGATATGTTTGTTCTAATATAACATTTTTATCTTTCAACACTAAATATTTTATTAAAACTTGCTTGAGGAAAAAAGTTTCCTAGAGTATAGGGAGCTTAAAAATGTTCTCTCCAGTTTGTATGAATTTCAAATGTGTAATAGTATGATGGTGAACTCTGAATTCACTTGTGTGCAGCAAGTAGTACAGTTCTTGCATGAAATGAGGCAATTTGGGAAAATGCATGGTGGGAATTTACTCCAGATTTAATACTTGTGGTCAACATGTAGTTTGGGGTCCAGCTATAAAAAACAAATTTTAGTTAATTGTTATTAGATATTGCTGTTTCACAACTTGACAGCAGAATTTCAGGAGGTAATTTGACAGTGCTTGCCTTCTTTGACAGTTTACTGTACAGCTGGTAGTCTGCTGGAACACGAGTCCACACAACTGTGAGAGCCTACAGCACTCACGGTTTACATGGCGTCTCTTGGTAGTTCTTTAGTTTTTTCTTGCCAGTTGATTGGTCCAAAATACATCAGTAAGACTTTTTCTCACTCTAAAAACTTTCCCTTGGAGGACAAAGATGGCAAAAGTCTTGTGTTTGCACATGTTCACAGAACATGAGTGCATGCCAGCACTTTATAATAAATAATAATAATAAACTGTATTTATATAGCACCTTTCTAAACAAAGTTACAAAGTGTGTAGAAAGATAGAAAGATAAAAAAGCAAATAAAATCAGTATCACTAGGACAGACAGGAACAACAGGACATCAGAAGAGGGAGAAAAATAGCCATGATTTAAGAGTTCAGAAAGACCTCTTTATATAAAACAGTTTGGGAAACACTTCAAAAGCAGCTAAAGTTGTTATCTAATAATGGCAGATATCTCCACAGTCTTGGGGCTCCAACTGAAAAGGCCCAGTCACCACTGTTAGAAGCTGGGATCTTGGTATATCCAGCAGAGCTGCATCCACTGATATGAGAGCACGCCCAGGCACATATGGTCTAAAGATCTCTCAAAAAAATCTTGGAGCAAGCATTTAAAATGTAAAAAAAAAACAATAAAAACTTAAAATCAACAAGATACAAAACTGGCAACCAACGTAAACTGGTAAGCACTGGAGTGATGTGTTGGTACTTGTGCTGGTTATAAATCTGTATTGTGAACCAGCTGGAGTCTGTGGAGGGAGCTCTGACTGATACCAGTTTAAAGTGCATTACAATAATCTCAAGGAGAAAAAATAAACGCATGAATGACTTTGGATGGATTAGAGGGGGAAAGGAATGATCTTATTTTGCTTGAGATGAAATCAACTGAATTTAACAGTATTTTTTATGAGCAGCCACTTCTCCAACTGATCAATCAAACAATCCTCCAATGAGGCCACAGCAAATGCACACTTTTGCAAGAACCACATATTTACAGCAGTGGGTGACGGTGCTCATGGGAAATGCAGTCTTCATCCCAGAAATTCAGAAAACCAAAACCCAAGGGGGTCACCAGAATCAACCAACATTAAAATTCTTCACAGTGCCTTAAAGTAGACAATATACACTATGTGCGTCACTCTCATATGTGTTAGCATGCTAACGTTTGCATTATCATCCAAAGAGCACACTGCAGAGGGATTCAGAAAATAATAGTTTGCTGACTGAAGACTTATCAGAGATAATACTGTGGGCACATTTTATATGAACGAAATGGTGTGATGGTTTTCTCTGTCCTCCTAAACGGTAAGTGGACATAAATGAGAATGGCCAGTTAAGCTTCAGAAAAAGCGCTGCTTCCATTCCTTGTATCTGATGAAAAGCAGACTAGTGTCTGACCTGGTTTCAACACCTCTGCTGATTCTACAAATTTCTGCTTCCAGTACCCATCAAATACCATCCCCATCAGCCGCAAAGCCATCTCAAAGCAATCTCGCCTGGCCTGCTCCACCCTCTGACAACTACAGCTGCCACTGAATCTGCCTTTTCCCTTAAAGTTCAGCCACAGACGACGCAAGGTTCCGTCTGTTCATTCCTGCCTGTTTTCATTCGGCTCGGCATAGCAGCCTCAAAACAACCCGATCAGCACTCTCTGCAATTACTGAATAGACTGAGGAAGCAGAGCTTGATTTAGCAGACTGTGGGGACTGCCATTTTCTATTATCTTTGGGTTGTGATGATTTATGCTGCATGTGTGCAGATGCGCGTGTGCTCACCTCTTACTCTCTCACACACTTTCTCTTCTTCCCTTTCCTTCCTGTCTGTCTGTACCTCTTGCTCTTTCTTTCTCCACATGCTAATATCTCATCTTCTCTTCTGAGCGGGGCCCCTGACCCAAAGTCCACAATACCAGATGTCTGTACAAACTAAGCGGGAGGAAGTCCTGGCTACATGATATGAAGATGAAAGCTAAGATGATGTTCAATGGGCCTCGCGCTGTGCTGCTCTAATAAACAATGTGATGGGGAGCTGAAATTCAAAAGTGTGTGTGCCTTTTCTCAGAGGATTCCCACACAAAGCAAATAATTTCTCCAGTGACTGTTCCATATATGGTTACATACTGTATGGCGGGGACCCCAGTGTGTTAGCTACTCAGCATTGCACAGACTGCAACAATGGCAAGCTGTTCACCGCAGCCCTGGGGACAGGAGCATGAACTGCACTCTATAATAAATCACATTTTCTATTCTGTAATTAAACTATCCAAGTACATACAGCTAAAACAACATTATGCCTGGGGAAGGGCTTATTGTGTTAATATTCATCACCATAAAGCTGCACAGCACTAAATTAAATGACAGATACCCTACATGAGCCTACAATAAAAGCAGCCTAAATACATAGTGTGTTTCGCTTCCTGGTTAGGAAAGGAGAGCTGTAGAAAGACACATAGCTGAATTTAGCCAGGAGCGATGACATACTAAAAACCGTCCAGTAGCCACAAGACCTTCCTTCCTGCTTCTTCCCCAATCCCGACCCAGCAGGCCGTGCTGTTCCAGTAATTGAGTGAGTAATGGACTTATTCCGCTGAGTGGTTCTCTGGGTGTACTCAATACTGGGATGTAAATCCTGTGGCAAATGGCAGATTAGAGGGAAAAAAACTTAAGGGAAATAAATACAAGCAAAAAAAAAAAAAGAGAGAGAGAAAGAACAAGAACAAAAGAAAATCCATACTCCAATTATTCCCACGCAGTAAATTTAGTTCAGGTCTCAGCTTGAACTGTTTTCCTCAGCCGATAGCTGAATTCAGAGAATTCCTCTCTTTTTCTCAGCCTTCCTGGGTCGTGTGATGGTGCTGCAGCAGGAAGACCATATGGCATGTATTCAGAGTCCCCTCTCTGCCTTCACATTTCTTTCAGCCTTCCATACCCAACTCCTGTTTGTCCCTTCATCCACACGCACTGTCCTGAATACGCCAAGACCGAACACTGGACTCATGCCACACATTCTACCATTGGGATGCAGAGATCAGACTAATCCCTTTTCTCTAAACACACCATGCAGCCTAGATCCTCTAACAATTAGCTTGTACAATAAACCCATTATCCATAAATCCATCAGAGGTCTCAGTTCCATCTCATACCAAGTCTTTCTGTTAACACATCGCAGCTGAGGATTCTTGTGGTTTTCTGGCCCTAATAACGAACAACACATTGAGGATGTATCTGGATTAGCACACATCCTAATGACAGCACTCATGTTGTCTTGTCATCCATTCATCTGTCTACATCTCTTTCATCAGTATGTTAATCTATTAGTCTATTATTCTTACTCCCTCCACCGTTTCTCCCTTTCCACCTCTCATTCATTTGCCCAGTGACCATCATGGTTAAACGGTGCGTCCACACCACACACTTCACTGGAGGAATTTACTGATTGAAATAATCCCTTTCCTCAAAACACACCATTATGTCCAGATTCCCTCACAATTAGCAGCCCACGGCCAGATAGCCTACAGTGAAAATAAGCTGCCTCGAGTCAAAACAAACAGTCACAAGCAAAGGAGGCAGAAACCCACAGCAAGCCGCCAAGCGAAATATTTTTGGTCCGCCTTGTCATGCTGATGCTACACGGAGATGGTAGCAGTGATCTCATCTGCTAAATATTGTTTTTGCCATGTAGGCTGCAGGCCCTTTTTCCCTTGTTCTGCACACAAATGGGGTGTATTCTTTGCGCCAGCGCCATAAATTAATGTTTTTGTGGGAGCCTGTTGCTAGGGGCTGGAAAGGGTTTGGGGAGTGAAAGAAGGGGGGTGATGGCCGGGGGCCAATTAAAATACAGATGTCTGACTGTCGGTGTAATTCCATTCAGCCATGATTTACATTTAGAACAGTCACCCAAGGCCTGCCACTCTACGCTCACGCAGGAAATCGAAGCTGACTCCAACCTAATGAGAAAAGTGAACCTCCCGAACTTTTACGAGCTTCTCGTCTGAAAGGCGCCTTGCAACTTTGGCCTTAATATGAAAGGCCTTTCAGCTAATCACCCATTGACAGGGGGAGACCGGTGCATTAGGAACTCGGCAACCAATTTTACTTTGTGCTGCTGGTGTGAAAAATGCATGGCGGGAAAGTTGCCCTTTGTTAATACACTAGCTTGGCAGCATCTCCTCAGAATAATCCTTCTCAAATAGTTTACCACATTTGGAGCAACACTGGAAGAATGTTTTTAACCAAGGATAAAGGACTTCATTCACCAGAAAGGACCTAAAAATGTTTTGTGGTTGTTATATTTATTGAATATGACAGATTATGTTAGCTAACTTTGTAATCACATGAGAACACTGCCTGCATCCGTCCAACCAGGATATTTAAAACACTGGTGGATGAAATGATGAAGTGGAAGGGGGCAAGAAATTCAATTCAAACCTTTATTTATTCTCGAAAAGACATTGAGGTTTCCCTCATTTCCAATGTCATCGAGATCACAGTTAGATTAGAAACAACAAACAAACAAACAAACAAACACAATCATACACAAAATAATAGATTAATTAAAACAGATACAGTTTGAGACACAGTGGTCAGAGATCAAGGTCTTGAACTCTGCAAGAGATGGAAAGGATGTCAGCTTCAAAGTCTGTTGGAGGGTATTCCATGATTTAGGAGCATCAATGGAGAATGCTGATCAACCCAGTTCAGTATTTATTCGTGGTATTTTCAGAATGAGTCAATCGGAAGAGCGAGTCCCATAGGATCCGCAATTCCATTCCAACAAGTCTGTGAGGTAGGTGGGGAGCTTTCCAACAAGCGCTTTAAAAATAAATAAAAGCCAGTGTTTGTTCCTCCTTTGCTCAAGAGAGGGCCAACCAACCTTCTCATACAGGACACAGTGATGAGTGTCATATCTGTCACCAGTTATAAATCTGAGAGCAGAGTGGTAAACAGAGTCCAAGGGTTTTAGTGTTGAAGCTGCAGCATGTCTATAAAATAGAAACATACATTCCCAATGACCTTCATCATCAGGTCAGCTACTATCAGCTAGCACTGATGTGAAATTCTCCGAGCATTTTTGCCAACCAAGGATGTCACAGAGTGAACACTGCCAAATTTAGGCCACCAATTGGTCAATATGTTCTGATCCCAATGCTGCATTTGTCCCCATAGACACCAAGTCAATGGTTGGCTGGAGGGAACAAGGGATCAACAAAGAGATATTCTGCTTTAAAATAATAAACCAGGTGGAACACAGTAAGGTGTTTAAGATAAAGCCTTCAATGTACTCAACCAGTCAGATTAGAATAGGAAGAAAATAAATACAGTAAACGTATCTAAAACAGTCTTAGATACATCTGGAGGTTCAAAATCAAATATAACATATTCAAACGACAAAAGTGCACTGATTTCAAGCATAAAAGCTGTCTTTCCTATCTCCAGTGTTGGGTACAATATTGAAAAATACTAATTCTCAACAATTACTAGTTACTTCTATATAAACAGGCGCTGAATTACTGAGTTTCTGCGTTATAAAAGTTATGTGAGAAGTTACTTTAATGTTACTTCAACTTTTAAATGAATGATCCTTTCCTCTCGTCTCACTGGTGTCTTAGTAATACGTTATCTGATAGCAGCAGACTCAACAGTTGATACTGGATGCATGTCTTCAACAACATATCTTACAATCAGTCTGTTTAGTTCTTCTTCGCTTACAGATTGTGGAGCTGGTGGTGATTTAAAATCAAGTCATGGCTTTTTGGATGGAGTTGCTCCTCTTTGGTCCGGCAAGCTATCACGAGCCCCTGGGCCCGTATGCACGTCCAGCAATTACACAAACAGGACCATTAGTCTTAACGTATCGTTATGGAACGGCCCATTTGGCCATAGCGTTAGCCGCATGCACACCTGCAAATATTTGGCCAATGAACTAATTGTGCCATGAAAGCGAGGCTGGTGCAAAACGTCATATGTTCAATTTGTCATACTTTTCAAAGGATTTGTTCGATCCCTAAATATCCATTGTCTGCGCATATTTCGTCGTAAACAGTAACGCACAAGCACAATGTCTGCCATCCTTTAAACAGCCTAACAGGTGCAGTAATCCTGCCGTTAGCACCTGTAATGGTAGGGTCTACCACCATTAAAGTGAATGCTTTGTTGGGGCGTTAACCTGGCTCATGCAAACCCCTAATCCATATTTTTTTTCACCATTAGTACAAAAGGCCCGTTTCCATCGCTAATGGCTGGACGTGCATACTGGCCCTGGTCTTTGCAGCACTGGGCTCTCTCACAGTTAGTTTAGTAGAAGTGTGTTTGTTGGTAAGGTGCTTTGCGAAATTAGAGTTACTGGTCTTGGCGGTGGACAAAGTTTCCTTCCTGCACATAGACAGGTCATCTCTGGATTCTTGTCCTTAACCCTGAGGAGGGAACATGAATGCTGGCTATTTAAAGACAGAAAGACTGTCATTGTGCGTTAACTGCACAAGATGTTCTTTCTCCCAGGATGCTACTGTGCTGATGTGGGCATAACCTGCAAGCTGAGTCAAATCAATGTTCTGATGGAGCTGTCAGCTATTTTACGTAAAGTAACAAATAATGAAAGCTTTAAAATTTTAGTAATTTTAACAGCATTATAAAATTAGAAAATGAATTAAAACTGAAAGCGAATATGAACGGGCCCTCGTACAAGCACCGCCTGATGTGCACCATTGCCTGATGTGCACCACCGCCTGATGTGAGCCACTGCCTGATTTTGCCACCGCCTGATGTGCAGCAGGTGCTGCTGTGCTGCACTTTTTGAAAGTGAAAAAAAGAAAGCAAAATCCTTAGGGTTACAATAGGGCCTTCGCCAACCTTGTCAGTGCTCGGGCCCTAACTAGAAACACTAAAGTTAACGCAAATGTTAGTCCAGCTATATACATTTTTCCCTTACTACCATGTAACAGCAACAGATTTGAAGTGTGTGTCTGATAAAACTCATTTAAGAAATTTATACTTCAGTGATACAGTATAATATGTTCCTCAGTTCTTCTAGACAAACTCTCTGACTTTTTCATTGACTCTAGCTTGCAAGCTTGCTTTCACTAAATCTGCCATGCTAGGCTGAGTGTACTTTCAAACTACAAGGACACCAACAGTGCAGCTATTGAGCTAGTATCAATCTTTTCAGATTTTTTTGGCAACAAAGATAAAGTTTACATTTCCTGGAATGTCTCAAGTATCCCTGAAACTAACCTTTGAACCAAAGAGATGTATGTTTCATTTGCAGGAGGTACTTATAACTTTGGAAAACCACTTGAATAAAAATACGACAACAAGACTGTATGAGATTATTCATACAGCACAATAACAGAAAAAGTTGGTCTTTAATGTGGAGTGATAGGTTGACTTTTACCACCACTTAGTCACAATATTGATTTGTCAGAACAAGGCCACATAAAGCACTCGTGAGAACACAGTGTGCTGTGCTTGTCAATAACAGTAATCCTGTATATGGAGGGCAACAGGATATGTTCTGTCCACGGCAATAACTCACAACTTTCCTTACGGTCTGCAGCTTTACAACCATGTGCTTTACTGTAATATTCCTGTCAGACTGTTGCCTTAAAAACCTTTTCCAGCCAAAGCAATCATATCGTTTACATCCAACCTCCTCTGCAAATCAGAGCAGGATTTTGATTCGCGTTTTATAAAGAAAGGTCAGTACAGCTGTGATTTATAATACGTTCTCCTGTAAATTCAACAAGGTAATCCATCAACACAAAACAGAAAGCCCCATAATAAATATTTGCCTCCTCGAGAGCCTGTGAGTGAATACACAGGAGGGGTATTTTTCATGAGCAAGATTGGGAAATATGTTTGAAATTCAACAAACATCCAGCAAAAAATGGTCTGCACAGGAAAGCCAGAAAAAAAACAAGAAAGGTCATCTCGTTATCAGGAGACAGACTGCTTTGTTTCTGACATCTGTTTATTAATTTTAGAGCTCCCTCTGATCTGCTCTGAATGGCCCAAATTCAATGCTCAACCAGTGTCATTGGCGTAGGTGTTGCCAGCCATTCTTCTGCAGCTCATCCATCTGTAATAAACAGGATACTCTGCTAGGACAATGCAGCCAGGAAGCAGACTCTTGTCCCTGTGTCCCTGAAGAGGTCATCTGGGACGCGCTGGCACGAGGGCGATCTACTCTTTATGGTCGGGATGGGCAAGTAATGCTCAAAATAGAGGAAGTGCACAATGCCGTTGGAATTCTGAGCTCACTTTCAAACAATAAGTCTGACCTAACCCCTGGTGTAAATCATGCGGCGCTTTGACTTGATGTGGAGAACAAAGAAAGGAGACCTTAAGTGGTGTTTTCGTCTTCATAGTCACGGGAGGGAAGCTGAGTTAGCTCGCTGAGGCCCTGCACTTATTGAAGAGGAAACATAAAAACAGTAAAAGTTTTCACAGCCTCATTATTGCAGACACGACAAAATTACCTCTTGTAAGAGTCTCCCTGTGTTGCACATTCCTGCATGTGGGCGGCTGGTGGGATTAATTCAAATGGTTGACTTGTCTTACTGATCAAAAAAGAAAGCGCCTTTGTTGCATAAAACCAATCTCTGAACATAATATGACGCTTCAGATGGAAGAAACGAGGCCCGCTTTGGCAAAGTATCCCACATCTAAGCCCTTGTGCTTGAGCCTTTTTCCCTCTTTTTGTTGTCCCCATGCCATGCCACACAGTGTGGGGCAGCACAGACGGACCCACAGTGACAGTGGTGAGAAAGGGGGCCCGGGAGGCACTTCTGAGGCAAGCCTCGTCTTTAATAAAAGGGGTGATCAAACATGTTCCCTGCCTGTGAAAGAAAATATTATTCTACTGAGCGGCAGAACAGGGTGATGTAGGAGGTGAAGAACAAGTTACGTGCCAATTTTGTCCTCCAGCGTGATTGCTCTGATTTGGTTTCAGGGATGGTTGCGGGAAATTGAAAACAAATGTGCAGTTCTTGATGCGCCACCCCTCATGGATCTCTGCTTTCTTCTGCTTCTTTTGCTGTTGGATTTTTTTGTGGTGATACTTTCCTGGCTGCTTGATAGATGGAAACTTGCATTCTTCTTTCCACGAGAAAAAACACGGCCACCCCAAAACACACGTTTTCCTATAAACAAGTACACAAAGACTTTCTCTCATCTCAGGCGAAGTCAGACGAAGTATGTAAACAAACTGAAAAGCCATGGAAACAAATTCTTCTTTTCGCTCTCTGAACCCAATTGGGAAGTGCGTGAGCTGAAGAATTACACTATAATTTTATTGTTGACATTCCTCAGCTGTCATGGTGACACTCTGGGCAGGTAGCTTGAATTTGTCATTCGGCAACTGGAGCTTCTGTGGTACCAAACAGCCTCAAATACTTTCCCCAGCACTCCTCCCAGTGTAATGATGTTTGTGCATCAACATGTCAGTATTGTTAAAACACAACTGTTCCTTTAGCAAAACACACACACACACACACACACACACACAAAGGATCTACACCCAGCTGACTCAGCAGGAATCCGGCGGTGATGATGCGTTCTCACATGTGGCAGGGACACATGTGCAGGGAGCTGACTGGCGTTCAGCACACAGCGGGATGACATCATCCCCAGGGTTGCTAATGATTGGGTGACCTCCTCTCGCTGGTTGCACCGCCTGCCAGCACAAGCATAGCAGACTGCTTCCTCACACATCCTCCTCTGTGCAACTACTGTACTTACTTTATCAGCTGCATTAACTCCAGGCCTGGTTTGGGAAAACCCGACGCAGCTGAGCCCCACTGCACGCCACATAAGACTGAAATTATCTCTGCAATCTGAATCCAATTAACAGCAAACCTACACAGAGTTCAAGCACCAGAGGGGGGACAGAAGAGGAGGGTGTGTGTGTGTGTGTGTGTGTGTGTGTGTGTGTGTGTGTGTGTGTGTGTGTGTTTGATGGGAGAGTGGAAGTATCTGGGGACATGAAACAGCAGGAGAGAAACAAATCACACCATCTTTCCTTCTTTTTATTGAGAATTCTCAGCCCTTTTGTGACATTCAACAATAGCTGTTCTTTGAGAGGAGGGCGGCAGCGAGGCTCACCTTTATCTCCTCATTTTCCCGACAGTACCAAAATGGCTTGAAAGAGGATCCCCCCTTCTTTAATTTAATCTCATTTTTCACTGAGGTAGGGTCACCGGAGTAGGAGGGAATCACTCTTCGCGCCATGCCAGGGAAATGAAAACAAAGACATGTTTGCATGCACGCTTTCTTCTGTTCCTTTATCCTCTGTTTATACAAGGACATTGCCGTCACACACACACACACACAAGACGTTGAATAGACGAGGCAGTGACAGCCGGGGCTCGACTGTGCTGTGGCAGGATATGGTAATGTGAACCAAATGAGTCTCATACGCATGGTGAGTGGCCCTCGAGACGGATCCCTTCCTATGAAAAGGGTGTTGAAACATACAGTAATTGCTTTCAGTGTCGTTTGGCAGCGGCGCACCTCCTGACTTCAGGAGCTTTTTATAGACAGGGTAATTCTCCATTATTCTGCAGACGTTACATTTCAAACGAGAGGGGAGAGGACGGGGAGAGGACGGGGAAAACCGGGGCGACGGTGCTCACTAAAATACTGAAGAAGTGATAAAAACAAATGTGGAGGGAGGTGAGGGGGACTTCCAATGGAAATATTTCATGGAGTAGCTTCGGAACAGCACATGAAAGTACTGTGACTCAGGGGCAAAGGGGCTTTTATTTTTTGAATTTTTTTGATAGAAATCTAATAAAGACTTTTCAAAAGGTGACTACAGGGGACGCTGCATGCATGACAATTATACCTCAAGCTTCTAGGGCAACAAAACATAAATAAAAGCTCTGAATTATTAAAGAACTACAGAGAAAAAGCAACGGGGGCAAGCAAATGAAAAGTGGGAGAAATATGAAGCTGCTCTTAAACTCTACATTTCTGGTCTTTCCTGTATCTCCGACACACACATCCCAAAGCCTCTTTTTTGTGGACTGTCTCTGGACCGAGTGGGTGTCAGTCTTCTTTTCATGGTGAACTGATTTGTGTTGAGATTTTGACACAAAATGGCGGCCATGAATCACGCAGACAGATGGACAGGCTGCTGACGGATGAAGTGCCTCCACTCCTGCCTCACCTCCGCTCTCACATTCTCGGATGGCTTACCTTGTGAAGACCACCTTTATGGTTCCAATCATAATGCAATCAGGGCTGGAATAATGTCAGTGGTTAGCGCTACATCTCAGCACAGCTTTAAAGAGAGACTCTCACTGCACATCGTAACTCACTGATTCGGCTCTGTGCTATGTCACCATGTGTCACTATGGAAGGGGGAGGGCTACCTGTAAGAGTGCAGAACCCTTGTACCAAAGCAGATTATGTGAATTTAGATAGTCCTACTTTGGGATATAGGACATCGTGTGCATGTTATCACCTCTTATTCCTCTATTCTTCTGTTTCCTCAACACTTCTCCAGTGTCTGGCTTTACAGAAAAAACATTGGATTTTTTTCTCTATTTTCTTTTTTTCAAATAATGACATCAGGAGTAAAGAGTAGAAATATCTGGCAGCTTGCTCTGAGGCTGCGGTCATGGCTGAGTGAAGAGCAGCTCCTCCTGAAATGCAGCCTTGGAGCCAAGAGGCAAGAAGAGACACCAGAATGGCACGTTTGACTCTTGTTATTCATAAATTGTATGAGATGGAAAATCTGATAAACAGTCTCTATTGTGGTGTGTGTGCAATTCTCTATTAATATATGCAGTGATGGTGGCTCTTTTAATTTGAAAGAACAGCTGTATGAGAAATTTTTTTTAATGTTAATGTAAATCAGACCTCATTTTTATGAGTGCCTGTCATCTCTGTGGCCTAATACACGTGACCCAAATCTAAACTACATGCAGGGTTTCAATATATGGTGATGTTAAGACTGAAAAAGAGACGACGTGCTGTTAACTGCCAGTATGCATACAAAATAGATTGGACTGTTCGCAAATGAAACATGTTAAAGCTTTTATGTGAACAAAAGACGTGTGTGAAAACAGAAACCTTGGAAACAAAAATCCTGCATTATATGTTTCGAAAACACTTTGATGTTCTCTAAAAAAGTTCTATTTAGGCCGATTTAGCCTAATGGTTTAATTGGCGCCCATATCGCAGGCAGCCCGGGTTTGATTCCAGCCTGCAGCCCCTATCCTGCATGTCATTCCCCCACTGTCGCCCTGTTTCCTAAGCTATCCACTGTCCTCTCCTCTGTAAGTAAAGGTGTAAAAGCAAAAAAATAGAACTTAAAGAAAAGTTTGATTTACAGATGCAAACAAAACAATTGACCGACTTCCTTTCTGTGAAGTGGTCACCAATGTTTAAGTTGATTGGTGATTTGCAATAGGAGCCCACAGTGGTGTTAGAGCCTCTGAGTCAATATCATTGATTGTTTATTGAATGGACGCATACGTGCGTTACACATTAACTAACCAAGCGACAACTTCCTGTAGTAAAGTAGAAAGCTGATGTGAAAGTGCCCAAAACTGCAGTTCCCCAAGTGTCCACTTGAGGCTGGCACTGGAAGCCACATACACACCAATAGAAAGATGCTGATCTTTACAACAAAGATAAACATGTTTACAGCCTGGTGCCAAAAAAATGGTTAAGGTTTGAGTAGCTTATTTCTCTATGGGCACACACTGCATGGGAGTGATTTTTTTTCATAACCAATTAGTTTAGAAGATATTAAGATTACGAGTTTGGCATAATTAGAGGCACAGCTGACTTGACTGACAGGCAGGAACACTGTAGTTGTTAGTAAGGAGGCTTAAGAGCCCGCCTCAACTCCACCTCTCTGCCTCATGCTAGATCGGCCAAATTTAAGTTGACTCTTTATGTCAATATGGCAACCTCCAACAATAGACTTAACAACTCTGCTTCAGAAACAAATAGGTGACGTCAAGGAGACTACGTCCAATTATTATACAGTCTATGGGTGTAACAGGGGTGTAAATATCCCGCCTTGAAATGGCAGTGTGTAAGAACCATAGACTGTAAATGAACAGCGTTGCTCCGCCTCTTCCCGTTGTACCGTTCTGAAGCCAAAAAATCCCGCTCCTGGGCGCCGCCATTGTGCAGCCAGAGCCTGTGAAGCCACTGTATAAGCTCCGCCCTACAGGGTAACGTCACAAGACGCTGTGTGTCCTTAGAAGTTTCCCTCTACGGCCGCTGTGAATCAAAGGAAACCCGGAAGTAAAACCCCATTTTTTAAACTCTAATAACTAACGAAAAATAAACTTTTCAGAAAAAAAAGGACTTGAACGCAAAACAGTCAAATACTAACTACTGTACATATCACAACAGCATACGGATATGAGAAACATTCATACACTGTGTATTTATTTTTTAAAGTTTGACTGCTCCCCCATTTAAATGGGGGAGACGTTTTTTTTTACCTATACTGCAGCCAGCCACCAGGGGGCAGACATACTGCTGAAAGCCTCACCAGCAGGGCCGTGTCCGGCACGCTTGGTAAGAACCTAATGATTAGAAGCTGATGTTCAGCAGTATTCAATTAAACAAGAAAAAATGTTTACAGCGTTTACATCTTAGCTTCTTTTGTTATCATGCTAATATTGCAAATGTCAGCATTTCTTTTGAACTCTTGAAAACCTCGTAGTGGCACTGAAGCTAAAGTGATTATCAAATTCCTCTCGGTGACATCCTCTGGGGACTTTGTAGATCCATTTCCAGTTTTATTCCTACTTGTCCAGTTTTGTTGAGAAATTTGCTGAATTTGCACACATTTCAGTCCCCCAAGAGCTTTGCTGCTAGCCTAGCTGATATGCAACAGTACCATTAATTGTGCTGACTCAGACATTTTCAGGAAACTCAGTAACCTTTGGAAACAACAGATTTTTTAACTTTTTCTCCTGGGCCGCATTTACTTTGTCAAAAAGCTTATGTTTCACAAATGTATTGTGCCAGCAAATTTAGCAAATGCACTTTTTTGAATTAAATACACTTGACCGATGAATATACCTGATTGTTGTGCAGAGTCGCTTTTGAATTCTAATCCGTTATGACACTGATCCTCCAGGAATAAATTATAAATCTAAGTTGTTCCTGGAACCACAACCGTGTCCCAGCCCAGCCCTTGAAAGAAAAAAACACTGTAGTAGATGATCACAGCGCGTTGATTAAAGCCAAATGTGTAGGGAGGTTTGGAAGTGGGGATCGATTGGATAATTCAAGGGCAAACCTAGCTGAATATCTCAGAAGGTTTTATTTCTGAGAGTTGGGAAAAGAGAGCACCCTTAAAAGCAGAAAATAGATGGTATTACTCCAGATGTCAAAAAACTGTCTGTTCTCTGAGTGCAATGTATGCCCAAGGCTATGCTTTTAAACTTTCCTTCAGCCAAGCTAAAAGGAGACATTAAGTCTTTATGCATATCTTAATATTACATCCCCCTCTCTCTCTTGGCTGCCAAATATTAGGCTTGAAATGATGGAATATTAGAAAAGCTTTTAAAGCTTCTCTTTGTCATGATTGTGCGGCTCCTGACTGATTATCACACGACCGTTCAAGACTCTTAAAGCAGCAAAGAATGTTCGTGTTATATGGAGGGAGAAGTGGAAAAGTGGAACAGTGTTTGTCAGAGAGATTAGTTTAACATAAACAAGGAAAATTTAGAGAGCGACAGTCTGCTCAGAAGCGATTTAGCTGCCGGCTGAAAAGTAAAGTTGACCAGACAGATCCAATGCATGGCATCCAGAGGAGTTTAGAAGCCTGGCCAGAGAAAGTAAATCTCTCTGGCTCATGTTTTGACACTGATCCAGGTATGAATATGCCAAACTATCAAAACATGGCAGTCCAAACAGCTTTAAAACATAAGAAGAAACCACTGTTAAAACTCAAACTTCCTGACAGCTCATGGAAGAGATGACTCACTTTCAGAGGGCTATTTATCCGCTTTTTCTTAATCACATGCTTGTTTTTTTTTTTTCAGTTTCAAACAGCAGTGAAATCTACCCCTGAAGCAGTCTCTGTAACCTCCTGTGACAAAAAATCTATTGTAAATGTTATTTCAAAACACATTTCCGTCATAAATTTGAAGCTCGTGTTCATAAAAGCCTGACGACCCCTATATCTTCCAACAGTTCCCACAACTTCCATCATTGCTCTGCTATCTTTTCTGCACTTTATTACTCCCACATGCCATAAAACTGTGCAGCCCTGCTGCCACCCAAGGTGACGATTAAAATCACACCACGGCTCCTTTTGCTGTGACAGACCGTCAGATTTCGCCTTCAGTACCATCAACATTCTCTTATCAGGACACGGCATTGACAGCCTCATTCAGGGAGCTCTCCACTTCAGATAGACACCATGTGTTGTGTTATTACTCCTGCTGTTTGACAAATGACAGGTTTGCATTTGTTTTTGTATTTACTGTATAGATTGGACTGCATACGGTGTGTTGTGCGTGAGGCAAAAGAGAGTGGTTTCTTCCTGAAAACATGCATGTGGGAGTTCTTCTCTGCAGTAGAAGAACACCAATGTGTGTGTGTGTGTGTGTGTGTGTGTGTGTGTGTGTGTGTGTGTGTGTGTGTGTGTGTGTGTGAGTGTGTGTGTGTGTGTGTGTGTATGGCATTCTGTTTCCTGTCAGGCTCTGCAGCTCCATGGAGGCAGAGTCCATCAGGCAGGCAGGCACTGCTGTGGGCTTATTGAATGTTGGTTCAGGCCTGCAGGGAGGCAGCGCACAGCCTTCCTTAATCACAGCACAAATGCCTTTATTCATCTTCAGAACACTGCAATTAATTTTGTTGCCGGTGTCAGAACCTTTGGGGAAATCTGACCTGTTATTGCCTCTCGCAGCCATGCATGTTCTTTCTCTCACTTTTAGTGCCAGACAGGCATTCAAAATAAATTCCAGCGCTAATATTGTATTCACATTCACAGCTTGAAAAGACTGCATAAAGTTCCTTTGTTTTAAATGGACAATAGAGCTGTGTATTTTTAACAATGCTATTGTATGAAACTTTCAGACTATATTAAAACACTGTTGAAAACTCTGTCTAGTAGCACCTAAGTGGTTTGCCAATTAAAAAAAACTTTTCTAATTGTAATTCTGATAACACTCTAGACAAAACTAATCAGCATTAAAAGGGTAAGGCTGATGTTATTGTCTAAATTTCATCCACAAATCCTGCGAAAAGACAAAGACCAAAAATGTGTTTGTCTGTCTGGCAACACCGTCTGTGGAACTCCAGCCAATTTGTTCTTAATGAAGACATACAGCAGCTGGGCACTCTGGCTTTTAACAGGAGTTGCTCAAACAGAGGAAATAGCTGCCTGTCTGGCACTTTTTTCAGAAGCAGATTAATTTATGGATTTCACAAGTTAAATGTCAATATGTACTGTGGGTTTTTACTGTTCTACTTTCGCAGAGTTTACATCATGAAGTCTCCATGCAATAACAACATCACCTCCTTCACCCCTTTAACTTCATTTATTACACTGCTTTTCAAACAATGGATTTAAATATGAATCACCATTTATGATGATTTATTACAAAAAACAGATATATTTGTCGCTTAACATGCCTAATATTATGAAAGTAACTTGTCTAAACTCCAAAAAATGTTAATATGCTTCATTGTCTAATAGATGATGTGTTATAGATTAGGAAAATTGAATAAAAAATGCAAATAATGCACTTTTTGTTCAAATAAATCTGTTTGTTTGAGTCCCCTACATAAAGCTTGTGACCTTTATTTATCTTTATGTCAATTCAAAACTGCAAATATTTTTTCTCACAATTATAAAGCCAATGGGCAGCAATTGACAGAATATAACAAAATCTAACAGAAGTAATAAAACAAACATAAAAATATAAAACCATAACATTTATAAAAAGCAGGTCTAAAATAGAGAGTTTTCAAAAGTGACTGAAAAGAATTCAGTGTGTCAGCTTTCCTGATCTCCAGCAGGTCAATCCACAACTTAGGGTCCTGATAAGGAAATGCTCAATCACCTTTAGTTTGACTGTTTCACAGAGGAATATTTCGTAACGACCTACCACAGATTCTAAGGTGAAATCCAGGCTCGTAGGGGGTCAGGAGGTCAGCAATGTATCCTGGAGCTGACTCCCTATGAGCTTTAAAGTAAACACCAGTGCCAGTGAAGTGGTTTTAAAATGGGTGTGATGTGTTCTCTTTGGCTGCAGTATTCTGGATTGTGGGAGACAACAGTAAATTGCAGTTATCTAACCAGGATGAAAAAAATGCATGAATCAGTGTTTCCATATTAGCCGATACAATATGACCTCATTTTTTAAGCTTTGTTAGTTGGAAAAAACACGATTAGTCATAGGGATTAATGTGTTTTTCAAAACTGAGGTGCAAATCAAAGATGATGCCCAGGTTTCTACAAGAGTCAGTGATGGTGAATGAAAGGGGACAAAAGATGAATCTACAAGATTTCTCTGTTTCTCATCTGGCTCTCTTAAGAAAACAAGTGATGAACTAAATAAAACACATAATAGGTTTTGAATTTTACAAAGACTGAGCTTATTTAATGACCTGCACTTGCTCCCTGTGTCTTTATATGATTGATATTAAAGTTTTTAACTTGTTTTGTAAGGCTCTTGGTTGCATGGGGATGGCCCTAATCAGGAGTTCCCAAAATGCAGGTACATGCGAAAATGTACCTGCAAAAATGTCCCTCAAAAATAAAGAAAGATAAGCAACAAATCTAAACGCAAAAATTATACACAAAACTTATTTATATATTTCCTATATGTATCAATAGTGAATTGTCTTGTAATTCATTCATGGCGTTCTTTTGTAAACAGTTTTGTATAATTTATTTAAGAACAGATTTGGACACATCACGGCATGTCCGTTGTAATATATTGAAGCCATACTTTTCGTGTGCTGGCTCATAATGTTGAGTTTCAGATGTCCAGGTGGAATCCCTTGGTTGCGGCTCTCTTGTAGCTTATTCATGTTCAGTCTGCTCGCCTGGTGGTCTTTGTCTTTCTAGAACATTTTTCCTTTGAAGAGGAGATAGTTATAGCTAGTTTTTCAATGGCACCGCACCTCTCTGAGATTAGTGTTATTACCTCCTGGGTTTGTATTTTTGTCCCAAAGTCCTGCTCTTCACTTCAAGTTTCTGTGACCCCCCTTGGTGTTCAAGACCCCTAATTCTAAAAAACACCGGCCTTCGTTATTCTTCTTTCTTGTTTTTAAATACTTCATGGTTCCTAAATATGATTCAGCTGGTTTTGTAAAAGAAGAAATACTTTCTCAAAAATCTGAAAATCTGCAGCTAAGGCTTTTTCAACTCTGCACCAAACTTTGGTCGTTCTTTTCCAAAGGCTCTGCAAGCAATTTTAAAAGACTAGTGAAGACATATTTATTTAACATCTTCTTCAACTGTCACCCTTTCTTTGATTTATTCTTATCTGCTACATATTTTATGTACTCCTTTTTCTTACTTTATACATATTTTATCTTTCATATCAAATCTCTGTTCTTTGCTTTTTGGTGCCTTTTTCATGTGTTATTTATTTGATTGCTTGTCTTTTTTTCCTTTCTCCAAAGTTTTTGTGTTTGCTCTATTTTGCCCCTTGTTTCTTCAATTGCCAGGAAAAATCCAGTATATAAAAATTGTATTATTATTATTATTATTATTATTATTATTATTATTATTATTATTATTGTTGTTGTTGTTTATATTGTTTGTAGTATTATCAGATGTTGTATTTTAATTGTATGAATTCATTCATTCATTTATTATTATTACTATCATAGTGTTTTTGCTGGTTTCAGTCAATCAATGATTCAATTATTTGAATCTCTGATTAATGAGTCTAGAGCTGATGTCTCATAAAGTATGTAAATTATTGGATCTTACTGTTTACTGAACTGAAATCAATTCCACTTGAGTTGAGTTTGTCATCAAACACTTGGCTTTGTCTTCACACTTAACACCAAATGTTTGATGTAAAACATTTTATTGAATTCTGGATGCACTTAAAGAAAATTTTCCAATGCTGTGACATTTCACAGCGCTGTTCCTGGTGTGATCGTGTGTCTGAGTGGAAGAGCAGATTGTGATACGTGAGCTGAAGCCGCCGTGCTGTTTCTCGGGGTGAATCATGACATGGATTGATTTAAACCTGAGAGGAACCAGATGCAGCCACAGCAGTTATGAATAACAGGGAGCATTAGCGGGCCCACATTTCCAGCCATACGGCTTCAATAACAGCAATAATCACCAGTACTCTTAATATAAATGTGTTTCATGAGGGTCATACTAGGTTATTAAACGTTGGCATGTTATTTATAGAACACAGTGTGCTGGAGTTTATCAGTGGTATTGGGGTTACTGCTCTGTCTCTTACAGTGCAGCGTAGAAGGTAGACAGTGGATCAGAGAACATCATTAATTTTCTCTTACATGCGTTTGTGAAGTATTAAGCTCTCGTAATTTTTTTTCACTTCCAACATCTGGTGTTTCAAGGCTTTTACAAGGACACGAACACCTCGATCTTAAGCTGTGATAAAAAGAACAGTGTAGGAAGAAGTACTTAGATCTTTTGCCTTAGTAGAACTACCAGAAATAAAATGTAGAAACACACTTCTGTAACCAATAAAAGTCAAGAAATCAAACTCTACTAAAAGATAATTTAAAGGTTGGCATCCAGCTATTCTAAGAGTGAGTTTACAGAAAGTAAAACTACCAATAAAGCAGGAAGTCCCTTTTCAGAATGATGTCCAGATAATACCTCATAATGTCCAGAACAACATCGTGATATGATTACTGATTGAAGACCACCTCAGTTTCATCTGGTGGTAACTTATAGCGCTTCAAAAGAAGGTTGTTAATCCCTTCTCATCTGATCAGTTAAGGACTATCATAGCGTATGCATGATTAAAATTGTCCTATTTTGTTTGTTGTACTTAGTGCTAATAATGAGAATTTGCAAACTAGCTAGTCGTCATACAAAATATAAAGTATTTGCTCCAAAGTTGTCATGCATAAAGAGGCAGGACATTGAATACTTAAGTAAAAAGATCTTCAAACATGACTTTATTTCAGTTCATTAGTAAATTCTAGGGATGCTCCACAGCCACTAATTTTAAGGTTGATCAAACAGAAACTTATATTCCCTCTAACAGACTCATCTAAAGGTAAGAGAACTCTGAGACACTCAAAATTGGGCCCAGTTTATTTACACTGGATCAGACTCTGCAGAGAAACAATGTGAAATTGGTTTGCATACTGTGGCTAATGTTAGCAAAGCCGCACTATGCAGCATTCTGTCCTTCTTGCAGGTTTCAGTCAACATGCCTGTGTAGGTTATACATTATACATCCAATCAAGTGATTATATTCCACTAAACCAGACACAGCCTACACACAATCTAATCTCCATTTCCTAAATCTAAATACTGACTAACCACACCGCAGTTTGGCAGTGTGCTCAAATGCTTCTTGCGCTCCTATACTAGCAACATTATCCTAATGTTACCTCATTAAAACAAAGTATACCCAGGAACTTAATGGGCTTTGAAACCAGGTTTAATGTAGAGTCCAGAATTTTTTAATACATTGTCCTGGGTCATATGTGCTGCTCCCCATTATTTTTCTCTGCAAACTGTATCAAAGCCACAAATCTAGGAGGAAGTTTACAGGTAACTCTAGTGAACTGTTGGATATAGATGTGTGATATCTTTTTTTTCTGAGCTGATACCAATGACTGATGAAAAATGTATGCTCAGGTTTAGTCTAAATATGTATATTAATGAATGCTTAATGTATGCCTAATCAATTCTAACTGAATCATTGTTGTGAACACAAAAAAAAGTGAACTGGAGCACTGCATGCAGTAATGAAGTGAAACTGAAGTCACCGACATCAATGATCAGTGTGTGTATGTAGAGATCACATCATACAGGGATACAGCTGCCAAATAATGGCAACTCGTGACACTGTTCCAAACACACCAATCTGACAAATCTTTGGTTGTCTTCTTCAGACAAACGTGGGTCTTCAAGTACGGTTTACTATGTGATTTTGTCACTGATTTATCAATGTTTAGCTGGTCCCTTGTAGACCACCTGCAATTCTCAAATGTCTGATGAATCAGATTACAGCACTCGTCTCTCTTCAGTGCTAAAGCTAGCTGAGGCTACTGCTGCATCATATATTTTCAATTCATTTTTGTTGCAATGACAACTTTCAGGTGACTTGGAAGATATGTTGTAAAAACTTGAGGACTTTTCTCCTCCACTTGCTATATCCTCCTCTGAAACTGAAAAACACAAACTGGGAACACCGTTTTTACTCTCTTAACGACTTGTCCTTCCTCTCTTTATGCAGCGGTGGATTGCATACCCCAACCTATTGTGTCATAGAGTGTTGGCTTGTTAAAAAGTAAATGAGAAACAGAAAATATAGATACCTAGCTCCTCAAAAATGTACAAGTTAACAAGGTAACAGCTGTTAGTTAGACTCTACCAGTCACCATAGAGAGGAAACTGGTGGCGAGCCTCATCTTAGACAAAGTACTGTAACTGTTTATCGTAGAACACTTTTTCACACAAGTTTTCTGTTTATGATTAGCAGAAAGTAAATTCCAAGTAAATCCCATTTCAAGATGTTAAATATTTGCAACACTGTTTGAAGTGCTTTGCTCAGATCCACACAGGAGCCAGCAGTCAGTTTAGAGAGTTGACAGGACAAATATCAACAAGCAGGGAGGGAAAATATGACTCTTTCCTGGCGACTCCCAGAGGATGTCAAGTGAGAGAATCTGTATGTGTGCCAGTGAGTGCATCGGTGTTATTGTGGATGTGCTGTTTGTGCAAGCATCTGTATGTGTGCACAAGCATGTGTGTGCATGCTGTTTGTTAATGCGCACACGTGTCTGCCAAACATCTGGCCTCACCTCAGTGTTTGAACATTTACACAGAACACGCAGGTCAAAACAACAACTGCCAAATAAGTCATCAGAGTGAGTTCATGAAAGTAACAGCATATGTTCTGAAGAGCTAATCATTATTTATCTTAATGTGTTTCCTTCCTCCGACTTTCCCAAAAATCACTTATGGATGACCCCATTTGAGTGAGCTCTCCAAACAGCTTTTACAGCCTCGCTCGGTGCGGTCGTCAAATATTTACATTTTAAAGAGGATAATCTGACATTTTTGTCCAAACTCACTTCGTCCCTATTTTTTTTCAGACAAATGATTCTTCAGCAATGTGCTTCCTGGGTTTACAAAAGACATTTCATCTTGCTGCTGTCACGGCACAGATCCCACTCATTCCCTCATCTCTTTCTAATTACGCAGAGCTTGGTATTTTAAATTACCCCATAAAATGGGTTTCATGTAAAAAGTGAGGGCGCAGAACCCAATTAGTGCGAGAGCAATGAGAAAGCATGCTGTTCCTGCTCAATAGAGTCAATTATAGCTGGACATGGAGGTGTGTGTGTGTGTGTGTGTGTGTGTGTGTGTGTGTGTGTGTGTGTGTGTGTGTGTGTGTGTGTGTGTGTGTGTGTTATAAAGAAACGAGTCACATGGGACCAAGCTCCACCTGAATTGACAGAAATCCAGTGCCTTGGCCGTATTTTCATGGGGTGTGAGGAACTGCTTTTTAATTGCAAGCAGATTCAGTAAATTGATTCAGATTGAAATTGACCATCCAATGTGCTATTTGATACAGAATGTGAGCACAGAGGAGCTTTTTTAACCTCATTTAATTTTGCTTTGAAAGTGTAGAAGTGTAATTAATTATTTTGTCAAAATTCTTCCATCCACAACGCCATCTTTGCCAATGTTGATAGACAATTAAGAAGATTACTCTAAGATAAAATGTAGATCAGTATCATTATCAAGGGATAGTGTATAGTGAGCAGGTGGTTATGTGAAATAGAATCCCCACAAAGAGTGGAGACCCCGATGTGAAGTGGACGTATATTGTCCACTGTGACGGAACGGTACCGTCAATTCTTGAAGACATTTCACTTCTCCTTCGAAAGGCTTCTTCAGTTCTGACCAGACCAGGGAAGTGCTAGAAAATATAATACATTTCCCTCTACCTGAGTGTCCCTCTCCTTGAGTGTCTCCATTCATCCGGTAAACAACGCCAGTATTCCGCTGTCCTTCTCCATTCTTTAGAGTAAACAAGGGTATACACTTAGGAGCTCTACTGTTATCCTACACATACATTTATACAATGTAGGGTCCACTTACCTGCAAGGGTGCGTTGCATATTTGCTCCACTATAGCCCGCTCTGCATAATTTCCGCAGAGTAAATAGGTGGCTGTGGCGGGCAAAAGTGGTTACATGGTTCCTGCAATTTAATCTTGTTGTGTTGTTGTCATTTAATTCCTAAAAATGTGGTTAGGATTTAAATAAGATGTCATTTAAAAAATCAAAATGTCTTTGTTAAATGTGCAAAGCTTTCAAAAGGTTAAAATTCCTTAAATGTTAAGAAAATATGTAAGTTGTGTAATTATTGATGCCCAGTGGGAGGGGCTACAGGGTTTAAAGAGGGCTGCATTGGGCTCGCTACACAGTCTTGCTTGTGTTGCACCAAAGGTAACTTGCTCAGCTGTGTTTTCAGAACTACAATTTTTTTTCCTATGGTAATTCAAGACTTATTTTAGAACTCTAGCCTTGATGGAACTTTTTGTACAATGTGTAAATAGTATTTTGATTTTTTTTGCACTTTTTGTAAATATTTTTGTACCACACTTTGGGAGGCTGGCTAACAAATAAATTCCACCTACACCTCATTTGATTACGCCTGTGTTTTACACTTGAAGTGAGTGTTGAGAAAAGAACCTCCCAGAAGCAGGGCTCGACATTATAACTGGCCCATTGGCCCGGATGCATGATTATCAGACCCCGGGCCAGCTGGTTGCACATTTCACCGGCTCGCTCAGGCCAGTTAAAACACTGTATTCAGAGATCATGTTGCCTATGAGATCATGTCACATACTTTCACATCCTTTTCCTATGATACTGGGCTTTTGTCAGTGATTCTTGTCATCTCGTTAATTACTGCAACATTTCATAAGTGCCTGCGTATTTTATAGTTGAAATGATCCACCTATAGCTTCACTGCTGTCACTCCCACGAGCGTTCTCACTATACTCCAGACACTGACTGTAGCGCAGGTGTTTCTCTCAAGCTGGTACGTTTTTAGAACCACAGATTCCTGGCCAAAAGCTGGGCAGGAGTTTACAAGTAAAGAAAAGAAAATCATCAGAAGAGTGGAGGGAGAGAGACGAGGAGTATGATAGCAGAAGGGAGGAAAAGTTCTAGCCATGGAGTTGGCTGGAATATGATGCAGCTTAAAATTGAGTCTTTTGCTAAATCTGCTGGTCAGTGCTGGCATTTGCAGACAAGTTGAGAAGAGATAACTCAGTTTTGCTTGGGTATTGTAGGAATGACTTGTTACTGTCCTGATGCGTGCGTAAATCAGGAGATATGCTAACCCAGGCAACAGTATAACTGACTAGCCACAGCAAGAATGCTGTGTACGTAAGCATAACCCCAACGCAGGGCCTTACATAAACCTGCTGATGAAGATGACAGAAATTGTATAGTGTAATAATAGCAGTTCCCTGAGTGTGTTGCCCCCTTTCAGTCAGAATGAGGTATTACATTCTCACAAATTCACAGAGAACAGTTTTACAGTAAGTTGTCAACTAAACAATGAGCTCAAAATGCCAAAGCATGCAATACAGCAACAGACAAACCCTTTTCACAATATTTCACACATATTGGAAGCTAACCTTCACCATGACCTCAGCCTGACCTGAAGCTTTATCTATTAACACAAATATTTAGTCACATCCCAGCGACTGTGATTCAGCAGAATCTGAACACAATGTTTCGACCTGAAAATATGTTCAGAGTTTTGTTTGCTTAAAAACATTTCTGACTGTCCTCGAAAAAACTCCCTTTTCTCCAACACCAGAAGCATACTGCAGTGATAACAGATTTAAACATTCTGTCTGGTCTTACACAGTAGCACACAGACACACACACACATGGACTCCTACTGTCAGCCTGAGATGTTGCAGTTTGCCATTCACAGGCCATGCGTTGTCAAAGACTGTTTTGGCCATTGATTTCCATTCCTCAATGACTAATGCATCTTCTAACCTTGGCTCCATATTAAGAAGAGTTTCCCCTGTTTAGAGCGGAGAGGGGGAATGAAGCATCAACAACTGATTTGGCACAAACTGCCTCACAGAAGCGATTAAGCTGCAGTTTTCAATGAGCCATTTAGCCTCTTTCTGAGCTTCGGGGTGAAGTGCTCAATGTAAGATTAATTGTTTTAGGCAGAGGGAGAGACGTGACTACAACTTTACTGTGTGTTACTCTTCAGAAGTGGGGACTACTTTTTCTAATAAATCAGTTTGCTGTGGATAACCACAAAGCAGGAACCTACAATGTTAAAGCTGAAGCAGATTACAGCCAGGTACAGACTGAACTGTGTCTCTATGGCTGTTTTCCACTCGAGACAACTTTATAGAAATGTCTTTACTGACAACTCTGCCATTTTAATGATATCAAGTCTTTGTGGTGGACACTCTGAGTGACAGGTGAAGACTGCTGGCTGTCGGCTACACAACAGCACAACCTTTTTCAGACACTGAACTTCACCTCTCTGCAGTGTTTGTTTAGCTGGTTGGGTTTTTACATGTGAAGGATGATTTAAAAAGCTTCCTTTGGGTCTTAAACACAGACTCCTTGGTCAGGCAGTGACATAGGCCTTGACGTTGTGGAAACTCTCATGGTACTTTATTGTTAGTTTTGCACAAACAGGTATACCACACTTGCTATACCAAACTTTTTGGCTTGTTCAGTTTTTATCATTTATCGATGTACTTTTTCGTCAGTGCACTAAAGTCGTGATTGCTCCTTATGATAAATTATAGAGACTGGTACACAGGTAACTCTGGATAGCAGTGCTTCATTTTGCCTGCTGCTCTGTCCCACCTGAGATTCCTGAAAGAAATGTAATGCTAGCTCTCTTTGCTTCTTTGGCCTGATTGTGCGCCACTTAATTTAGCGACATGCAGTCAGACACCGTCTGATTCACTTTAATCCATTTGCTACATATGGTCCTTTATAAATTGTTTGAATTGGGAACCATTATCCGATTAAAAAAGAACAGTGTACCATAAACTATGCTTTAAAGCAAACAGCATCATTTTTTTTAAATGTATTGTAAATCTAAATGCGCTGCTTTTTAATATACCAGATACAAAACAAGAGCAAACAGTACAGTACAAATAACTTTGTGGGTTATTTTGTGATTAAATATCATTAGTGCAATATGTTTTATGAATTGGACTTGAGATGGAGCAGAATATTTTACAGTGTAATTAGGGGCCACAATCCTTTTTTAGTGAATTAACCCCTGTGTGTGATGAAGCTTTGCTTCTCCAATCTGCAATCCAATTTTTATTTTATTTTTTTACCTCTGGCTCCATAAAAACAACCTGATTGAAGCCAAATTCTGTATTTAAAGATTTGTACATACAGCTGAGAAATGGATGGCGATAAAGTAGCGATGTGCATATTTCATACAGTCTATTATAAACACCTAAAGAAAGTAGAAATTACAATGTCCACACACACATTTGTTACTCTCTGACCTGCAAATGTATTCCGAGTGTTTTATGCCTGTCCTCTTTTCTCCACTATGTGAAAAACAGATTTATATTCCAATTTACTTGAAATTTCCGCCATATGAAAATACCTGGCACCACACAGACCCATAAAAGAATATTTATAAAGCTCATCTCTTATTAAATTAAAAATATAAAGAAAATGAATGCCCTGAGTTACTAACTCATCCTTAGTGAGAGTGGCGTTGCTGTTTATGTCTATGTGACAGGAGCAGGTCAGTCGTGTTAATCATGTCCTTTCATTCTTTTTTTTCCATCTTCATTTCGCACCTCACTTCCCTTTGCCACTCCATTCGCAGGTCAACAGCGCTATTGATTTACACCCCTCACCTAATCACTTAGGTAACATTTCCCTAGTGGCTGCTTTTTTTTCTCTCCCATGATTCATAGCCAAGCGGTGAAATCTCCCTGTTGCCACTAATTGAGCTTAAGGTCAGCCTTTAATCATCACCTACTTGTGCAGCGTGAGGGGCTGCTCTTGCTGATCCATCGCCTTTACTGAAAACCTCCAATCTGCTGCATGATGTCGCCTGTCAGGTGCTAAAAAAGCATATTATCTACTCAAGCTGGATGAATAATTATCAGGTCCATGCCAACTTTTGTTGTTGTAGGGCATGTGTGGAAAAATGAAAGACATAGTGAGCAAAATCTGCCTTCTGCTATTGTTTTCAAGGAAGTCAGTGTTAACGGAAACTTTACTGAGTCATCTTTCTGATTTTTAAATACTTTACACTCCCACAAGATCACACACACACACACACACACACACCCATTTACACACGCACAAATATCAGGATGCATATTATACCTGCTGCCCAAGACCAACTCATTCCAAGTGACGTTTATGTGCTATAAGTGCCACTTTGGCCCTATGTGGGATGATTTAACCACTTTCGACACTTGCCAAGAACTCCCTCTCCTCGTATACTCTGTCTCACTCCTACACACACACTTTCACACTTTCACACACGCACGCACACACACACACACACACACACACACACACACACACACACACACACACACACACACACACACACACACACACACTAGCCAGTACGCACATGGAGCCCTCTAATGAGTGACTGTAGGTAGGAGTTTAACCTTTAGTTAGGAGTGTGTGAAGAGTGAGTCAAAGTGTTGCCCCATCTAAGATATTTTTAAGTCCTCTCATTGCTTTCCCACCTCTACACGCAGGTCAAAGGTCAGGGATGTCTGTGGAAGCGATTATTGTTGTTGGGGATTGTTGTCCCTCTTGGGATTTCAAATAAAAGCACAATCTTGCTGCTTAACGTGGAGCTTATGTGAGGCCACCACAGCTCCAACACATGTCATTGCCTTCCAAATTGAGTTCATTTCTTCCCTGCAGGCAATCAATATCCCACACAACCATCCGCGTGTCACCCATACAAAAAGCTGGCTTCATCATTAAGAATCCATGCAGTGTGAGACTTTCTTTTAGCAAATCCATGTGCCATTTGGGAAGTTATACTGTGTCGTTTGTCATATGCTGCATTCCCATTTGCTGTGTGCATATATGCTGTTACATCTTAGCATGCCTTGGAGTCTCTCCTTGCTAAATTGAAGCTAAAAGAGGAAAGCTAGGATTCATTTTTCATTACACTCAAGCTTTGCATTTGGAGCTTTAAGAATTGCTTGTATATCCAGCATTTGAGTCGAACCAAAATGTTTTTACCTAAAAACTAGGTCTCCTTCAAAGTCTGATGAGTTCATAGCTTGGTCACAAATCAAACTTCACTTCTCGGTGCACTTTCAGGAGGTCAAACACTGTGCTTTATTGTGGAAAAGTGCAGAAAGAGAGCATTTACTTGCCACTAGCTATCACAGTTAATTCCTGTAGTGCCAGAACAAAGGAGGAAAGAAATGTCCACCAGTGTCCAGGGTGATGTATGCCTGTGCAGAGGGTAATTGCAGTAGTCACAGGGAGACGACTGTAGTGCAGGGGTGCAGCATCCAGCCGATGAAAGGGGCAGACAAGCAGACAGGCAGGCGTGGAAGTCGTCCATCCACTGGAGAGAGGAGTCGTGATAGATGGGATGCAGCAATGCCAGACTCCCTCCAAGAGATTGAAAGCAATTCTCTTAGTGCCAGAGTGGCAGAAACAAATGGCTGAGAAAGAGGCTGGGTCTCATTGTTATGAACTCCTAAATACTAACGCTTTTCAGGTCGTGGGGGCTCTCAGGGGTTTGGGAGACCTGGCTGACTTTGTAGATGGTGGGCTGACAACCCAACTGACTGCTTGTGGAGGCGTATATCTCGCCTGTCGAGACACATCAGACCCTGCCGACAGAGAAGGAGTCCAGACTTGGCCAAAATTAGGAACAATGGATGTCTTTATTTCATTTTCTGGCGGGCTGTTGGGGAATATTCTGTTTTTTTATAGCTAAAGTCTTCATTAAAAACGTGTTGACATGTGTTTGTTCAGTGATTTTAGCCAATTCTGAAAACAAGAACAAGCTTCACCACAAAACTAGAAACAGTACAAGAGAACTCAAGTCCCTGCCGGCATCAAATGACTGCATTGTCCACAAAGTTAAACAAGAAGATGAGCAGCTGTTTACACTGTGTACTGTGTAACTCAAATTAAGCTTTGCATGAATTGACACCAAAGTGTCCTCTCAAAAATAAAATACTTGGACGGGCTTTTCTGTTTCCCCATAAAATGAGCTCCATGAAACGTTTAAAGTAAAATATTCTGCTATTTATTTTGTAAAGCATGAACATGGAAAAAAAAAATCCAACAAATATATTCATTTTAATGCAAAATGGCAATGGCTACTCCACTACCTAAATGTTAAACTTGTAGTCCTATTTGTAGTCCATTTCTGTGTGGTGCAAGATGCTGCTGATCACAGAATTACACTGACATAAAATCCGCCCAGCATCTACCCTGAGCCTTCTGCTTGTGTTGATGTGACACAGAATAATGGCATGCTTGTTTTACATTTTAGAGTCATGTAGGCCCTACATGCATAGTCTTCACAATTTTCCTCCTATGCAGCACTAGACTTACATTAAATGGCACCAATGATTTTCTTCTTCTTTTACTATTTACTGCAGTTAACATTCTTCTGCTTTTTTTGTTTGATGTGGTTGCAATCTTCTTTTATCGTTATCGCATGACTGTTTCAGTAGCCATCTGGTCGTAGTACCGCCTTACAATCAAGGATCTGTAATAGTGAAAAAGTCCATTTTTGAGATGATGATATCATTATCTTTTTGTTTTATTTAATTAATGACAAATCGAAACGTTTGACCCATCCTATACTGATTATTATTAGGCTCTGGAAATGGTATCATTTGGGACTTGTTTTAAAGCCACAGTTAGTTACATGAGTGGTGTGTCGAGGATCATGTTTGTCCTGGGCCTGCCCAGCCTCAGTTGAGATCTTGAATCTTATTTACAGTGTTGTGAGTAAAGTTTTAACAAGTAACAAATTACTGTAACTCCACTACTATTTCAATAAAAGTGTATCTGGTTAATTTTCAAATTCAATAATGGGATCAAAATTACAGACATTTTAAAGGACTCATTACCCATTACTTTATCTGACAATAACAGAAGATGAACCTGTCGACTTGGTGGGTGAGTTTAAGCCTATGTCATCACAGTAGCATCCTGGTTGAAAACAATATTGTTTGCAATAAACACACACAATGGCTAATGGTCTTTCAGACCAGTTTCCAGTTTCCTGTCCTGGAAATATCTGCATTATATATACCTCCTTGAGGTAAAGGATAAGAATATGTAGCTCTAGCGAAAGTTCAGACAGGAAAAGCAATCACAGCAGTTGTTCAACTCTCCTGTCTCTTGCTTTATAGCTCACCCTCTTCCAGCTGCATGCTCCGAGCCGTCATTGGTTAATCAGCAGTGCCTGTCATCCAATAGCTCAGTGGCACGCCCTTATCGTCAGCCTATCAACTTTCTGCTGTCTTTTTAAATGTGTGTCTCTCTCTCTAGCTAGTTCCTTCTTGTTGTTGATGGTGCATACCCCTCCATCTCCTCCATGTCTGGACTCTAGGGGAGATTTCTTCTGCTGCCAAATTCACACATCCTACGCTTACAAAATTAACGCCAAAGATTTCTGTCAAGTTTCATTATTCATTAAATTCTAATAAATAACATTCCATTTTTCAAACTTTGTCTCTCCTAATTGAAATAAAGGAGAGTTGTAGTCAATGTCTGAGAAGGACAACTTTCTCCACTTGCAGGAGTAGATAATCTAATCTCACAAAGCACCTAAGCAGACATCAAGCTTCAGCTGTCATAGGATAGTGCTGTAAGCTGTGGTGACCAAGGTGCAGCTCATTCAGTTAGCTCATCAGGCCAACGAGGAGTCACTCCATCCAAACAGACAAGGCTTGATTTGAAATCACTGCTAGCTCCACAATCTGTAAACCAGTGAGGGTTAAACACTGATTGTAAGTTATGTTGGTTGAAGACATGCTTCTTATATCAACTGATCAGTCAGCTGCTTTCAGAGAACTAATAAGCAAAGTACAAGTGATATGATTAATTGTAACCAGCTAGTAATTCAGTTACTTTTTTATAGTACATTTTTTGTTATGGTTATTGTCGGTAATTACTCATTTTCAGTAACTTGCTCAGTGTTGGTTATGTAACTGGTTGCATTTAGTGAATTCACAGTTGCTTTGACAGTACAACAGACAATGTTTAATTTTGTGGTTGGATGGATTTTTTAATTTTTGATTTTTCTGATAGAAAAACAATAAATTATTTTAAAATGCTCTTGAAACACCTTGTGAACCGCTCAACACAGATGCTGTTGAGTGTAGTAGGATAATAAGTGGCTCAATGACAATCTAGAGATATGTCTGTATCTTATACACAACCAATCCCAGATGAGTTTGAACAAAGGAAGTCCATAGAGGTTGTGGTTTGTGGGGTGTGGTTTGATTTGATTAGAAGCATGCCAGACTACATAAATGGAAGGACATCATAGGTTTTCAGCTGAGCCCAGCCTGGCTGGAATCAGAGAGAAAACAACTACAAAAAAATCTGTATAATCTCATGGAATTTTGACTGAAAGAACGTGTTCATTTTTGATACTGGTGACTGCAGTAAAAACCTGACTTAGAAAATGTGCTTTTAAGGCCTCCTATAACTACAGGGATGAACATTAATGGGATTGGAATCTCAATGGTCTCTGAGTTGAATTTCCCTTTCAAATGCTGCAGGCTGTTAACCCCACAGGACAAACCAATTCATTATCCCCAAAAATGAAAAATCAGAAAGGAGCCACAACCATTTCCAGGTGATCATCTCCTCTGAATTTCCATATTGGAAATCTATTCTATGGGATTGATTTCCCTGGGATACTTGTCCGTTCTCAATCATTTTTCAATTTGCAACTGCATCAGCACAGCTCAGAGCCTTTGTTGAATGATAACAAGGCTGGTTCCACAGCCAGGCCTTGTGTTCTCACCGCACACCTATGATGTGGCTGCTGAATCAACTATGTGATGTATTGGTGTGTTGTAGAATTGTGACAATTTAGTGGGCTGTCCCAACACACAGAAGGCAGGACAGAGGTTTTAAAAAGTTGTCTCTGATATGACTGCACCCCTAGTTGATTTTTTAGTGAAAGAGGTGCTTTTTGGAAGTCTGTTCCAATTTCCTCCTCCTCTTTCTTGCTCTCAGCTTTTTCCTTGATGTATTAATTACTCCACCACCATGAACCAAAGAGGGGAAAAATTGGGGTTATTTCCTGGAGTACAGAGCGCAGTTCCATCCTCCTCCTCTCATCACAGAGGCAGAAGGTGCAGCAGATTAGGTGTCAGATGATATTTAATGTGAAGAGGGCCTGTCTCTTTCCCTGACATCCTCTCCCGGGTGCACTGCTGCACGACACCGATACTCCACTGCTCTCAATCCAGGTCTCATCAAATGGCACTCAAGTCTGAGGCAGAGAGAGAAAAAAGAGAGAGAGAGAGAACACGTGGCAAGGGGGAGAACAAAGATAGGGACGGACAGAGAAAAAGAGGCTGAAGAGAGGAAGAAATGTGGAGAGAAGTCATTAAGACAGAGAAAAAGTTATAGTGGGAACAGGAGATGTGAGGGGAATTCATGCCGTGATGGCTGGAAAGGAAAAGGCAAAAGATAGAGGCATTAAAAGAAAATATGGTGGGAGAGAAGGAAGGAATCGCAGGGGAAAAAAAGAAAACACAGTAAGCTCAGGCTGCCTGCTGAAGCCTACAGTAGCTGAATGGTTGTGACAGTGTGGGAGATAAGAGAATGAGGTTGGGGGGTGGCCATGGAAGAGCTGTGAAATACCCTGGGATGAAAATACCTTCCCTCGGAGAGAAATGGGAGGAAAAGAGCTGCAGGTCTCTTCAGATGTGCCCCTGGGATGGGAATGGCAAAGGACCGGAGCTGACAAGGATGCAGGACCTGCAGGTCGCGGAATCAATTTAAATGGTATCACCCGCTCCTCCTTTTTCCTAATTCTCCTCCTACTCCACCTCCTTTTTCATCTTCCATTCTTTCAGCCTCAGAGCCTCTCTCTTCCTCTCCCTCTCTCTGTTGCTCTCTCCACTGTTCGGTAAAGAACTGCGGTAGAGGGGGAGAGAGCTCCACGATAGCGAGCTGTACGGCTTTGCTTTGAACGGTGGCTTTACTGGTTTTCACACATCTGAGTGCTCTTTTTCCACATCAATTATATTTCAAAAAGACATCAGGGGGGAAGCCCACACACTAATAAAGAAGGTTGTCAGCTTATCTACCACTATGACTTCTCAGATTTTCAGCCGTTTTCATGCTAGGCAGTGGAATATTTTGAGTACATAGTGATATTTCAAGCATTTAAGTTCAGTGACCCCAAGCTGGTTTTATTTAGAGCAGTGGCTTGGATTTAGTTTTATCATAAAGCTCAGTGAAGTGTATTGGCTGGAGAAGCATCTCTTAAAAGCAAGCACAGTCACCATTATAAACCCCATGTGTGTATGCTGGGTCTCTTTGAAAATGTGAATTGTGCCACTCCTGGTCCTTTTTTTTCTTGTGTCTCTACGACCAGTTACTTCAGGATATCATACCATGCATAGGCTACCCTTTAAAGTTTAAATAATAAATCAACATTGACTTTTGGTATATGCAGGAAATTAAATATGGGAGTTTGGGTTAAAGTCCCATCCATCTACCTCAGCTTTCTCCCTCTTTATACTATTTCCACTGTCTTCAATGGTTTTTACTTCCAAAGCTGTTTCCTAAATGTCTAGGATGGATTTACATTGAAGTAAGTGATAGTCTGGTGCATCTGGATAACTGTTCTCTTCCTCTTGGGATTTATACTATTGCTAATGTGCTCTTTTATTTGTCTTGGCTAAAAGTTTCACACAAGTAACTTAAACACCACCACATGGTTAAAAATGCTAATATTAAAACATTTTATCAATAATGGATTTATTTAAAAACTTTCAATCTGCTGTTCTATATGGAGTGTCAAGAATATCTCAGTTGTCTTTATTAAAAAAAGGCAGGTTTAGGCTGGACTCTTTGTTGTTATATAGGTTGGGGGGAGTGATTTTGCTTTTATTGGATAGGACAGGTGAAGAGGTAATGTGGAAATATGGGGAGCAGTGAGTGGGGGTTGACATGCAGCAAAGGGTTGCGGCCGAGAGCCAATCCAGAGACAGCTGTGCTATAGCCTCCTTACAGTATATTGGGCTTTAACCACTGGACTAAACCTGCATCCTCAAACTCTTTTTACAGTGTTCTTGTACATTTTTACGTTATAGTTTTGGGTAGAAGTGTCTTTATATGTAAAGTAAAACCAACAGATGTATTAAAGTACCAACGGATGTATTATAATAATGCATATGAACTGCACTTTCTGCATTCAGTTGACATTATTGAATGGTTTTAACGTCCAGCTTTAACACTCTTTATCTCTTATCTGTCTAATGTAACTCATCTCATGTTTTATTCTTGGGCATTTTGACTTTATTGAAAGGACAGCTAAAGACAAGGAGGAAATGCTGGTCTCCCATGACTCCTAAAGGAATTATGAATAACAATTGGAATCAGTGTTTCATTAGGATATTGCTTGCAGTCTTACCTATCTACCTTTCTCCCCCTAACAAACTGATTTTTTTCAGTTCCGATTTATATTTTATATATTATATTTATAAATCTATGATGGAAGAGATTTCTATTGCTGCTGGTTGAAGATTTTAGGTTATACTAATGGAGTACTCAATAACCTAAATAGTATTTTACTACAGTGTAGTCACCAAGCTCCAGGAGCAAAAGAAAGACAGAGAGTGTGGACAGCTGATGCTACACTGTTGTGATCGTGAAGCCTGGTATGTCTTTATATCTCTTTGGTTTATCAGTGAGATGTAAAAAGTACACAGCAGTCTGGTGCTCTGGTGCAGTCCAGTTAGCTAAATAATCTGACAGATCGATATAATGGGCACAGTCTTTGTGTATTGTTTAAATACCCTTAACAATGGATTTAAGTTTGACTAAAATGATTTTGTATGTCTGAGCCAAGCGGCAAACTCCGGTCTCAAACGATGAAGCCAATGCGGAAGTGATATAAACTGCAATACATCGAAAATCCGCTTGAGGCTGGCTGCAGAAACACCGGAAACCACATAGATATGAATGGGAAAAAGACGATCTTTGCAGCATTAATAAACATGTTTACAGCCTGGTTCAAAAAACGGCTTCGCCCTACAACGCTAATCTCTCTAATGGCATACACTGTACGGGGGGTGAATTTTTTTCTAACGTGACGGTTAAGAAGATATTAAGATTATGAGTTTTGCCCAAATAAGGACATGACTGACGTGACTCCCGGTCGGGAACACACAGCCATTGGCTAAGAGACTCACACTACGTCACACTACGTCACACTCTGCCTAGTTGAGTTCCGCATTACCAATATGGCTGCCGCCGTCGATTTGCTTCAAAACAGCTCTCAGGAACAGATGGGTGACGTCACGGATACTACGTCCATATTTTTTACAGTCTATGGTCTGAGCTTAAATTCCATCACATGAGCACTGATTCAGAAAACTTTTTTTTTGCAAAGTTCATTGCAGAAAATATGACACACCCAACAGATACAGTAAAATCTCAAAAAAGGTGAATAGAATTTATTGAAACTGTAATGTCATGGTACCTGACTTTGACTTTGTCAGAATCTTGCTTTGTGTGCCACACCGGCCCTGTCTGGAGATATTTCACAGAGGAATAACACCTTTGGCATTACAAGAGATCTGGCAGATGGTCAACTCTGATTGAATTCTCCCCCCATCTCTGCCCCGCAAGCTTCATTGCATGTCTCACATCTTGGCCAATACTGTCCTCCATGTCCCATGTGGAGAGAAAGCAAAGGCTAGCTGATCTACACACAAGTCAATGCCTGGTAACTCCCTGCGGTTTCAGGCTCTGTCTCAGATCGAAGGAATAAAATCTTTGGATTTGATTTACCTTCATTCCCCCCTGACAAATGGCCACAGACAGCCCTCTCTGTTTCTCTGCAACAACTCAGCACTGAAGTCAAACAAAGGAGAAAGGTACATCTTTTAGTGTGAATGTCTTGAAAAAAAGACTTAACTTTGTCCTGGTTTGTTTTCTGTTTCAGTCAGCCATGTTGCATTCCTGGTATTTTGTCTCCATGCTTAATGATGATGATGATGCTTGTGTGTAAGTCTCTCACTGAACATTGATGTGTGTCTGTGTGCTAACTCTTGCATCAAGTGCCAGAGCCTGCTGGTGGGGCGCAGCCCTGTCTGTCCATCTGTCAAAACCGGAGAGGTCCCACTCTGCGACTCCTGTGGCTGTCAGGGCACTTTGCCCTCCACAGCGTGTTACTCACCTCCCATCCCTCCTTCTCCCTCTTCTTCCTCCCCCTCCCCGTCCTCCCCCAACCTTCCACCTCTCCTCCTCACAGCTGCCTCCTCAGCTGTGTCCACTGGCCATCGGCCCACTCCTTAGAGCATGTCCTGTTTATCTCACATTGTCCATGCAGCATTCACAGATACACGTTTACTCACAAGAAAGCAATATAAATACTGTGCACATGTCCACACACTTAACTCAAATACTCAAAAGGAGGATGCTGACACACACACACACACACACACACACACACACACACACACACACACACACACACACACACACACACACACACACTGCTACTTCACACAGCTCCCTCTACACCTAAGAGATATTGTTTCTTGTCTTTGAACATCTGGGGTTTGGGATTTGGGAACTAAAGCGACAACAGAAACAACAGTGCACACCTAATTTGGAGGTTTATCTGACTTGAAAGCAAAAAACAGTTCCTTACAAACTGCTTTAAAATGACACATCAATCTTACTCTGGCCCAATCCTTCACTTAAACCATTGTAGTTATACAAAGCCCAGACTTATTTCGAAACTCTGACTTTGAAACACACTTAGAGAAAAGCTGTGCAAATATAAATCTCTCTCTTCTCAGACACTGCTTTGTAAACTCTCACCTCTGCTTTTTACAATCTTATCTCATATATATCTTCACCGAAGCCATAGAGGTGTGAGCCTTGAGTAGTTTCAGTTCTCCCCAAGTGTGTCCATCAAAATCGATGGTGGAAGGAAACCATCTTTTACTCTATTTATCTGAAAACTACTTTTCACTTTGCAGACTGTGTTTTAAAATGAACATGCATTAAGAGTTACAATTTATATGGAGAGCATATGGAGCAACTAAATGAGGTGCACATGATTACATATCTTCATCATTAATAATACCCTATTATCAAATTAAAAACACATTTTATCCCTTAACACTCAGGGACTAAAATGCTTCATGAGTACTTTGACTCATCATATTTTAAGTATATTAGGCTGGTTATATTGGAAAATGAAGCCAATAAAGAATACAAAACACTGCAGGTCCATAAGTGTCCACTTGAGGCTGGCTGCGCAAGCCAACTTTTCTCAGAAATAAACATGTTTACAGCCTGGTTAAAAAACAGCCTGGTTTAGGTCTACAGTATGCAGCTCAATACCTTATTCATACACACTGTAGAGGTGGGGATTTTTTTCAAATGGACAACTTATGATAACATAAAGGCTAAGAGTTACACATCAATTGGAATCATTAAGGCCACAGCTGAGTTGATGGAAAGGTTTGTGCTATGTAACCAAAGACTGTATAAAAAATGGAAGTTGTTAGAGTGTTGTCGCCCCTTAAGAGGGGTTTTGAGGCCAATCGAAGGTGGTTACCATGTTTGAAATACTTACTCAACTTTAGGTCTACTGAGAAACAGACAAAGAGGGGGAGCTGTGGCAGGCCATAAGCCTCCGTGCAAACAGTTACATCCCATCATCCTGTGACTCAACTCGGCCATGCCCCTAATCATGGAAATCTATGCATAACTCTATTAGGGGAACTTCACTACAGATTTCACTAATTGCACCAAGATTTGCACGTAGTTTGCCACCACTATCTGTTCCATCTCAAGGTGTGATACAAAAAGATTTGACTAATGATGCTTCGGTACAATAACCTGCTCTGCTGCACTCTCATCCCCCTGGCACATACAAGTTGTACCATCCTTTGTGCGTAATGGTATGTGCCAGGGTTGAGTTCCAGACCTGAATAACACCTAGTTCGTGTAAAAAGTAATATTTTTGTACATTAATATTTCTAGGTCTTACAGAGGTGGAACTGTTGTCTTGATCACTGAATAGTTTGAGCGTGACAATACTTATACATAGTCCAGCACAATTACCCCAAACTCTCAGTACTCCAACTGCCCAGGGCTGTGAGTGCTGGTGTGCTACAGCCTTTTTTTTTTCCAATGAGGCTTATTTGTCTGGACAGATATTCCACTTCCCCCATTGCATCATATTTCAACACTGGAGGTTGCTTGATAGTAGCCTTCTTCCTATGTCAGCCCCACATCTTTGTATAGATCGTCCAAATGCAAGGTTGAGTCAGCAATTCCAATATGGCGGCCACTGGGCTGCAAAATCCTCCTTAGAAACTACGGTGACATGTGTTTTGTCCATATATAGTTATAGTCCATATGTACATATGTAACACCCTATGAAGTTTTTGAATACTAGTTCCCTGTTTTTGACCTACTGGATGAACATGATACAAACAAAAGAGAGATGCCACCACATAAATTGTTGTATTTGCATGGTCAGAAACACACAACTGCAAAAAGGGAAAATAGAAACATTCACTGCCCTCACTGTGAGACGTTTTTATTGCAAGTACTTTGAACCAAAAGTAGTTTTAATGAGAGTGTTGACAGAAAGGTATGTGGGAACATTTAGAATGGGCGAATCAATGCAAACAAAAGCAACCAAGCATCTCACTGGACTTAGTCTTATTTAGTTAAGTACAGTAAACCAAATAATCATTGTTTTAGTGCCATTTACTGCAGTATAATCACTTTGCTTTATACTGTGGTGAGATGTTTCATCAGATGGAAAAACAGCATATTTAAACTATTGATTTCAACAGTTTCAATGAGGCATGTGCATCCATTTCAGCACACATTACTGTAATTAGCATTGGCAAAGACATACAGAATCAAAACATGAACACACTAACCAAAAGATCACTGCTATGGAAGAGTGAACACAAACAATAGAGCTGATTAAGTAAAGGTAAACTGACTGTCTGCCTTTTTCCTTCTGTATTTAGGAAACACATCCCAAGTAAAGAGGGCTCAGCCCGGGGCCTGAGGGAAACTCAGTGGGTTCATCTCCAAGGTAAACAAACACCAAGCTGGAAAAAAATGGGGGTTAACGTATGGACTAGCTTGCCTTAAGCATTCTTATCATTACAATAACACTGTTTCCCATGGTTAGAAATCCATGGCCCAAGCTGTGCCGTTCTGCTTAAATGAAATTTATATCAGGGTGGAGATGCAGGGAGATGCATTGGGGGGAAGTAGAACAGCCAAATTTAACATGTCATAAATTACACACATACTCTTCGCTCAGCTTGCTTTGATTAGCGTCCCTGGCAAATACATTATGTTTCCCAGTAGTGGCAGAATGGAAGAGCAGTTATTGCATTGACAGGATCTTACTCCCAGTGTAGTTGGGAAACACTTTGTTAAGCTTGACTTCCCTTTAGTCTCTAATGTATGATGACAGGAAATAAGAATCCACAAAAACAGATTTAATTCAGTGTGTTAAACATGTCAGTAACTAAGAGCATTCTGTGTAGTTAGGACGCGTTCCTCTGATTAAGAATTTTATTGACTTCCCTTTGCAGAACAGCCGCCAAAACAAGACCAGGGCTGGTGTTTTTCGGGAATGATAGCAGGCTCTGAAATGCTACACTGGCTCATTGAGATTCACCAATCACGCTGACTTCTTCCTGGCTCTGTTTCCCGACCGCAGCGTGATCACGAATCTGAGCCGGAAAATGCAGCTGGATTTGGCAGATGAAAAACTTTGAAATTGAGTTTGACAGTGTTGGAGTAGCAGTGAGTGATACTTAATACCGCGGAGAGGAAGGAGAGGACAGCAGACGAGGTGAGTGATGCTGCGTATCTGGACTGTTTGTGTCTCCATGCTGGGAGGCATTTCTGCCAAAGACAAATAAACACAGGGCTGATTGCATTGTGCACAGGTGTCTGCACACACACACTATAAACACAGGGATGGATTGATTACTGCACAGGCCCCAAACCAGGGCCTATGTTTGGAGTGACTGTGAGGTGTCTTGTTGGAAGGTCTAAAAGATTAATCAAAAGTATGGATCTATTTTTCACTCCTGAATCTGGGGGCTAAGTCTGTTGTCTTCCAGTACGATGTCTGCAGTAACTCAACATCAAATTGAACGAAGCAGAATAGCTCTGCTTTAAATAGTTAACCTGTTTTTACTGCTTTTCTCAGAAAGATTTACTGTTCATAAACAATAATAACATAAGCAGGGATGTGTGCGCATTTTGATTTCAGATTTCAGCCTTAAATAAACGTCTTTCCTTTCTTTAAGCCCCCCAAAACACACACAACAAGCACGTCTCTCTGTGTAAGTTATGTTGATGCATGGGTTGATGTTCTATACTAAAACAATTCTTTTTCGCAGCAGAAATGAAAAGAACTTCCAAAGTTAACAGACATGTTCATTAATTATTCACGTTGACAGGTTTAGACGGGATCTAACATCCCGTGTGCTTTACATCAAAGGCAGGTAGGCTGTCAATCTTTAGTACTTAGTTTTGCAGCTGGATCACATGGCTGTTATCTGTACTGTGTGTGAAATGGATACAGTGCAGTCATCTCATTGATATATGCGGGCATGGTGGTTTGTAATATTGATAGTTGTGCTTGAGGACCCTTAGCTGTGTGTTGGCATGTGTGTGTCTGTTTTTGCAAGCATTCCAGAGAGGGTACGTGATAGCAAGCTCTGTGACAGTCATAGGCTGTTTTCGAAACCGCCTGCTACATACTACCATTGAATGTAATATGCAGTGCGTACTGCATACTGCGCACTGCCTGTGTTTGAAGGTAGTATGTAGTATGACTGTTCTGTTGGATCTGTTCTGCAGGATGCTGGGTCAGGCGTCGCTGGATTTCCGGTTTCGGAAAGCAAAAGTAAACAACGGCCAAGCTGATAGTGAAACTGCTTCTTTAGCGTCATGTATAATTAAAAAAGATAAGAAGTGGTTTATATTGAATTTAATAATTTCCACACCAACTAAAAACTGACTACCCCCGTCTTATAGGGAAGAAAGAAGAAGCGGAACGTTAACGCTGTGCATCGTGGGAAACGAGGGAGACAGGTCCAATACATACTAAGACCTTTTTTCCAAATCAGGGCGACATCCGGTAGTGTTGGTATACTGAAGATTTTGCTCCTCTTCACATACTGCATACTACATACTGAATGTTGGCCAAATCAGTACGTACTACTGGTATAGTAGGCAGTTTTGAAAACAGCCTTGGTCTGGAGTTTTTGGCACATGCAGGGCTGAGGTGAAGCAGGTGTGGGAGGAGTAAGGGGGGAACTTGTCCTCGTCCACTGGCATCCCTATATCAGCCCCTCACTGAGAGCCGTATGATGAAATAAGGACCAGAAGGGAAAAATACTTGTCTTTACACCCTGTGTCTCAATACAAAATCTCACTTTTTACTGTATCAGCAAAGATAGTGACTTCTCCTTAGGAATGGGACCACTGCAACACGTCTCTGTTTGTAGCAATCATAGGAACATGTGTGGCATACTCTTATGCCTATCTTACAATGTGGGGGGTGTTTCATCACTGGCTATAAACTTCAAACTAGGTATTTGTGTGTCTGAGGTGCAGCTACTTTCCACCTGCTTAAGATAGCAATGCGCCACCTTTGTGCCTGACCATACCACATTTTAAGACCAACACACCAAGGGGTTATAACATTGGCACAAGCTCATTTGCTATTTACCCAACTTGGGCACAGGACTTTGAAATGACGAGTGCATCAGAGGGGAAATAACGGTGACACCTGCACCAAGAAACCGTGCACCAGGTGTGCATCAGACCCCAAAGTTTAAGCTTTTTCTACCAGCAGCAGCAATGAAGAGTGATGGTTTAACTACAAAATATCACAGAAACATTTATCACGAGGCATTCTTGTGCACAGTTTTGCATTTGTATAGAAGCTTAAACACAAAAATAATCACTCATTGATAAAATTCATTACACAAACTTAGCTCAGCCACTGTTTGGGAGCGCACACAGGCAAAGATAATATGAGTTCATGCCAAACAATGACAGACAGCCTGCATTCAAACAAACATGAAGAACAAAACCAAATCAACAACCTCAAGCAGAGTGGAAAATACATCACGTTCTACCTTTTAGCTTGAGACATTTCTTGTCATCGTGCTGCTAATTTTCATCTCCATACCCAGACTCCACAAACAAGCACACCAACACACCACCCTCTGTAATTTCTGCTCCTTTTGTATTTCTATCCACTTGAGTGTTACTAATAGAAAGAAAATGAGCAGCAAGTCAAATGTGCTTTGAAGTTTGCCAGCAAAAATTGCAGTGATTGATAGTTGGGTTGCTAAATAGCTGGATATTGTATCCAGACAGCAGAATAAGAATGAGAAACAGCATCAGGAAGAATCTGCTTTCAGCTCAGCTCAGATATTGCAAGTTCCGCACATGCACAAATGCATATGTCATTTACACATACATGCCAGCTCAGGCAAAAACACACATAAACACATACAAATAAAGTGGGAAGAGTTGGATAAATCACAAAGCGCATAGATAAGTAAATCATTAAATAATAGAAGACATTTGTTTGTGGTGAGTTGAGTTCACACAGAAAACTCACAGCAGTTTCCCTCTGAGAGATGAAAACAGAGAGAGAGAGAAAGTGAGCGAGAGAGAGAGAGAGAGGAAGAGAGAGAGAAAGAGAGAGAGAGAGAGAGAGAGAGAGAGAGAGAGAGAGAGAGAGAGAGAGAAAGTGAGGTAGACAGAGTTTGCACAGCTCATCAGCCGGCTCGAGATAGTAGCTTGGAGGATAGAGATAAAGCCATTTTGGCACAGTCAAATCATGCATCCATCACAATGCTTATCGGTCACTTGGGAAAGGTGCCTATAATAAATCGCCAAGTGCAGCGTCGATAGCTCAAAGCCAGACAATAGGAGGCAGCGGAGCAGCGTTCTCTGCTTGTTTGAACAGTGTGACTTATTTGGAGGGCAATCAAACAGAATGGAGATATTTATAATGTGAGCTCACTTCATATCTAGCCAGAGGGAGATACGAGGAGCCGTGATGGCTTCCAGATTTTTTTGAAGGGGAGCGCAGGGAGAGAGAAGGTGAGGAAGATTGCTATTGCTGTAAGACAACCAACAACCTCTTCATCTCCTCTTTGTCATCCCGCCGAGACCGTGGGGTGGTCAAAGGTTCAGCTACCTCTTAGATTGTCTATTCACAGTAATAAATAGGAGCCTGCACCTTGAGGGCAGAGCTGTCGCTGTCAGGTCTCAGCTCAGTCACTGTTCAACTTAGTTTGAAAGGTCACTTCACACAAATTATTGTACATATATGTCCAGAAATGAAGTACTTTTTCTTTTCTGTCAGGGTTTGAAGACATCTTCCTCCTCTGCTTCTAAATGTCTTCTGTGTTGTAGTTTTAAACCATAAAACAACATAAAAGTGTGGTGTAGTATCTAGAGGCACACTTCCACATTGGCTTCATATTTTAAGCCTGGAGGTTGCCGCTCGGTCGAAATGGAATATGATATTCATAGGTATATTTCAATTATCGTATAAACACTTGAATATAACAACCGTTTTGTTTTTGTTAACTCAGAATGAGACTTTTAGGAGTATATTTTGACATTTTCTCAAAATACTACACTAGGATACATTCCTGAGAACGTCTTCCATGTTTCATCAGCTGTTGTAAACTCCTAACCACAAACATGGTAAGCTAAAAGTTACTCAGGGTCACTCCCCAATTTTTATCATGGAGCTGACAGAGCCGCTATCAGGCTCAAAGAAAATAAATCTCAAGGCATTATTAAATCATGTGAATTACAGTTGGTGGGAACTCTACCAACTGGAAACGTTTAGCATTGCAGGCCTTGCCCGCCAAAGGTCCTGGATCTTTGGAAAGTACTACATCCAGGCAGGGAGCAGTAGGCCAACTACCATGGGACTAAATTTAAACTGTAGTCCTGCTATCGAAATCACAGAGTCCCTGTTTCCTGGGGAAAGTTCCTGCTCTTGAAAAGCACCTCAGCCCTCGCTCTATCCCTCCCTAAGTGTGAGAGAGTACAGTGTATTAAAACATTATTTAATTAACATTGCCAAAATGTTCTTTGGTTGCATATAGGGAATAATAATAAACCTCAGCTTGTGAGCCAGCGATTCAAAAGTTTGACCTGCCGCAACACACATTTCTTTCCAGAATGTAAAATAGATTCATGAATATTAATAACAAAAGTATATAAAACAAGAAAAAAGCTCTTTGGAGCTGCAAACACCTTTCACCAAGGAGGAGAGAGAGAGAGACAAAAAATGAAGAGGCTGGAAGCAACAGCCTGATGAAGCAGTCCCCATGTAGTACTCCACTTATGTTGATTTGAGGAATAAGCCCATGCCTTTAGGTCTGCATGTAGTGTGAACATTTGAGGGTATTGTTTACGTTTGCTGTTTATCTTTGGGACACGGCACATGCACAGCTCCAACAAGACCTCTAATGTGATCAATCTAAGCTTTCTTACCCAATCTCAAACTACAGTGCCGTTATGGAGAGTATACAAAGCCCACGGCAATAAATGTAATACTGTGTGCATTCTTATGATTATTTATCCATGTAGACCCCAGTGCCTGTGATTTCCAGGAGCTCTTCTCTCACAGTTTACTTAATCACCCACTACAAACAACCAATCACCTCTGCTGTGTGGAACTTTATTGTAGTTTTACTGTAATGGTTGAAAACTTAACTGGTTTAGGTGGGTGGTAAACACGGAGAAGAGGTGATTAATGATGGAAAATGTGGTGGTGTTGGTGGTGTTTTGTTGCTCAATGTAAACAAAGGAAAATTCCAACCAATAAAGTCATCCTTTGCAGTCTCTTCATTGTTGTAATGAGCCATGCCCTATAGTGATTTATGAAGTATAAACCCACCATGTAGAAGAGACAAAAGAGGAACGTCATTTGTTTTTGTTTTATGGGGAAAACCACTTTTTGGGAGCATGTATGGTTTACATGTTTCACGTTTACTGTTGGTCTTGGTCTTAACTGGGTCTTAGTAAGCTCTGGTCCAAGCTTAGTTCTTGGTAGAGTTGGTCTTGACACTTCAAGATTCAGTGAGTTTTGTCAAGGATGCTGTCAGTTTTACATCTTGGTCCCTATATTCGTAGTTTTAACTATAGATCGTTTTAAAAGACTGATGACATGACAGCTCCCCAAAAGTAAAACCAAAACTGTACGATTGCCCTTTGGCTGCAGTATAAGCCATGAAACACAAATCCTCCATGTTGTATGGACGAGATTTGTGTCAAACAGTAAAACAAAAAGAATGGTTATATGGTCCTCTCTTTGAGAATTTTCTAGGATCGTATAATACTGATTTATGTCTAACTGTTCATTTCTCAAATAAGTTTAGTTTCCATTGGTTAATTAGTTATTTGATGCTATACAAGAGGAGTGTAAGGTCATGATTGTCAGCTCTGTTGTCAAATGGGGCTTCAGCATTGCTCTTTATGGGTATAGCAGTAGAGTTCTTCAAAAGTTTTTCATCTTTCAATAACCATAAAAATTAGCTTCAGGCCTGCAATAACTTACAATGTTAGCAGTGTCAACCTGAGAGATATTATATGCATTGACATTAATTTCAATGACTGCTTTAACTGAACAGGGTGGGACGTCATAACCATGGCCTCCAGAAAATGTCTGCTGCAGAAGGGCCCACCTTTCCAGGCACCGGCCTTCATCAGTGAAACAGCTCTAGAGACAGTGAATCAGTGTAAATGTGTGGGTAGTTCCTTGGTGACTAACTGACCTTTGATGCTAACAACGATGTCATCTGCATAAAGACCAATCAGACCAGAAAGTTGAGGTGATTTAATGTTGACAGATCCTTTTGAAAATATATAATTAATCTTGTATTGAATGTGTTTAACCTTATATAATGATCAGTTCATTTAGTAACCTCAGTGTTATTAACAAAAACAGGCTGGGGAATATCACATGTTAATATTGCCATTGCACAAACTTTGTGTCTCTTACCTCAATGCAGAAGTATTTTGATGACATCCATGGGAGGCATGTATTTAATTATATGTGTTTATATCTGTTTACTGTGTGTATTGTTGTGTTGTAATATGTTGCTTGTGACTTTGCCCCTTGGGGATGTTAAAGATTTTCCAATCCAAACCAATCCAATCCAGACTCTATAGTGCCAGATGACTTATACTGTGCAATATGGCAGTAATATTTTGGATTCACTTTTCCACAACTAGAGGGATTGCAATCTAAATTATTGTATACAGACAATGGTTTTGACTTTAAAGAAAATCTTTTATATTTAACTTATTGTGTGTCTTGATACAATGGCTTGTTTGTAACTTCAACTTTTTGCAGGACCAGAATTTGTTGCACTATGTTTCCAACAATTGATGACAACGATGGCTAGAGATTAAGTTGAAATAAACCCAAATTCCTCTTATTATTTGAAAATCAGCAGAACTGTGGGCACTATATATGATTTGTATGGTGTTGTTTTGAGAAGAAGAAAAACAGACCTACTGTACATTTAAAAAAACAAAAGCTAGCTTCCTTCAGATACCACTAAAAGAACCTGGCAGGAATTCCATGTTTTCTTTATTCAAATGTATTCATACACTGAGGCTTTTCTTGTGTGGAAAAAAAACACATGAGGAGCAAAACAAACATATGAATATGATTCAGATCTGGTTTTATCACATGTTATTTATCAAATAGTAATACCGCATTTATTCCTGATGCTATGAATGCAGGTCACAGCCCATGCAATAGCCTAAGTACCACCACAGGGCTGAAATAGTCCATTGCTAGCTTTTCTCTTGGACGGTGGATTTTTCTGCACACACACACACACACACACACACACACACACACACACACACACACACACACACACACACACACACACACACACACACACACACACCATCATAGCGAGAGCCTTTTTTTTTAGCACACATGCTGCCCTTCTGTTTTCATATTGACTGTGGGAGCAAATCTGCTCAGTGGGGATTGAAACATTGGCCTTGGAGAGGCCCGCTAGCTACCAAGACAGACGGTAATCCTCCGGCAAACCCCAGCTCATCCCGGCCCATCATTACATCTCTGTGACCTCGAGCGCTGCTTCCAAAGCCCCCCTCCCTCTATACTTCCTCTTCCCTCCTCCTTCGCTCTGTTGGAGAGAAAGATGATGCTTTCCTCTAACTTATTACCATTTCAAAGATTCCCCACAAAATCAGCCCACATGGCCCTGCATTAGGTTGGTGGCAGGGGGCACGGTGCTCTCTGATTCCAAATGTCTCGGAAAGTTAAGACACTGGGAGGGGAAGCAATATTTTGCTGCTCCCCAGCCAAACACAAGGGCAAGTTTTCCTGACCTGACTTCAAAGTTGCAGTGGGGAGTGAGGCGAGGCTTAACCGTTACGCCCTGGCTGCACTGCAATCTAGGCCAATAAAGCGACTCGTACACAGATTTACTAAAAGGAAGGCCTGTAATGATTTGCTCTTTCCATGATTCAAGGCTTCTATAGTGGCCTCTGCTGATTAACTGAGAAGTAATTTTGTTGGCAATGAATGCACGTCTAATGTGAGTTCATTTAATTTGTTGGCACTCACTCAAACTTGGATATAAGTGGTTACCCAGTTTAATGGAAGAGCTAACATTGTGTCTGTGGTGCAATTTAAAAGGCAGGAAATAAGTTTTCTTCCCATTAAACTAGATCTTTAGAGACATTTAAGCAACACTGGCCTATTCCAAGTTGTCAGGAAAAGCATCACAGTGCATGATGTGTGTTCAGAGCCCAGCTGAAATGTGATAATAACAATGAACAATGACTGAACGTCTCCTGTGAAACTACAAAGACAGCCGTGAAGGTGAACTTCTGAGGATTTCTTCAAAAAGAAGTTCACCTCGCTACATCAAAAGCGCTCATCTTGACGCACTGCGCTGATGTGATTTCATATTAAAGAAATATCACAAAAACGTGTCCATTTATTTTTCAATTCCACAGGCATGAGACATTGGTTAGAGGATAAATAATGCTGACGCTTCTTGGCTGTGTGCAAGGGCATTCGTTCCATCTGGGGTATGATTGAAAAGCACCAGTGCCCCGGGTTCAAAGCACTATTACACAGCGCTGTGTCTGGCTTTTTCATCTCGGATGGGTATCAGGGGCCGACATGGAGGCAGATAGAATATCACAAGCAGAGATGATACAAGGATCGCCTCTAAAAATCAATCGGAGGACAGTCCTACATTGGTCGTGCCTATTTATTTCTGCATCACTCTGTGAGGCCCTTCATCAGTGCACGCGTCTGTAAGTCCAGCACATAAAGCTGATCTGGCCCCACTGAGCCACACAGACAGAGAGGAACGGGACATCCTGTTTTTTCCGCTCTGTGCTTCCATAACATCAAGCCATGATTACCATACTTCAAAATTATACATGCATATTAACAATGCAGTACCTTTCAATATTTATAAGTTGAGGTGGCGTCACTTGTAAAGCAAAGATCCTGGATTCCATGTTTCTACAACTTCAGTTTGAAAAAGACCAGCTTTAAATGTAACATTGTCAGGAATGTGTAAGCATGTAACTTGTTTCAAATAGACTGAATGTGATGCCTTTGTGGTTTGGTGTTCGATTTGAATCACCAAACTGAATGATCAAAATAGATTCTGTAGGGTTATAGGGCTCTGTGTCAGGGGGTTTCAACCTGAAATTTGGGACATCTTCAGATGTCATAGAAAATATCTTAAAGGTCAGATACTTCACTATACTTACTTTTTGAAACATTTTTTTAATCTTCATTTTTTAAAATTTGGTTCAACCCAGTCATCTCAGAATAGTCCTTTGTAGTCCCTAGAACTAGAAAAATCTGAAAAAGGCCTAACATTTTTGATTGATTTTTCCTCATATGTGTCCTCTTCTCCGTTAAACTTCTCTATTACTACACGTCATAAATATCAAGTATTACAATTTTTAATCTTTTCACTGTAGATATTTTTATTTTGTCCGTCAGTATTAAAGCTGGGGTTGGTAATCAGATTTAGATACACTTTTTGTTATACTGGTTAAAATGCTCTTTATGTCCTGATGGCAATCAATACATAATGTGTTCTTAAAAAATAACCAAAAAAAGCTGCTATCTACAGCCGGAGTAAACCTGGGAAAACACCATTAGCATGGTGTTTAACACCATTATTTCGGAGGAGCCCCGAGGGGAGGGGGGAGGGGTTAGACGAAGTCCTGAGGAAATGCTACATTCAAATTCATGCTGGTTTTCCAAGACTGCCAACCCCAGCTTTAAAGAAGGTGGACATTTGTAGATTCAGGAAAATTTCAAAGCTACTGTCAAACGATACGTTTTTTAATTGCAATTAATTGCAGAATGTCAATTGCGATTAATCCCATTTTTATTTGTGTTGTGATTTTATTTAATGCGTAAAATCCATTATTTTTGCATTTTAAAACAGGTTTCCATATTAATGCTGTAAAGCAGTTCTCACTAGTGTCTGATCAAATGATTGAATGACAGACTTTATAATCTTGACTGTTAGATTTAAAATTGAAAAAAATGCTGCACTGCTAGACCAGTGTCATCTGAAACCACAACTTAGAGGTAAAATACATCTTTAAAGTGATATTCTGTGAAAGTCAGTGTTTTTTTTATTACTTTAAAGGATGACACTGTTACAGTTTGTTTCATTCACAGGTCTGTTGTAATTCACAAGCTTAATACTGCTCTGCTGGCTTTTGTGTGGCGGTTGCCTGCTGAAATCAGTCTGAGTAGTTACACCTTTATGCTTAGCTTGTGGGTGGTAGCTTAAACCCGAACTACTTTGGTGATATTTAAAATGTGTTTGACACAAAGTAGATTTTATTTTTACCTTAGCCATTCTTGATATTTTTCAAGTGAAATGTGCCATTCAAAAGAGCAGTGCTGTTTATGCTTTCCATCATGGCAGCAGCAGGAAGTCAGGAAGACACTGCGTTGGGTTAACTACAGAGTGCTGAAAGAGACAAAATATCATGCAATTTAAAAAAATAAACAAATCCTTACTTTCAGACCTATTTCGACTGTAGTTTAAAAAACTTGATTTCAACTTAAAACAGCTAAACTGATTTATATTTCACAAATTAAGAGACTGTCACTAGTATGAAATATCCTGTTTCTTTGCTTTTCATAGGAAGGTTGAAATCATAAGAAAAATGCGATGAAATAAATAATGAATACTAATGGAACATTAGGTTGGCTGATGTAAGCAAATGCAACACAGATTTATTTTGCAGATGACATAATATCTAACAAAATGACTCCCCTCTTCTTGTATTTCTGCTCCATTTCAACAAGCCAAGAATGCAGATTTTATTAGTTTGATTGCAAAAGTAGGAAACACCATACAATACTAAAAGGGGTTGGTACCCTATGTTAGTCTCCCTTTAACACCTTGTGCTATTAATAACTTTCAGTTCTTCAATTTTAATATGAAATCCTTCAAAGGCATCTCACATATTCTATCTTAAAAGTGTTTCCTTTTTCTCCCTTTTTGCTTCCATTACCTCACAATGTACACCTAAAGATGATGCAAAACTATAATGACTGGTTGTAAATGTGACTTCTTCAAGATACAGTATCAGGTAACAGTTAAGCTAACTCAACATTTGACTAAGTCTATTCAGTAACTTCTCTCTGTTGAAAAACAATGTTTTTATAGTTTGTTTCAGTGTCTTTTTCGCAAATGCTTGAGTGACACATTCATTCAAATTCCCTACCTTTCTTTTCCAGTAAACAGTAAAAATATTTTCTCTCCCAGGGAAAACTTTTGTTCTCCTTGTCTCTTTCGCAGAGTCACCCTCTGCAGCTGCAGAATACAGTACCTGAATTCATAAGGTTATGTTTTCTCTTTGTTGGTTGCTTGAGGTCGCTACAAGGAGTCAGTGAGCCATACTGAGGGATACAGCAATGATGTGTTTCATCACCTTGACTTCATTAATGATAATAAGGCTTCATAATAGTATGAGAGGATACAAGGGTGTATTGGCTTTGGATTGAAAGAGCCTGTGGTGTGGTTCCTGCCTGTTCAGGTCAAAAGCACCTTTTCTTACACCTCCACCTTTCCATTCTTCTTAAAGAAGACTGTCTGTAAAGCAGCTCTGAAGTCTGCTCTGCTGTCAGCGTGACCTTTAAAACTCTAAAAAAAACAGGAGAAATATTCTTCACTCTGAAACACATTACATGTAAAGGTTAACGACAGCACTCCATCTATTCATCCCACAAGCTCTCCTTCATCCCCTCACTTGGCAGTGATCCAGACAGAATAAAAAAGTCTGCGTTTGGGAACTAAACACTCTAACTTCTAGAGAATTAACAGGATTAAGAGGGAGGTAATAAGTGTCTGAACCTTGTTAACTACTCTGACACACAACCCCAAGAACCAGGTTTGTGTAGGCTGATTAACAAGCTGCAGGAAAGCTAGAGGTACAGGTGGGAAAAGCATCTGGATTATCTGCTTAGAGCTGTTTCTTTAAAACCCTTATTTCTACTCTGAAACTGATTCAAGGCTGAAGCTTTCATACACAACATCTTTTCTGCTTAAAATCCTTCAGACATTCAGTGTTGTTTTAGTTCTGTTTGGTCTTCAACACATTATTACAAAAAAGGCTTTTCACAGCTAAATGTTATGTTTCATTAAGTCTATGTGGCTGATGTTAGTGCATGACACATAGTGTGCAATGGGTTGAAGTTTTCCTAATAAAGCTTCCTACTGCAGCTGGAAACAATGCTCAAAGTTGCAGGCTGTAAAAACTATAACAATGGGCTTAATTCACTATAATCTGAAAGACACTTGTCACTTCAAAGCTTCGGCGAAAAGTTAGAGCCTGTTAGTGATTCTCTTTTGGTTTGACATTTAGAGCAAGCTGCTTCAAGGCAGAAACTTGTCCTGTTGTTAATACAAAAATATGTTTAAGTACACCTTTAAATGATTCAATAACTTCAAATAGATGCTGGTATGGCTGATACTATAGAAGGAGCTGGAATACAGTTTACTATGCTACTAATACTATGAGCTCAAGCAGAGTACTCAAAAATCAATGAGTTTTAGCCTTTAGTCGTTTGTTTCTTTTGTTTCTTAATTTTTTACCATCTCTTGCACTTTTGGGTTTCGTTTAAAATAAGGATTATAAGGTTCACTTTCTGACTAACTTCCCTTCAAGATTGTTTTTGTGGGTGTACGTGTTAGTATGGGGTGAAAAGTCAGCTTAATGTTTTAGGGGTTTGAAAGTTAAACATTCATGATTTGCCAGATCCGTCACCTTATTTCAATCCAAGGGAGCATTTCTTTAAACAAACTAAAGACCTCAAGGACGGCACACCCTCAAATTAGAGCTGGAAGTTGGCACTTCAACCTCATAGTCAGTGTTTCATTTCAAACACAGTGTGCAGGAGTCCAGAGCCAGAACCATGTCAATGAGGTGGTAAAACTGAAGCAGAGCAGTGACAGTGTATTACAGCCAGCCCACCTTTTCCCTGCATGCTAAGACAAAGTCAATAGCAGGGTTTACATTTACATGTGCTAACCTGGTTATTGGATAGAAGCCTGCTCTGGTCTTATTGAAGTTACTGTTTTTATGAGCTTGACAGTGGAACAATCATTTTAAAGGTCAATTTGACTTTATATGACTGAAGATATGTGTTGATTTAACAGTTTGGAAAATTGTGGTCTACTTTTATCAGAGAGCTGAACTTAAAAGTGAACAAAACAAATGAGATTTCTGGTGGAGAATTTTACATGAAGGTCAGTACCACTCTCATGTCTTTGGGTTGCAACCATAGACTTTATAAATAATGTACATAGTATGCGTTACATGCCTCATCTGTTACTGAAGCGCTGTTTTGAAGCCAATTGCCAGCGAGTGCCATATTGTAAATGTTGAAAACAACCTAACTTTGTCCAAGCTAGTGTGAGGTAAAGAGGCGGGCCTTTAGTCTTTATGCTAACAGCTACAAGGTGTCCACCTGTAAATTAAGTCAGCCATGAGCTTATTTGGGCGAAACTGGTAAGTTTAATATCTTCAAAAATCCATGAACTGCAGTTTATAGCACTTCCACATGGACTTCATATTTTAAGACAAGAAGTTGCTGCTTGGCTGCAACCAACTTGCTATGCTAAGCATAACAAGTGAGAACAATCTAAAACAGCCAACTTTAAAATTTGTTTTTCTTATTTGTTCAAATTAGAGCTGCCATTACTAACGCATGTAGAAGGATGTGATTAAAGTCTGAAATAAAACAATTTTTTAAACTGAATGTAGTTTTGTGTCTTTTTTTGTCTTTTGGCACACTGTAGTAAAGCCGCTTCAGCATCTTCCTGCTGCTACCAGGACTGCAGAATTATTACACCATTGTGCTTGCGAATGGCACATTTCCCTTGAGAATCTATCTCTTGAAACTCCAAGCTGAGTTGACAAGTCAAAAGTAATATGAACTTTGTGTCATACAGAATTAAAGTATCACCAAAGTATTTTAATCCTGAGATACCACCTACGAGCTGACCATACAGGTGCAACCAATCAGACAGATGTCAGCAGGCAACTGCATCATGAAAGTCAGCAGAGCACTATTTTTGAGTTTTAAATAGCCAAAGATATGTGGATGAAACTAAATCGATGAAGTTGACTACAGCAGTTGACTGCAGGCCAGCACTTTGGAAGACTCTGGTCCTCAGGTTGGCATGTTGTCATCAGTCATATGTCTTACCGTATCACACTGGTGTAGCAGCATGGCATTTATTTAAATGATAAAGCTAAAACCCAAGATCACAAAGTACATTTCATTGCATCATTTGATTCCAAAATCAAGACACTAGTAAGAATTGCTTCACATATGCTCTTAAAAACTGTTTTGAAATGCTAAATAGTGGAATTTTCCATTCCCATTAAAAACGTGATCATTGCAATTAGCTATTGAAATACAGATTAATTGCAATTGGGGGGAAAAACAACCTTATTTGACTTCCTTAGTTTGAACATACAGTGACTCCCTGTGAGGTAATTTTCTTGCCCAGGAGGAGTGTTTTTCTGGAGTTCTAGTCCTACAGCTTGGCTCAGAAATAGTCTTACACAATCCCCCCTGTTAAAAAGTTAGCTTTAGATTACATGATAGAATTTTGGTTTTAATCCAGTCACAGAAAATGTAACAGATGGGAAGTCAATGTGACACTTTCCTTAATGGGGGATAAGCAATCCAATAACCATTTCAGTCCCCTCTATTGTTTATCTTGACACTTAAGAACCTTGAGAAGGATGAAGTAGAGAAAAAGCTGTGGTGGGATTCGATCCTTTAAGGCCCATATGTGTTTCCAGAGGCCTGGAAATCTATGTGGGTGGAGATAATGATTGTTTATGTGAATTTTATATTATATAGCATGAGGAGAAATAACAGGAAAGACCGACTTCAGCTGAGTCTGCCATTACACATGCTTTTGACTGTGGTCTCTCATCACTCAATCCAAGAAAGTAATGGCGGTTAGCTTTAAAGGCTAACTCAGCATGATATGACCGCCGTATTAAACGGACCCTGGAGCAGCCTGGTGGAGTGTATTGCCTTACGCAGGAAATTCACTTTGACCTTGAGAGGATCTGGTATAGGTGGATAGGTATGCATCTTTCTGGATGGTATAGAATGTCACAAATTTTACCCCATCTGCTTATATTGGAGAGCATTTCTGTCCTTATAAGGAGCAAAGCATTTAGGAGAAATTATCCTATATTACTGACAGAACTTGTAAAACCCTGTTTTTATGGCTCGTTCTTTTCTTTCTCAGACTCACAGCCCCCCCACCCCCCCACACACACAGACACACACACACACACACACTGAAACCACACACGGTTATTATCACAGCTTTCCAGAGGCAGCAAGGCAGCTGCTGTTCCACTTGATCTCGTATAATGGGAACAGCAGCAAGAGTCAGTAATGACATCTCATCTCATAACGCTATTCCAACACTTCCCATAGCATGACCCCCGAGTCGCTGAGAAAACTCCAACCCTTGGTGTTGGTGGGAAAGTTTTAAAGATTGAATTATACATCACCAATAACAGCAGCAGTGGGGGATTTTATTGAGGTCTGACTGACATTTACTGATTGTGACAACATTGCCAGCTGTAGATTTTGGATGACAGAACATCCAAAAGACTGGAACAAGTTCATTACACATTTGGTACCAGGCGCCCTGAGCACAAGAGAAAGGACTTAGTGGCTAATAAATGGAACTACAGCTAATTCTGCACATTTACTGTGTGCAGAATTTTGTATGTACTATTATTTATATCAGGAACAAAACTATAGTTAAAACATTAACATTTTCTGCCAAACCCCGTACCCTTGCTGTTTTTGTTTGCTTGTCTATTTTCTTCAATTTGCTCAAAGTGTCTTACTCTTGGCTACTCATGTGCTTTAACATCCCTCTCTAATTTATCTGCTGTTGTCCTCCTCTTGTCTTCTTTTCTCTGCTTGTGATTGGTCAGCCATTACCTTGAACCTAAAGTTTTGGGCTGCCCAAATAAAATGGAAAGTAATATAAAAAATATCCTCCATGTTGTTTCCAGATGCTATGAGAAACTGACATTTTTCCTCATTTTCAACAGGAAGTGGTGAGATCATAAACTTTATAAATGTGCCAGACTTATTTCCTCTGCTAGATCTCCCTGGATTCACCCTTGCTATTCAAAAGTATTTACCATTGTCAAGGGGTTTTGACCCATCAGAATCAAGTATTTAGCACAGCTGGGTAATTAGAAGGAACACTAGCTAGTAAAAACAGGCCAACCAGGCCTGCGTCCCAAGCAGACTCCACAACTAGTTAACAGCTAATAATAAATATATACTGTGACACTCCCTTGGTTAAAACTTGACATGATATTGCATGTCCACAGTCCCCCCTTCATCAATTTTGTGCCAGCTATCTAACATATCTATCAATGTATGCCATAGAAAATTGAAAGAAAGTCTAAAGAAGAAAAACTCTTTCAGAAGCAGGGGGAGGCAGAGTTCTTACCCACAAGCGTAAAACAGAAACATCTTTTGTCTCATTTGTCAGTCCACTGTGGCAGGGCAAACCAGAACACCAGAGAGAGTCAGTACAGAACATGAAGACCTTTGATGCTTTAAGTAGCTTCTTACAGGTACACTATAGTAAGCCAGTGAGTTACAAGACCTCTAATGCCTTTAAAGCCGCTGAGTTAATGGAACTTTTGAGCCAGCAGAAAGCTTGTTCACTAGGCTGTGGAAAGCATTTGTTTCAGTTAAAAAAAAAACTTTTGTGAGTTGTGATGTACTGAAAAGACTATGGTTGCAAAGGTCTTGTTTAAAAATGAGAAATGTGGATCTCAAAGTCATCACTCACCCACTGATATTGTTACACACAACGTTCGTTTGGGGGTGAATGTCATCTCCAGTATTTCAGTATCAAATGTATCCAGGGACAAGTCTGTGAGAATCAGCAGTATGGCGCATGTGTTGGTGTTTGTACACATAGTACATTCACCACCACCACCAAAAAAGAAAATCTTGACATAAAGGACATTTTAATGAGGGTAACATCAAGAGTGGTTGATGTATACAGTGGATTCAAATGGTAACTTTATAAGAAAAAAGTTGACATTGGAAAACTGTGACTGTGACAACAAAGTGACCCTGTGATGACCACACGTCTGTCAGGCCTGAAAAAGTGACCCTGATCCCCCCCAGATTCTTACATTACCATTGCATCATTCACTAGCAGGCGATACGTGAGGGGGTGATCTCAGCTTAATATTATGAACTGTTACAAGCCGATGAAATCCGATGGTTCAGCAGGGGGAAAATTTTAAAGCATTTTGTATCATTTTTTGGTGAAATCAAAGAGTTCAGGGATGTCAAAACTGAGGACGACTTGCTGACTGTATTAGTTGATACTAGACCCTGCAATTCCAACCAACAAACTGAACCATTTTAAGTGGGAACTAGAAGGCAAAGGTAAGACAGTCTCTGACAGGATCAGTGCTGAAAGTGCATCTAAGGCTAAGGAGAACATTTTCTTTGTGCATTTACAGCGAAAGAAATTGCTGCACTTTCCCTCTGTGCACTCAGTGCTGAATGACAATTCTTCTGCATCTGGAGCCTTGAACAGGGCAGTAGAGAGGTTCTGTCAACTCGTAAGTAGACCTGGGCAAGAGTTCAAAGACAGGTTCTGTGACTTTGATAAGCTGGAGCCATGTGTGTCATTCATTTCAAATCCTTTCATGCAATGGGCATGACATGCATCGCTAAGCAACTAAGCACAGCATTCAGATCGGATGCAAGAGAAGTAGAAATGGAAATTCTGAAGATGCAGTGTGACCTTCGCCTCAAAGCCAACCAGTGCTAATCACACTTAGATTGTTGACTGAGGGAAATACAAGTGAGCTGTCTTTTATGGATCAACCTATCAGCATAAATTAGTATTTATTAATTGTTTTTAACAATTGGACAATAAACACACTGGACAATGAACACTAAACACGCCTTACAGATGCACATCAAGACTACACAGTTTTAGTTTTAAGCCATAAACATAATTACAGAGCACAAGGTCCCGAGTGAAAGAAATTCCCCACCAGCTATTGAAACGTGTTTTAGGGATTCAGGGGAGCTTAATTTAAACTGTAATATTTCACAAATGTGACAATTTGGATTGTATGACTGTCATTCTGGCTAATAGTAGTTAAGATTAACAAAGAAACCGTTACATCTATATTTAAACTTTTATACAGCTTCAGTTTCCTGAATGCGTTAAAGTGACAGTACTAAACCGTCATGAGTAGCTTTGTTTCAGTATTTGGTCTTTATTACCTGTTTAATTTCATAATTCTTACCCTGTCTTATGTTCTTGGCATTTACATTCACTAGTAGTTTTATTTTTCCCCAGTGTTGTTATTCAGTTGTAATTTCTTGTGTTGTGTAGTCAGTCTTAACCCTTGTGTTTTTGTACTCCTAGTTTTATGTTTTATTTTGTTAGTCCTGCTCACTGTGTGTCGTGCCTTGTTTTACTTCCTGCCCTTTCCCTCCACTTTGATTACACTTCATTAGTTTCACCTGTTTCCGGTGTTCACACCTGTTGCTTGTTACCTAGTGTGTATTTAGCCTCTGTGTTTCCTCCCTTGTTAGTCTGATCATTGCGTCATTCCTTGTGTCGTTTTCTTAGGGTGTTTTTTGTGTTTTTGAGATCTTCTGGTGAAACCACTCCATAGTTCACATTAACATGAATACAGCACACTTTGACAAGCTTAGGATCTGTAAAATGTGCCAATAAGTGTTTTTGGAATTACTAACAAAAACTAAAATAGATGACTGATGTCCTGAACAGAAACCTAGTGACAAGTACATATAGAATTATTGATGGCCTTTTTTCCAGAAAATTAGAATTTTCTTCCAGAAATATATGTGATAAGATTATTGTAAAACTACTAACCCAGAAAACATTGACAATAAAAACTTTCCAAATCCCCAAAAATGTAATCAGAATCTGTTTTTTTTACAGAAATGTCTTATTAGACTTTATATGAGCCACATTTACCTTGCTTGCTTGTTATGACTAAAACTAAATTTGTCAATGTCGTACTTGCTACGTTTCTTGAATTAAGACATTATTTTTATTTCAAGACACTTTGTTCGATTGCATTTCAAATCAATAATGGTGCTCTATTATTGTGGTGATAAAATTAAAACAAGAATGACAAAAAAGTGGGTGCCAGTAAAACCCTCTTCTTTCCCACATCCTTCAAGGTATCCCAATTTTCAACACCCCAATACACAATGAAAAACAATGTTTAGTGGATGACTTTTCATCTATCAAGGGCTAGGTTTAGGACTGGAGTTGTAACTTATGCTTATGTTGGCTCTGGTGTAACCCCTAAAATGTTATTAGGGTGTTAACTCTGTCCTGAATTAGAAATTACATTTAAATGCTGGTGCGACCCAGTGCGGGGTTATAACCTTATTCTAATTCTGCTGCTCTATCTTTGTAAATATAAATCTGCCTCAACTAGATATGCCGATATATCATCATGTTGTTGCAGTTTTAGCACTTTCTGTGCACATTTGAATTTGCAGTTTAAAAGGAGGAAGAGACCAAACAAAAATTCAAACATGGAAATTGCTCATTTGAGAGTACTTGCTGAAGAATTGCCATAAAAAAAGTAATACACTCTAATGGCCTTCTGCCTCAGCAGCAGCAACCCACACAGTGACAGATTAGTGCAGATGATGTAATGGCTGCAGAGTTCATTTCTTCATGCCTGAAGTTATTCCTTATGAGGGTATAAAAGTAAGAGTTTACTTTTAGCTTGTGCAGTAACAAAGCCTGATCACCATGATGATACATTCTTGGCTGGACATTAGTGTGCACAAACAGAGCCTCAAATGCAAATCATTGCTCCCAGTGGCCACAGTGCTGATATATACCGCTGTGCCATCATTCATGTAAGTGATGTTTTAATTAAAACTTTAATTGGCCATGTTTGACAGACATCATTGACTTGTCTGACATCCCGATGTGAGAGGATGATTTGTTTATTTATTTTCACCAAACTAATGATGGCTGCTGTCATTTAAATTAATTTGTGCTCACAAGTTTAAACCCACAGTCCCTGAACACTCTTGTATTTCATCAAGCAGGAAACAGGCGTTTGACTTCTGCAGAGTTATCCTGCGGCAGAGTGAAGAACTATTACATGGTGTTGTCAGGTTCAATAACAGAGAGGAAAACCAAGACCCTGCAGTGTATGGAATCACTGTACAGTCACCAAGTAACCTACAATGATATATGAATACTGCTCAACATACATAGTCTGAGTCCACCACATTATTGTTATTGATAAAGCTGATATCAGAAGTTTCAAAAAGTTGTTCCAACAGTTGAACTGTTTTGATCTGATATTGATGAGAGCGCTGCGACAAAAATTAGGTGACGGTGAGGGCTTTTTTGCGCTGAGGGCTTTGAGTGCTAGAAATGCCGAATCACATTGGGTTTGAATAGAAAATAGGTGCTGCTAGTGCAAAACACAGCAGCAGTGGTACCTTACTCTCTCAAAAGCCCTTCTAGGAATGGGTGTTGCAAATTAGCATTCGCCACAAACATTATGGCAATTGCGCGGGATGGCTGTTCTCAGTTTGTCTATGCATACTGCATCGATACCGAACAATAAAACATAAATAAATATTCAGCACAACCAGGTAATAGTGGATGAACAATGTCTAAGTGGACTTTCAAAATGAAATGAGCAGAGAAATATTCAACGTTTTTGAGTTCAAATGTAAACAAATGTTAACAAGTGCAAAAGGTTGCAAAACAGACGGAGGTTGGTTATTTTTAGTTGCCAAAATCACTTTGTCCAGTCAGAAAAAACAGTCATTGTGTTGGTTTAAAGCTGGGGTTGGCAGTCTCGGAAAACTAGCATGAATTTGAATGTAGCATGTCCTCATGACTCCGTCTAATGGTCTAACCCCTCCCCTCCTCCCCTCAGAGCTCCTCCAAAACGACGTTGTACCAGTGACACGATATCAGGAGAAAAGTTATAACACATATAATACTGTAACAGCTCTGCTGTTTGTTAAACGTGTTCAGTGTAGATGCTCTTAATTCCTACAGTGTTGACAGTTAGTGAAGGCATCAGGAGAGGTGTAGAGTGTGTAAGCGGGAGAGAGGAGAGACAAGAGGAGAAGTTTTTCATTCATTCAAACATTGATTGTTGCTTTGTTGGTTAGCGTGATCACGGCCGACAGTGACCGGTAAGTAAAGCTCAACGTGTTCACGAATCGGCTCGTCATCCCTACAGCGTCCGGACGGACTCTACGATACATATACATTTTCTGTAGGACTTACTAAATGTCATTCATTCTTCTGCTTGTCAGAGCCCCATGGTGAGAGCTTTTTAGACTCTGATCCGGACTACAGTCCTGAGCAAAGCACCTCATTGGGTCAGAGGGGACAGGCCCAAGGTCGAGCGAGAGGGGCAGTCAGTAGAGTCAGGGACTCGGAGTGCACACCGGGGAAATGTACGCGCAGGAGGCGGGCAGAACAGCAGGACGGGATTTGAATGGTTAAAAATTTTGGCACCCAAAAAAGGCTGATTGGTTGGTGTTTTCCCAGGTTTACTCCGGCTGTAGATAGCAGCTTTTCTTCGCTCTTTTTTAAGAACACATTATGTATTGATTGCCATCAGGACATAAAGATCATTTTAACCAGTATAACAAAAAGTGTATCTAAATCTGATTACCAACCCCAGCTTTAAGTGAGGACTAGCTTTTATGAAGCATAACCTGTGTTTGACCATCCTCCATGAACTTTGTCTCAAATGGACTATTATACTATAAACCCATAGTAATAGGTCCTAAAACTTCAACACCATATCTAACTTTCTCTAACAATAAGGTCAACAAGCCGAAAGCAAGGTTGGTTGGGATACCTTCAGAAACAGAAATAGCAGCTGTACAGTAATGTCTGTATGGCTCTCAAAGCAAAGAATTGCTTGAATGCCTGTTCAACAATTTCAGCAGTGGATTAAAAAAGCAGTACTTTGTGTTATTTGCTGCATACTCAAACTCAATGCTCATACAGCACTAGTCTGTGCCTCTCCAACTCCTCGTTCCACCACAGCGTTTTTCTGTCCCTGAAGCTGCTTGACTCTTAACTCTTGTTGTTGCCCGCTCTGCAAAACTCCTCAGCAGTTCATTCATTCAAGTAGGACTAAAGTGTGGACTTGCATAAAGTGTATTAAAAATAATTGGTGGCAATTCATTTTTTTCCCATGCTGCTTTTATCTCTATGAACAAGCTTTTGTGCACCGTGACAAAATATCCAAATTCCGGCAACAAAAAAAGCATTGGAGCCAAAAGAGAACCACCAGTGGGTAGTTTGCAGTTTGAGAAAATGAAAAAATGACTGCAGCCAAAGGACTTATTTTTTATACAAATATGCTGAACACACTCCAGAATAACAAATGCACCTGAATGCTGCAGCCAAAGGTGTGAGCATCTAAATCTAAAACTCAGGTTATCTTTCTTTTTAATCTAAGAAGAGTTAAAAAAGTCCATGAAGGGGAGGTACTGCTTGGTCTTTGTGGAAATCATATGTAAGTGCTTTTGGAGACTGCAGGTAAGCTGTGCATATTTTATCTTGTGAAAGGGTTGTTGCATGGGTAAAAAATTACGTAAGTCAAAAATATAGAATGTAACTGTCCTCCGAAATAACAATCAATAGCACATTTGAGGATTTGTTTGGAATCAAACTATTGTTTTTTATTTTTGCATTTAAATATGTATTGTTTATAAAATAGCCGACTCATGCAGCCAACTTTGGTCTTCAGGGCCATTGACAACATTTGCACACTGATTTTGTTGAATTATTTATTCATACAAGTCTAATTTGCAATGTCTTCCTCATCTATGTATTTTAAAAGGGCAGTGAGCCTGAAAGCAGGATATGATACCCCCCACTGGTGGTGGTCAGGGTCCTGTCCAGACATTTTCAACTTGAGCAGCCTAACTGGGCAGGGCTGGCATGTAGTTCGTGAACATGCAGATGAATAAATAGAATGATTTACACTTTCTGTCTCCACTAACCATATCTACTTTATGAAGTATCATTAAAGTGTATATTTTTCACTTAAGTAATTAACACAACAGAGTGGCATCATACATCTTCTCAGCATTAGTCTTTATTTACTCATAAAAGACATGCAAGTCCAAAGTCACAGTTAAAGCGAAAAAGAAAACCCATTTGCAAGCCGCCTTTTGCAATCCTATGCTGAATAATAAATGGACGTGACATCAACCATCTGTTTTTGAAGCTCTGTTTTGAAGCTTATAGTTGGCAAGGGCCATATTGGAAAAAACCTGTAATCTTAATATCTTCCAAACTGCTGCGTGATGAAAAAATTAACCCCCGTATGGTGTGTCGTTAAAAGAAAATAGCTATTCAGACTAAACTCATTTTTTTTATACCAGACTGTAAACATGTTTATTTCTGCTGTGAAGATTGGCTATTTTCAATTGGTGTGTATGTGGTTTCTGGTACTTCTGGAGCCAGCCTCTAGCAGACTCTCAAGGAACTGCATTTTTTAACACTTCCGTATTGGCTTCAATTCTTGTGGCCGGAGGTTGCCACTTGGTTGCTACATAGCCCATGCTGCTGATTTTAACATAAGTTCCACGTCTGATGAGACAAATAGTGTATCATACTTTGGGTCTTTCAGATGGCACTTGGTCCAAACTTCAAGGGGTCACATGACATCCCAGGCCCCCCTTCGGGACACAGCCCCTGAAGTGGGAAGGGGTGAAGAAGGATGCAGGAAATGATGAGTAGAGTACATCCTTTATGGAACTTACCCTGGACAATGACGGGATGGATTGGAGGTGACTTGGGTGAAGAAGGGTCGCAACATTTCACTCTGAAATGACAGCAGCAGGCAGGATGGGTTGATAGAGGTTGTGAAAAATCTGGTTGGCTTGAACACCTTAAAGAGTAAAGGCTCATTATCAGCTGATTGGAGCAGTGGTGAAGAGACAGAGAGCAAGATAAAGAGAGAGAATCACTTCCTTGTTTTTAGCCAATTGGCCTTAACATTTAAGGAGAACAAACCTCACCTTTTATTGAAGAGCCTAAACATGCAGCATTGGGCAACCAATGATGACAATAGCCTCGGTGAAACCTTAATCTGATGCGCCACATCTACAATTTTGAAAAACACAGCGGCACAGACCCAACAGTGTACTTGAATTTTATTCTATAATTTGAGTTTTTTTCCCCGTTCAATGACCCCTACAGGATAGAAGAGGAGTCGATAAAGTCTGGATGGTAGATTGAAGAGGACATTCAAATGTCTTGGAGTTTTAAACAAGGTTACACACAGATGGTTCGTCTTCTCACAGGAGTGAAGTATATTCATCTTCCTGGCAGCTCCAAAGGTCCCTGCGCTATTTTCCTCTCTCCTCCGCATAACAGGAGGGTAATATCGCTCTCTTCTTGCAGAGAGTATGTCAAACATGAAACAGTATAACTGCCAACAATGCAACATTGCGTGCAGTTCAGTTATTTGATCAGAGCAACCTTAACTTAAAATGCTGTCGGCTGACTTCACATGGCTTTTTACTGCCTGCTATAGGAAACATGAAGAAAGAAAAATGACCAAGCAGTGAAATGAAATGAAAAATGCACTTGGCAGGAGTGCCATGTCTATTCTGTTGCATTTCCATCCAGTCAGCTTGTCCTCCATACTTTGTGCCTGCGCACTCACAGTCTCTGCATTTAAGGTCTGGGTGTTTGGCTTTGATACCCTGTGGCTGATTTCTTGGTTGGGTTATCAGGGTAATGCTCTTTGACAGAGCTGTAACACAAGGCTGCTGGATCAAAAGGCATTTTGTTTTCTTTTCATCTCTCATACTTTCAGCCAGGACTTCAGTGAACGAGGAAGGTAGACAGACAGAGAGACAGAGGGAGACGGAAACAGACGGAAAAACAGACCAGATGACGGGGTGGCAGGTAGAAGAATAGCCTGCAGTGGTGGATTCGGCCTGTGAATATCTGGGACACTGCTCATCAACACATTCATTTGTCTCCTCATGCTGGAGGACTTCTTCCATTAGCTCATACAGAAGTATTTGGAAAGTGACTTGCAGATGATTAATTCCCTCCCATCAATTGGCCGCATCTGATGCTCTGAGTGTTGCTCTCTTGTGAAGTTCACATTTCTGTCTCATCTTTCCTCTCGCTGAACTGTACTGTGATGGATACAGGGTGTGAGTGTGACTGTGCAAGTGTGTGTTAAATATGTGTGTTTATGGTGCTTCTGCTGGCTCAGTTTTCAAAGGCAAATATTAATGTATGTAACAGCAGTGTTCTTGCTTCAGACTTACCCTCGGGATAACTGGCAAAGAAATGCAGGATATAAGATTAATAATAAAAGACTGTTTTTCCCACATGCTGCTCGCTGTGACTGTTTCTGTTTGAACAATTAGACCACCTCTTCTTAAATCTGCTTAATTAAAACAGAGACAATATTTTGCTAGTTTATATCAGTATTCATTTATTTTTACCCCTATATTAAGCAGTTTTTATTCCCTCTCCAACACTCTTAAAATATTCATGTCAAGTTTGATGTACTGTAATGAGTTTGCCATTAATATGTCAAGTCTGGGAGGTTGTTATACTGCTGTTAGCCGGTTCAAGACATATACGTGTGTGTGTGTGTGGTAAGAAATTGGGGGGTAGTCTAATATTTACACAACTTAGATGTTAACCGCTGCATTCCTGTTGTTTTTCCTTCAGGTATGGAAGCACTTTGTTTTTTTTTCCAGTATTAGACTCTTACGGTACCGTTAAAAATGTAAATATACACGCAGGAATAACCAGGAAGTCTGTTTGTGAGTTGTGCACACTTCTTTTTTTTCTTGGGAAAGAGCTGGTTATTTCACTTTGAGGACATCAGATAACATAAAATTGTAATGGTCATTTGTTTTTAGGCTGCTATGAGGGACTTTCTGTTTGTGTCAATTATGGTGCCCCCTCTGGACAAAGCAGTATGTTTTTTCTCTATGCTCTCTATTTTGTCCTGAACGTTGAAGGGTAAAATACAAAATGTATCACTAACTGTAAATAACAGCAGTGGATTCATTGACTGTATAAAACATGGACACAGTGTTTACAGGGTGTTCAAATAGAGAAATTAGCTCTTCAGTCCAAAATAATTTTTTTAACCAGTCTATATATTTGTGTATTCCTGCTCTGAAGTTTAAATTGGTGTCAGTGTGGATTGCTTAGCTATTGGAGCCAGCATCCAATAGACACTCAGGGAACTGCAGCTTTTATAACTTCCAATTTGGCTTCATTTTTCAACTCCTGAAGTTGTCACTTGTGTGTAACACTTAAAAAAAGAGGTCTCTGCAGGTTTGTTATTCACTTTGTCTGACACATACCCCATGGCAGTGTTTCCTGTCATTAAAAATTACAATATAGAAATGAAAAGTCCTGTCACTGATGGTCTTGTAGATTATTAAGATGCATCAATGTGCATTTTAGTCTTTTCCATGACCATCCACTCCTTACTGTAACTTTCAATGAGTCTTGCCCTTTTGAAACTATAGACTGTGATGGTTTCTGAAGCAAAGTTTTGAAGCCTATTGTCGGTGGACGCCGTGTTGGAAAAGCTGACTCAAACCAACTTTCGGTCGACCTAACTAGCACAGATGTAGAGTTGAGGTGGTTCCTTTAGCCTCCATGCTAACAGCTACAGCATGCCCACCTGTCAGTGAAGTCAGCAATTCTTCTATATATGAAAAACTCATGACCTTTATATTTTTGAAACAAATGAATTATCTATAATAAAAAAAACTCACCACAAACAGTGTGTGATTAGAGAAAATAGCTATTTAGACCAAAATCATTTTATGTACCAGGCTATAAACATGTTCATTTTTGCTGTAAAGATTATCTTTAATGAATGGGTGTGTATGTGGTTTCCAATACTTCTGGAGTCACGTCGCAGATTGGTTGGATCTTACCATGAGAAGTTTGCTGCAAAATCATCACCTTAAGCTCCCTCATGTTGATGACCACTAATACACAGCATACAGTGAAATGCACTGTTGGCTCTGAATAAGTCTCCTGCCTAGGACTCCTGTTCTCATGCCCAACTTGGTCCCAAAGTGGCCTTTATTCCTCTCTTTAAACATTGAGAAGCAGGAAGTAGGATAAATTAAGCCATCTGACATTCATCACTGTGGTTATAACATGACTGACAGGCTTCACAGGCTCTTAGCAGACATGTTTACTTACACCTTCAACACTCATTTCATGCTCCACTCTCAAACTGAAAAAAATAAAAACATCTATGAACCCACTTCCACTCTTGGCATATTTTTAACTCTCAACATGACACAGTCTGTTACATTATGTTCTGAATGTTCAGCAATAATAGCAATGTAACAGTGGAAGGGGAAGCTTTGTTAATACAGTGTTGTAATTCTCAAACATGCTACACATCCATGACAAACATTTTTTAGTTCAAACACAATTTTTTGTGCTTCTCTGAATGTGGATGTAATGTTAAATTTGTACTCTGTGGATAGCTCTTGTTTGGCTGCTGAGTTTTAATAATGGCCCATCAATACAAATGCTCAGAGGTATCATGTCCCTTCATTATACCATAGATATGATATCTTCTTGCCATTGGAACACCTTGTTGAAACAGGGCTTCATTTCATTCTCACCTTTTTGGGATATTGTGTTTCTCTTAGATTGAAAACTTCAAGTACTGCCCCATTTAAAGCTTCTATCCAGTCCGTCTGTCCTGCAGCTGGCCCCTGCTGTGGAAGATTCTATATCTTTACGATCAGGGGAGCGCTTTGTAAGTGACTTCTGTTTCAGAAGCCTGAAACCCCTCACCACCCGCTGACCTTCCTGAAACACCCCGTAAGGTTAATCCCCAGGCAAATAATTGAATCTTGACCTGGCTATTATTATCTCCCTCTAACCGTTCCACTCTGCAGGAAGCTGACCTCGTAAAAGCCACAGGGCCTCCCCTTGGTTCCCCCCTACACTAATGGACAGACACTCACACATGTGCAGCAACACTTTCGTCCTTGTATCACCAGGCTGATACAGACAGCCACAAACATGAGTCTCTGCCCCCTTGTGAGGAAAGACACACGACTGCCTGCAGGCTGATCGAACGCAGGCTGAAATACAAACCTAGATAACATGGTTACAAGGTGATTGACACACACATACACACACACATATACACACACACATATACACACACACACACACACACACACACACACATATACAGAGCATATACTGTACAGTGACATCCACCAGTGCACTCACTTTGTCTGTGAGGGAGGATCTTACCATAAGCTGTCAGTGGGTGGTAGAATCTGTGTCTAAAGCAATCTCACAGACCCGTGACTGCTTGGAGAATGAAATCACACCTGGCACAGGCCACCAACTGGTCAGGCCCTGACACACACATGCACACACACACGCACGCATACACACACGCACACACACACACACACACACACACACACACACACACACACACACACACACACACACACAATTGAAATTTACACTTGAGTGGTCAAAGTCTGCTTTGTCCGCACTTGACAAACGCACACCCTGCACATTCACTTACACCCTCACACATACACACATTAGACACCATATGCACATGTCTACCGTCTGCTCTTGGTCTTCATGGTCTTCTGGCTCTGATAATTAATTTGAATTCTCATCACTCCTGAGGGAGGGGGGAAGTGCATGTCTGAGGTCTCTGAGGGAAGATAAAATAGGGAAAAGAAACAAGTTGGAGAAGAGTGCAGCCCAGACCTCCCACACCACCTCATCTGATCTGCACGACTTCCACGTCAACACGAACACACGCACAGATGTCTGATAAACTTCATCCCTGCAACCTTTTGGACGTCTTGCTAACAGCAGCTGTGAGACAGTTTGACTTATTATTGGATATCTGATCAGTAGCAACTGCCCACACACTACAAGCTATGCCGTACAACACAACCTGTTACACGACCAGCTAAATCAGAAAAGCCAGCTAAATCAGCAGCTCCCCGTTATGATCACTGCTGGGCTCATTTTGAATTGATCCCAGTGTAATGCTTGGATCAAATGTAATGGCTTTCTAGTGCTTAGAGAAGCATCATCAAAGAACAATTTAGATATCATACTTCAATTCATCAATGGCAAATGTCCACCTGTTTCTGAGGTTTAGAAACAGTTTAAAAGTGTTAAATGGGTGTTACATCACTACTTTCTAACACCTCATTTGACAGTAGTGTGGTCAGTGCCATTAAACTCCTGAACTGCAAACTCCTGCCCTGTGAATGTAGTCACTGGATTAAGATGATGTCTCAGAATAGATTCTGAGTAGCTGTGGGTGACATTCTGCTTCAAACTGTGCAGGATCTGGACGTTGCCAGGAAAAAAAGGCCCAACCCTGTTTTAGCAATAAAGTTATTTCTTATTCAAAAGCATAGCTTTTTTTACTTTTACTGGCTTAACACCGGAAATTAAACTGGATTTGACTTATTGCTGGTAATCTACATGCCAAAGTTATAAAGCAAAACTTAACGATGACCTCCAGCGTTGAAAAATGGAGCAAGTAAAAAAGCTGCAGTACCTCAAGTGTCCACTTCAAGATGACTGAAAAAGCCAAGGAAACACTACTTGAGCGGCCACTCACGATACACAAAAATGCTTATGGTCTTTATTAGTTTTTCCGTTCTTTGCTAGTGTAGAAATATGGGGATGCAGCATGGCAGCCTACGTGGAAGAGAACTCCCTCCTTACGTAGATATAAAAGGCTCAATCTTTTTTTTTTTAAGTTAGATTTTTTGGGCATTTTCAACTCTATTGATAGGACAGCTGAAGAGAGACAGGAAATGTTGGGAGTAGACAGGGGGGGGTGGGATGTGTAGTAAATGGTCGTGGCCAGAAATCGAACCAGCTACCCTTTGCGAAGAAGACTGTAGCCTCTTTATATGTGCCGTGATTTGACCGCTAGGCCACTGGCACCCCTAAAAGGCTCATTCTTAGTTAAAAAAAACTTGTGAGACCAGACTTGTGAGTTCGTTAATTTGATGTGAGTCATGTGATAATCATGTGACACCCACCATATGATGCAAGTGTCATGGAGTGCACCATTGGTAATGTATTTTACATACTTTTATGAATTGCAAAGCTATTCCATGGAGAGGACAGGGAGGGGTTCTGGCAGGTGGTAAGAAGTTCCCCAGAATAGTCCTGGGACACCAAGGAGGCGGTACTGTGTGTGTACCAGCCCACTTAGAGCACTGCTTTCAATTGATTCTCAACTGATCACAAAGCAATATAGAGTGTCATAAGCATACCATATATATTGTATATTGTAAAATAAACTGAAACAACCCTGACACCTAGTCATTTATATATATAATATAAATGTTTGTGGCCGAGCCCTAACCCATGTGACATTCCATGAGACAAGTTAAAGGGAGAACTACAGCGATGGCATTACTATACATCTAAGTTTTGCTGCAGAGTAGAAAGAAGCAAACCCTACTGGTGCAGAGGTAAAGGCAGCAGCCCAGATGTGTCAAAAAGGCACCTGAGAGTCTTTTAAGAGAGGTAACAGGCAGAAGAGATTGTTCTTTTGAAATGGAAACTGAACTCTGCATCATAAAACAAAGCTCTCCATCATGCGGAAATCAGCCTCAGCTCATTACCCGTCTAATAGCACTCCCACCGCGAAGCATGGTGGTGGCAGCGTCATGCTGTGGAGGGACTTTATAGCAGAAAGGACTGGCAGCCTTGTAAGGATGGAAGAAACAATGAATTTGAACAAAATTTTCTTGGAGAACTTGAAAACATAGATGAGGGGCAACCACTCATGTTCTGACGGCCAAATTGGGCTGGAACGGCTTCAGAAGCAGCGCTGCCAAAGTCCCGTAGAGACTGGGTAAAAGTCAGATTTGAAAACCTCAGAGAGTACTGTGTAGTTAACTGATAATATGACTTAGCTCCAGCTTTCGACTTGGATGTGAGTGAACACAAAATGTCGATGGCGCTTGAACAGAGTACATGGGTATAACTGAAAGCACTTGAAAATATAATTCCTTTATTGTAGACAATCCCTCTGTTGCTTTATTATCTCACTGATTACGGGATAATGTATAGTGAGTGGCTGATTACGTGAAAGATACAGATAGAGCCCCTTAGCGTGAACAGGACCCCTTGCTCAGTACCAAGCAACTTACTCATTAAAAAAAACTGTTTAGACAAAGCATTGATTTCAATACACTGATTTAAAATGTATTTATTCAAGCAGCGAAAAAAAAAAAAAAAGGCATTCAACTGTCAGCTGTGCTTGGTCATCTTCTCTTTCACTCGACTCAAGTGAAGTCGAGTGCTGTGCTGTGCTGTTCTCCTCTTCTCTTTATTTCTTTGGTGGCTAACCTGACAATAACTATGAATCTAAAGTTTTATGTGTTCCAAAGAAATTGAAAATAAAAATACAAATATCCACAATGTTTACTGATGCTTGGGGAAACCAACATTTTTGCCACATTGTCAACAAGTAGAGTTGAAATCGTAAACTTCATTAATGTCCTGGACTCCTTTCCGTGGATTGATTTGATATGATGCGTGATCTATTTTTTCACTGGTGCTGCTGTAGCTATTCAGACTTATTTATTGTTGCTGAGGTTTTTTCAACCAATCACAATCAAATATTCAGGGTAGGTGGGCAATAACTGCAAATATGTAATGGAAAGAGATACACCATGTGGCTGTCTAAGATGACAAATCTGACTTTGGTGATGTCCTGACTGTCCTGTAAAGATCAGCATCAAGTCAAAATTGTAAATTTAAGTAGCATAAGTCCATCAGATCAATTAACTTACTTTGACATTAAACGTCCCCAGAAGTTAGAGCCAGCTGACTGTGATGATTATTTGCCTTTCAACATGCACCAGAAACACAAGAGTACAGGAAGACAAGGAAGACATGGTAACCCTCCGGTAAGACATAACATAACAATGAACTGACACTGAAGGGAGGAAACACTGCTTCTGAAACCGCCTACTATACTTGTAGTATACTGATTTGGCTAAAATTTAGTTTGTAGTATGTGAAAAAGAGCAAAATCTGTAGTTTGCAAAAACTCCCCTGATGTCGTGCAGATTCAGGAAAATGTATCAGTATGCAGCGGACCAGTCTCCCTCGCATACTGTTTCCCAAAATGCATAGCACTAATATGCCGCTGTGAAAATGAAAAAATTCCATATGAACCACTTCTTAAGTTTAACTGCAAACTACATTCATAGGTAGTATGTTGCAGACGTTTTGGAAACAGCCAGAGATTATATAGAAACACACTGAGTAACGAGTAAGGGGACACAGGTGAGAACAACAAGGCACAGATGTAGACAATCTAAAAGGAGCGAAAACACAGGAGGTAAAACTAAGTATAACACACAGGGAGATTATTCTACAAAATGAAACAGTACTCACTTGACTGAACACAGACATGAGGGTATACAGTGTACAAAAATGAAGGAGAACATAAAAACTGCTCTCAAGGGATAACTGAAATATAACATAAGGGACACTCAACACATTAAACAAAAGCCAGTAGATACTACATCAACCTAAATGGAAACAAGAATAACCAAAAATCACTAAAGGAAACTTAGAACAGACTATCATGAGGTTGGTAATTTTGTTTTAGGTGACAGATCCTGTCAACAGCTGGATAGATTACTTTGGAACATTTTCCGTATTAAGTCCCTGCAGCCTGACAAGTTAGGTATTTTCCTCTAGTCCATGCAGAAGGGTCAACATTTGTGGTCAGAGGTATTTAGTCTTTGTGTTTGACTGTTGGAAGGATCGTAATTTAGTGTTGTTCAGACTTTTCTTTTTTCATGATCTTTTTATTTCTTTTTTATTTTATTTCTTCTTTTAATTATTTATTTCTATTTTTCATCACTATTATTATTATTTTAACTATTTATGCCTTTGAAGTTAGACATCTTACAATAGAACGTCTTCCTTAATTGATTCTCCAAATCCAAACACATGAAAAGTGTCAAAGAGGTTGAATACTGAAACAGTAGGCTCTGTACTTCACGACTGCAGCTTAGTTATACATTTTAATGTGACATTTACCCAGAGAAGAAGAAAAGAAGAGGATGGGGAGGGGCTCTGTTTTGTTCTTAGCTCATACAGATAAGACTGTTACAGTGGAAGTCAGTTTTCTTGTGGCGATGCAGTTTGGATAAACATTAGAGACGTCAGTCAGATTCAGTACCTATATAGGTAGACCCAGGTATGTACATAAGATCTACATGTCTAAAACCGGTTTTGTAAACCGTCTGGTGTTAGCTGAGAAGAAAGAAAGACATTACTCTTGCTGCTGTTTGTTTTAGTGAAAGTGGTCATATTTGTGTAACATGATTTATGTGGTAAATCCCCCAAACCTTAAATCATTCAAATGGAAACAGAAGCAAATATAACTGACCAATGGAGAAAAATGTAAGCTGTAAACAGTTTATCATTATCTATTACTTTCATCTATCATGCTCATCTATTCTCTTCAGGTATCCTCAGGAGACGAGCTGAGGTGGAAATACAAATTACACTATTCAAGGGGGAATGAAACCAAATGCCCTCCTTGCTCCGCCATTTATATCTTCTCTTCATCCTAATTGCAATAAATGGCTTGCTAACCTCAATAAATATTTAAAGACTTTTATTTGTTGCAACTTCAGGGTTGGGTTTCAAATATGAGCAGAGTATTTGTGAATACATTCACGGCACATTTAGAGGATTAGAAATAACATTCACATTTAAAGCTCAATGCTAGTTTGTGAAATCTTAATGGATGTTTGTACATGATGGAGTATTTTCACTTTGTAGTTTAGGTTTTGGAATCATAAATATCAGCTGAAGACATGTTTAGGAAATGGACCGACAAATCAATGTATTATCAGAGTACAGATCAGAAGAGAAACTCATCAATAATTCCTTTAGCAGTTATTTTGGCGTCATCAACAAATAAGAACTAATTAATATGTTGTTTATGAAAGATCTATTTATATGAAAAAATAGAAAATTACTAGGAAGTTCTATTTTTTTTTTTCCTTTACCACAAATTCCTGCATCAGTGCGACATTGCATAGAGCCCGTGACACTGCTGAGGTGTTATTGAAGCCCAGGTTGCTTTGATTAGCGGCCTTCAGCACATCAGAATATGGGGATTGGGTGTTTCTCATCTTCCTGTTGACAACACCCCATGTTTTCTCTATGGGGCTCAGGTCTATTGATTTGGCTGGCTAATCAAGCACAGTAATATCATGGTCAGCAAACCATTTGGCAGTAGTTTTGGCGCTGTGGGCAGGTGCTAACTTATGCTGAAACAGAAAACCAGCATCTCCATAAAGTTTGTCAGCAGTTGGAAGCATGAGGTGCTTCAAAATCTCCTCGTAGACGCTCTGTTGACTTTGGACTTGATGAAACACAGAGACCAAAACCAGCAGATGATATGGCACCCCAATTCATCACAGACTGCAGAAACATCATGCTGGACTTCAAACACCTTGGAATCTGGGGCCTCTCCACTTTTCCTCCATACGCTAGGACTTTGATTCCCAAAGAAAATGCTAAATTAACTTTCATCTGAGAAGAGGACCTTATAGACCACTGAGCAACAGTCCAGGTTTTTCTCCTTAACCCAGGTAAGACTTCGCTGACGTTGTCTCTGGTTCTGGAGTGGCTTGATATTAAGATAGATAAGATAAGATAGTCCTTTACTTATCCCACAACGGGGAAATTCAAGTGTCACAGTAACAAAGTAAAATATTAGGAATGCAACAGTTGTAACTCCCTTCCAGTCAACTTTCATGCTTTGATTTAGCGCTCTGTGAACAGCCAGGCTTTTCAGCAGTGACCTTCTGTGGCTTAGCCTCCTTGTGGAGGGTGTCAATGATCATCTTCTAGAGACCTGTGAAGTCGTCAGTCTTCCCTATGATCATGGTTGTGTGTGCTGAAGTAGACAGACATACAGCCTTTATTCTGTTTGAAAAGTGACTTAATTAAACCTGAAATTAAATATTCTAATATGTATGTATTTATTTAATTATTTATTTTGTATTTATTTATTGCTGCAGGTCATAACCTTAAAAATTAAAATTGAAAATTGTTTTAAACATTTCAGTTTACGTGTTCTGAGTGTACAATATACAGTATAACATTTTCACTTCCTTTAATGCATGACAGAAAATATAAACCTTTTCCCTACTTTCAGATTTTTTTTGTTGGAAAATGTCAGATTGAGAGATTGACGATGTGTTTGGAACTGATGGGATCAGCATGTGACTGTTAACTCAACTAAACTTTATTGAAACAGCACCTTTCATACATACAAGAATGCATCCCATAGTGCTTCACAAAAGAACAGAGAGACAGAAAACAACAGAAATGGGTAATATAATAAAAGACATAATCATGAAAAAATACTTTAAAATAAAATCAATACAGTAAAATTAATGAAATGAGGAAGTGTAGAACGCCATATGTTCAAGTTAAAAAGATCAGATAAATACAAGAAATATTTAGATAACTAAATAAATGTTGATAAAACAATGATTATAATAATGCAGTCCAAGGCTACAAATAAATAAATCCTATTTAAAAGCTAGACTAAAAAGGTAAATCTTAAGTTTAATTTTAAAAACACCTAGAGAGCTCACCATGCTGATGTACAGAGGCAGAGAGTTTCACAGTCCTTAAAAACAGAAAGCTTTCTGGTGCTTGTGAGACACATGAAGAACATTTGAAAGGAACCATTCAGAAACAACATACTTTTTGAATCAGGTCACATGGTACATCTAACCAATATGCCACACCACTTCTTCTTTCAATCATAAAATCAAAATAAAATCCCAAACCCATCATATACATGCTGCCAAAATCGAAATAAGCAGTCTTTACAGTATGGTCAGGATCTTTGATGTCCATTGAGTCGGTAAGCTGAAGAGCTGCTGAACATCAGCATGCTAGCATAATCATTCTGAGCATGTCAGCATGCTGACATTAGCATTTAGCTCAAAGCACTGCTGTTCTTAAGTATGGCTAAGAGAGCTGTTGTATGGCTGTAGACTCGTGATTCACCCGTATTGAGCATTTTAACATGAGTCATTAAAAAAAAAAAAAGATAGCTGCAGTCATTTTTTGACAGACAGCTAAATATGTATGCATATATGTATATTTATGCAAATCCTTATAAAGCTGTTCACATATCATTAATCACTGTTCTTTATTTGGTTTTGGTTGCTGTGATGTACAGAGTCCATGTCCATGTCTCCATTGACTCTGTAAAACATGAAGATGTTGGAGTCAGATGGAATTTCCACGCAGCACATTTCTATCAGCAGAAGTCCTGTCACATTTAATGCAGTAAAACATTTGCAAATCTAAAAAGGCTTCAATAATGAAAATAATCACACTGATAATAGCCTTTCAGAGAGAAATGATTGGTCCTAGAGAAGCATTAATGGATAGATACTGTAATTGATTTACTTGGGTAAGGACTGCATAATATTTCTATTGTGAGGAATGAGTCACTAAATTCTCTTTGGCTGCTGGTCACTTAATTCAGTCTGCTGAAAGAGGAAATGATTTCATTATCTAAAAAAAAAGGCGATGGCACATTAACTGAGATCATTGCAGGAATAATTCCAGGAAGACAGGCCTGTGATTTCACTCTTCAGACAGCATGGAAATGTGTATTATTTATTACTGTGTTAAAAAAAAGAAGAAAAGGAAAAATAATGGGTCATACTGTCCATAAAGAATGATACCGAGCACCACTGGGACCCCCTGCAGAAGTCAACAGTCACATTATCTCCCATAATTCATAAAACTCTCCTGCTTTGAAGTGCAGCCACCTGTCTTTTTTTCTCCCCTGGTGCTCCCCTCTCCCTGACGTCCTCCTCATCCTCCTCTTTCCTCCAGGGACGGCAGCTTTAATGTCCTGTCTCATCTCTCTGGATTTGGATGCGCTTTTCCATTTGGTATTCACCGTGAAACTGATCGCCCACGTGTGCCGACCTTGCAGTGGACCTGCTCTGCCTGGTAAGGCAGTCCAGCCTCGCCTGGAATGCCAAACGCTGCAGGCAACGTGTGACCCTGGGAAGTGTTGTTTTAGAGAAAGGCAAAATATTATCTGCATGTTTGTGTGTGTGTGTGTGTGTGTGTGTGTGTGTGTGTGTGTGTGTGTGTGTCAGTGTCTCTGTCACTGAACTGTGCGCCACGGTTCATCATTTTGGCTCAACTTAAATATGAAATATTGGACAGGGCTTGGATTTCTATCAGCTTATTTGCATTGCAGACGCAGTCGGTAACAGCAGATCTGAAAATAATTGCTCTCCTAAATGTCAGCACAGTTGTAGTATCAAAATTGAATGAACTAAGTAACCTATTTCTCAATTCAATATAAATAATCCGATATTAAACTCCACAGTGTGAAAATGTGTGCCCACTGTGGTGCTGTGAACGGTGTTTTCAGTGAGGTAATGGGTCGGAAACTCTCCAAGGATTCTCTGAGACAAATCAATACTCCACTTTCAAACTCCGCAGCCTCAGGTTGTGACGAAGACTAACCAATGTTAAGTCTGAAACCCAATTTCAGGTAACCCTGCTTATATCAGCATGATCATTTTTTACACATCTTACATCTTACAAGCAGGTCAGCTGACAGGTTTGCCTGTGCCGAGACGTTCTCTTTCATTATATCAGTCTGTTAATAACTACTCTTTTCTCCTGAGTAACAAGCCTCGGCTGTGTTGCCTGCTTTGTTATCATCTACTGTTAGAGAGGTCATGTGGTCCAACACAGGCTAACAGACTTGACCATTTAAAAACCTGGTTTAACTGTCTTACTTTGCAGTGGATCATTGTCATTGGTCACTTCACATCCTCTAAAAAAATCATAAATTCCCTTATAACTCTCATTTAAATCTCCCTTTTTTCCTCTCTCCCAGCTTCTCCTCGCATCTGCTTTTTGGAGCCTAGATATACTTTTTTTTAAGTTATATATTTTGGTATTTTTGTCTTTAGTTGATAAGACAGCTGAAGAGAGACAGGAAATGTGGGGAGCAGAGATCGGTGAAGGACAGAAAATGGTGGAGGCCGGGGATCAAATCAGTGACCGCTGCTACAAGGACTATAACCTCTGTATATAGGGCGCACGCTTAGACTTTTAGGGCAATGGCGCCCTGCCGCCTAGACATTTTGATCGTTTACAATAACGGGAGGAGGGCGGGAGTCGATAAACATCTGAATTTGTGTGCTTTAATAGGCCAAACTATTTTTAAAAAGTAAAAATGTGTTCAGGCATTTATGGAAAACTAGGGAAATAACTTTAGGTGTGACTTTATCACTATAATATTTTCAAAAAAGCCATTTCTGATATCTTCAGTTTTAATGGTCAGAGGGCCCAGTTCTGAGCCTCCCCTGACCCTGAGGGGTAACTATGGGACAACTGACCTGGTAGCCCCCCTTCCCATTGTCTGTATATTTTATCATCCAAGTCAACACAATGGGGATAAGGCCTATTGCATCTGCAGTGTTCTGTGGTACAACAAAGTTGGTGTCAAGTTGACATTCCCAGAAAAAATAAAAAAGTGACATCTATCACCCTGCAGTGGTCCGGCCACCAGAACGAGTGGGCGGAAGTGTCGTCTCCGGTCTCTGCTGAGTCACGAGTACACACTTACCACGGAGAAACAAACAAAGAAGTGATCAATGTACTGTACCAATGATGAAACATGAGATATGTTTGTAAATCCAAAGGAAGAGAAACACATTTGACATTCATGTGATGACAAACTGTCCCAACTATCATTAAGGACACAGCTGGATGTTCGAATGAGGTACAACGTCACACCTGAAATTACAGTGTATTGCAATTTTCCCAGATATCCTTATATATAACAAAACAGAGATCTCCAAGATTGTATTTTTAACTTAGCAGCATTGTCATTGTGAGTAGTTCTACTTGTTTTAATGTGCCTAAACACCTTTGTTATCCTGATTTGTATCCTGTTTTTGTGCACACTGAGTCTCTAATTGAGTTTGAGTTGAATTCTAATTCTAATTCTAATCTGTGTATTAGTACAGTCTCACAGCACTGCTAGCAACAGTAAACTCTTAGCCTTGTTCCTATTTGGCCTTTGCTGACTCTGCCAGACAAATGTTTGCATTTAACAAGAGGAACCAACAGCAAAGCACCTCCATACACTGCAGCTCCATTACCAGCTATTTGGAGCCGACCACCAAACACCTCATCATCATCTCTGCCTTAACTGTGATTAATGTGCTTTGCCCTGCTGGGGTTAAAACAACCACAGCGTGCGCAGTTTATTGGCTTCCCCTATGTGTTTGTTGACAAGCTGTCCCGGACACACTTAACATATCATCCAGCGCGAAAAGGAGGTCACAAGGCAGCTACTTCAAGGTCAAGAGGTCAGCTTATTACATTACCATCTTTTAACAATGAAGCTACCTCTGACAGATAAATGGACATATGATTGCATGGGCATTGGTAGCTTCATCATACTCAGTGTGCTGTGGCTTCATGGGATACCGCACCATCCCCAGCAGTTGCAGGGAGACGTGACGCTCTGGCAGCCAATTGGGGAGCAGGAGAGGAATGCAGGAGGGTAATCAGAAACACATGCTGCTGAGTGAGAGGGCCCTGTCTGCTGAGGGAGGATACCAGGAGACAAACATAGCTCCACACTTGGACGCACATTCAAAACTCAAATACTCACAAAGGGCTTTGTGAAAACATACCTAAAGAGGGAGATGTAGGACATGTCATTTATTCTGCCTCAGTCCGACTCCCTCCTCAGCGGGATTTTGTTGGAGCTGAACACAGTCTGAAAGGAGAAAGGGTAGCACAGCCGGCCTGCTAAAGATTTAGCAATAAGGAGCAGTCAAAAATGATAAAGTACGGTTACTTTTTCATTTGACATTAAGAATAGTTGCTGTTTCTCCCTCAGTGCAGCCGCAGCTACAGTCTTCCTCTCCTCTGACAAAACCGCAGGGCCTGTGCTATATATACAGGCAGGGGAAACATTGCAAAAAGGCCTGGTCATCAGTCATTCCCCTCTGATGGGCCCATTGGCATATGTTACAGAGTTAGGACGGTGCTTACATGCTGGCTTTATGTGCTGACAACAAAAGCAAATTGCCTGAATAATGCACTAGCAATAACACTTTAATTATCATACTACAATGGTAGACACTAAATAAGTAGAAAGTGCTCAATAAATACACCAAAAACACACATTAACAGTACAGGCTGAGCTGTATTTCTTCTTTTAATTCCATTTTTGTCCATTTATCACCCACTGTAAATTGTTATTTATAGTGTTATGGAACTCTTTCCAAAACTGGACACAGCTAATTTTATTTCCCGGGCTACTAAGCTTAACGATCAAGAGGGCCTGGAATTTATGGTGGTTTCCACTGGCTAACCAGACTGGTCCGATAGCGGTATCAATCAGGGAGGAAAGTGCTGCAAGGCCAGTGCTTTCTGAAATTAAGACTCTGCTCCTGGCTGCACAGCTCCCGAGTGTGAGCCACAATTACATCCCAGCCGTTCTGTTAGCTATGCCTCTGCCACGGTACTGGGACTGACTCTCCCTCTCTCTCACTGGAAATTAACATTTTTGAAATCAATTTCAGTAGTGGAGGAAGCATGTCACAGTGTTTGACTTTTTTTCACTATGAATTACATTTTCTCTGAATATTTCTCCTACATACAAGTGAATGTGCCTGCATGGGTGGTGTTTAATTGCTCTGCTTAGGTGGGGTGAGGGAGTTGAGCTAAAAGCTTTTTTTAAAACATGGATTATGTTACATTGCTGGCTTCATCAAGCTGTTATAGTGAAGCTCTTTGTCACGCAAAAATAGTGACACACTTAGCAATGATTGAGATGTGACAGAACATTAACAAAAATAAGTCCTGGTACTTTGTTTTGCAGCAGGTGTGTCTGAGGTAGCTGTATCACTGCTAGATAATGACAGTAGATTGACTCATTCAGTGTTAAGATGCTCTTTTAGCCTTGATAATGAAGTTGCTCTGACTATTTATTTTCTTATAATTACTACACTAAATTTTTTCATCAATACTGTCAGTGGAAAGAAGAATTCTCATTGTGGTCATGTGCATCTCTTAATAGTTTTTTCTTATTATTTTGTAGTCATTTGTGTCTTTTTGTAGTCCTTGAATGAATCTTTTTTGGAGATTTTGAATACTGTTGTTATCACAAGTATCTCTTTGTAGTAATTTCAAATATTTTTTTAATACAACACAACTCCCCCAAAAAATTGACACTGTCTACAATGTTGAATACAACAGATTTTGATGGTTTGGAAATAATTCAAACTCTGTAGTTTATTGAAATAGTACACAGGCAATCAAATGTTGGAACTGAAAATATGTGTTGTTGCTAGCAAACAAGCTCCAAAAAGAAGTTGGATCAGGGATAATGAAACACTGAAAAGTATATAGAAATGTCCGCCAACTAATGGAGCGCCGCCTGCAAGCTAGTTCAGGCAGGCAACTCGAGCTGCGCTCATTCATACTGACCGTATATTTAAACTGCAAGTCTCCCTGTCTCTGCCTCTGCTTTGCCAGTGCTCCTGCTGCCCTGCTCAGTGCTGTGTGAAAGTTCATCCCCACCTCCTCCCCGGCTTCCACCTGCGGGCTCCGAAGGGGGTTAGTCAAAAGTCAAACAAAAATAGGAACAAATTTATCTTAAAAAAACTCCAGATACTGGTTTCCTCTGCGGTAGAGATGATGCAACACATTGGTAAACATGCCTCTCTCCCAACTGTTTTATAACATGCTGTTAGCATCAAATTTAAAATGAGCATACATTTCCCATAAAGCAGTACAACTTTTCAGTTTCAACATCAGATTTCTTGCACTCTTGTCAATGAAATATTGGATTTAAATGCAAAGCATCAAATTAACATTTTACAGTGTCGCAACTTTTTTGGAATTGGGGTTGTAATTGTGTGCCTCTTTGAAGTCAAATGCTTCTGTTGTAGCATCCATGTTTTCATGTCTCCGTTGTTCTGTTACATCTCTTTGTAGTTTCTTTGCATCTAAACCAAGGTTGCTTTGCTTGGTATTGTAGTTTTTTTTGCAATTCTTTATAATTATTTATCATTATTATCATCAATTATTTATAAGGCCAGCTCAGTCCTGGACCCTGTTGAGGTGGTGGCTGACAGGAGAATTATGACCAAGCTGTCGTCTCTGATGAACATTTCTTTTCTATATATATTCTTGTTGAAATTTTTGTACTGTATTGTTTGCTGCTGTAACTCCATGAATTTCCCCGTTGTGGGATGAATAAAGGAGTATCTTATCTTATGTATAATTCTTTATCTTTATAATTTCTTTATAGAGTCCTTATAGTGATTTTTTTTACTTCATGCTTTATTTTGTTGTCTCCTTGCATGTCTTAGTTACTGTGCAGTCATTTATTGTTATTGAAACAACAACAACATTTATAAAGCTTTAGATGTAAATGCATAATATCATCTAGTGGTTGGCATTAAAAGTTGGAAATACAAAAAGAGACAGCTGTATTCTGTGCTGTTTTTCAGATCCAACATAACCAGGATATCTCATCATAAGAAGGCTTCATAAAGACTAACATCTGCGACTCTGTTTGCTGTCACAAGATGATGGTTATCAGCTAAGAGCTTTAAATTCCAGACATGAGATGGTGATAAAATTAAGTTTTAGCACTGTATGACCGCTAACTAAATATGAACAAGTTATTAGAGTGGCTTCTACTAATTAAAGTAAATTATACTGCGAAAATTACGAGGCGATTTAAAATAATCCAGGCTTAGAGCAACACAGCTGAAGCTGCCACGAGATGGGAGTAGTGCTGGAAAAGTGTAAATTATAATACAAAATAATTGTATTAATAAATATGAATAACCCAAAGGGCAAGAGTAGATTTCTCTGCAATTACATTTGTGTATTCCAATAAATCAATGTGTGGCCTCGATGTATGCTTACAGCATATTCAACAATTTATTCTTAACCCTAATCTTGTACTGGCTGTCAAACCTGCAGTGTCAATCAGACATATGTTAAATAGGATGATTTGACTCATATTGCCATCTTATGGGAAAAAAAGCATAACTATCTCTTATATTAAATAAAAAGGAATTATCAGTTTATTCTGTAGCTGCTGTTTCACTCAGATATTTCATGGATCTTATTGGTCACTCTTTCGTCTGTAAAAAGTACAACTTAAATAGCCCTTCAGTTTTTGGGAAGTAATAGTGCCCTTCAGCTTTTGGAAGCGGTATTGACAGTGTTGTTTTCTCCACTCAAATAATATGCAGTCTTGACTATGACCTCAAAATTACCTCTGCAGTGACCAGTTGGCCGTTGAAAAAAAACTGCTGTAGACTTGTAAAGTGAGCTGCTTTTTATTCTGCTTCAGTGGTGAGCACACTGGGCGCAGAAGTGTAGCCAGACAAATAGCCAGAACCAGATTTTGTACTAAATGAGGTGTGGTTCAGAGCTGCATCAAGACTGTGGATGGGGATGGAGTCCGAGTGTGAAACAAAATAAACAGAGCATGCTTGAGCGCCTTGATAACATAATCTTATGATACTTTGAGCAGTCCACGGTGAATTGACTTCTTCAGATGTGTTCATGGTGAGTTGTCTGGTTATTACATTCACGAGATCGCCCAGTAGATTTGGTATTAGCACATGACAGAAGCATTATACTCCATAGGGGTTTCCATTGTGTAAGTGAGGAGTGTTGACATGGAGGGTATCTAGACTCTGAATTTATCCCTAAGGCAAACTCGGTATGAACAGATGACACATATTTGCAGAACATCAGTTGAGAGGTTGAACTACAAACTGCTTCATGTCTGAATGCACCACTTCCTCAGGGAGCTTTTCAACTTTTGAACAATGAGTTCTAACTGAATATAATAGCGCCATATGTTTGCTTTCTTTTCATCTGCTTTGTTGTAAATGTCTGCTTCTAAAATTAAAGCAGTTAAAACATATTCTGCATGTACATCTTTAAATCAAGAAAAGATTGATGAATAATTGATGTGATTAAGCTTTTGTAAAACCTTCTCTCTGGACAACCAGCAGTAGCTAAGCAACCATTACTTAAACATGGCTCAGGTTTCTTCAATTACTAAAGCAGTGTGCATTGGCTTTAGTGCGATCTCATCTGTCTTTTGTTTTTTGATTTTTGGTTCTGGAGTGGCTTAAAGAAAATAAAGAAAAGCCCAGAGGTATGATGAAGTGTGTTTGCGTGCTGTGATTGAGGCTGCTATCATTAGCATAAAGCTAACTTTGATGTGACCAGATTTCATAAATGAAAACTGGGTACATTTAGAGTTCAGTGGTCTCTATATCATTTAAATGTATCCTCTGGAAAATAAGGGGTAGAATAGCAGATCTTATTTATTTTTAACCATGGTAAATGTTGAGATGTAATAAACTTTGGTGCAAACTGACCAATAAAACTCTAGCCGTGTAACTCTCCTTATTCTCTGCTCTACCTCTAGGGATTAAAGCAAAAATTTATATTATTAGAGATTATTTTCTGGATTAAATCAAACCCTGGCCTAAAAGAGTCATTCCATAAGAATTTGACTGATACAAAGACAAATGTATTACTACATACAGAGATAAAAACAGATAATATAAAACAAAATATACTGGGTGTCTAAAGTTTTAGTAAAAAAGCATACATAATTATCTTCCAAGTTGTAAAGTGAATTTAGTTAACATAATAACATAATAACAACATAATCAAATCTATTTGAGATCTTGTTTCACTCTCAGCAAAAAGAAATACTCATGTCTACAAAAGACAGATGTCTTTTAGAGTATATCAATGCATGGACCGATGCTCCACCAGTACCTCTCCAGCAAGGATAATGTAGCATTTTTTTCATCTCACTGAGACATTATCATCTTTATTGCCTACTCACAAGTATTTTGAATGCATTCATTTACCCACAACATGTAATGGGGTGTAGGCTTAATACAAGAGGAGAGTAGGAACACTGAGTGTACCTTAACTACAGTTACTCCTGCCAAACATAGTTTACCACCACCTTCAGGTAAAAAGTGAAACAGGTGCTGCAAAATAGAAGCTAGGCTAACAACCACTGCAGTCAGGGTCAGCTCTACCACATAATTTAGCTAATTTGAAGAAACTCCAACCCCATAAGTAATGTTGTACGTGTACGTGTACTCTAAATTTTGAAAAATGTAATAGCTTTACTTTGCTGTCAGAAAGCTGTTCATTTCAGCACTATTCTCATATAAATCATTAATTTAATTTATCTAAGTCTTTAAAAGTACTTACATACTTTTCTTTGTACGGATTGTATTTTTATTTAGAATTTATAGTTTTGATATTAGATTTCTATATTTATTGTCCTTACTGTCTTGTTGCCAATTCCCTGTGTTCCAAACACCACGTCAAATTCCTTGGGTGTGTGAGCTCACTTTGCAACAAAGCTTTCTTGATTCTTGATTCTTGATTCTAGAATTGCAACTAGTGGTATGGGTTGTGTCCGAGAACAGTACAAAATTGAATGGACATTTTGGAGGTATCTTAAAGTGCTTAAAATGTCTAAATAGAGCATACACTAACACTGACTTTGATGTTAGGGTTGGATGTTATTTAGAATTATCCAAATCATGTGGTAGAGTTGACCTTATCTTTGCCGGTTGATATACCGTATGTAGCTTCCGTATGTACTGATGCTCCGAATGTTTACTCAACAAAGGGGCCAATCTGACTGGAATCCCCAATTAATACACTTACTAAAGGTGAGTACCTCATACAACCCCACTTTTTCTAATTCTAATGTTTATTTCACAGGACTAGTAGGGTTAGCTTGTGCTTCCCAACATTAAATGATGTGAAGGCTTATTTTATCTAGGTAAAAAAGAGTCATCTACAGAAAGCTTTTTTTTTGTGGTGCTAATTTTAGCTTAACCTACTCGCTAGCCACTGCTAATTGAATATTAGCTGGCATTTCAGATAGCAAATTCCTGTTACCAGGCAAAGAGGCCGCTTTTGTCTAACACCATACACAACCAAGTAAATGCTAATATCAGAGCATTAAGACTGTTGGTTTTGTATTTTTCCGCTGTTTGTAGTCTAAGATCATGATGTCAGGAAGGGAGAAATATGGAAGACATGAACGGAGTAAGTCAAGAGTCTGAGTGACTTTCTGAGACAGTCCAAAGAGAAGAGGCATCCTGGAGGTTGACATCTATGGGGAGAACTAATCTGCCTGCAGACTGTGATTCAGACCCAAGGTGAGCCTTGTGACATTTTGAGCTGATTAGGAATTTCACCAGCCTTAGCCTTTTGTGTCGTGTCAACCGCTCTGACATTGCATTACGCTGTTTCATTATCATGCAGTCACATCTAATAAGGGCACCGTCCTCCAACCTGGCGAGGAGCATAAAAAGGCCTCTTTAATGCATGGTGGACTGAGAGGAGGGGGTAGAAAGACAAATCAAGCCTGTAACTGTTAGATGAGTGTGACTGGGCTTTTGGCCCAGAACAAATTACATTACTGTCACATTATGTCCCTGGTATGCATGAATTAAGCACTGACTGGGTAACTCTCAACCCTTCCTGACTTAACCCCCCTCAGAACCTTCCCTAATTTTTATATCATTTATTTTCCATCAGGGAGAAGAGACAAGCCCTTTCTCTTCTTTTCTCTTCCTCTTTCCATCATATTAGCATTGAGAACAATCTGACACTTTCACTGCTCAGCAGCAGGAATGTGAGAATTACACAGGGAGAGGAGTGCGGTTAGTCGATGGCCTTTCAGTGCTGATTCAGACATTGCAAGATGATGAGAGGGTTCTATAGTCAGAATGACTCCTCAGCCAACACTCCACCAAGACCAGATATGCATTTTTATTCAGGTCAAATGTCAGGCTTTAGCAGGCTCTAAGAATAGCATGTGTGGCTCAGAAAAAGGTCACGCTGCCCCCTGACTGGAACAGAAAAGGACCAAAGACATTTGGGAGTTTGATTTCTCTCCCACTGGCGAGTCTAGGAGCTCTTGTCAGACTTTTCCAAGCCTGGAAGTGAAGAAATGTGTCATGCTTAAACTGACAGCTCGTCCAAACTGATTAACACTAAGATATGTCCGTATTGTCACCCTAGAAAGGAAGCGTCTGAGTGGACAAAAGCAGAAGGCCCCCGGGGACTGAGCTGTCTCTCCCTGTCTCGCTGCAGTCTGTGTGTGCCATCATATCTGCAGACTTGGCTGCTGATGAAGTCGCCTGTTTTAGGTAGACAAACAATCCTTTTGTGTACTTCTGAGTTTACAAAAGTCACATCCTGCAGGAGTGTGTGCACAAGATATGAATTTGGTTGAAATGAGCAATGGGACTTTGGCTGACCAAGAGGCGAGAGGGGAAGGACAGAAAAATGTCATGAGACGAGAAATGAAATTGTCTCATCGGTATCTGTCTAATTGTTTCCTGAGTGATAAAAGCCAAGAAAGGACACAATGAGACAGGAAGGAGGGCGGAGGTGGGTTCGGATCAGAACACAATCTTCTTTATGTAAAAAAAATGAGTAATATGACCTGCTGTCTGCCTTTGTATGAGGAAAAAGAATGATGGAATATGCAGGTTACAGTACAGCACAATGATATACTGCACTCAAACTTGCTGTACCCATTTCACATCCATGTCATGTCATCCCTCTCCTCTCTGTATCTCTCTCTCTTTTCCTCCTGAAGCACAGAAAGCCGGCTATTCTTAGCTGACTCCTCCGCAGGTGAATTATGGATGAGATGAAAAGCTCATACTGATATTTGGCTGATCAAGTGTCATGCTAAAATGCCACTTAAAGTGTGATATAGCTCGCTGGGACAGAGAGCTTTCTCGCCATCCTCTCTTCAATCGCCACAGAGACAGAGCGGCGAGAGGGGCGGGGGGAGAGAGAGAGAGAGACAGAGAGAGAGAGAGAGAGAGAGAGAGAGAGAGAGAGAGAGAGAGAGAGAGGGAGAAAGTGGGAGAGAGTGGTATCAGGGAGGAGGCTGAGCAGACGAGATATGAGGTGGACAGTGAGGGTGACACAAACAGCCAAACAAGGGGGCAACCAGTGGGGAGAAACACTGTGCTGGTGTAGATAAAAAGCTACTCCCTGCCTCGGTGGGTTATTGTAGCACGTCCAGAGGCGTGTCTCACTAAGACCTTGATTCTCCGTCACTTAAAGGCATAAACAGGCGCTCTGTGGCTGTCATGTGACTCGGCCAGGTGTGTCTTATAAAATGTGGAATTTATGACTTTGACTCTTTGCTGATTTCTAAATGTGTCCCTGTACGAACTAGCTTAGAGCCCAGTAGATAGAACGCATGTGACACAATTTAATGTCTATTCATGCATGTGACGTCCCATTTCCTAGTTTGAATTACCCCGCCGCCACATACGTCACCTTTCCAAGGTCAGGCACTTAATGTTATCTACAAGGCAGACAGGACGTATTTATACAGCCTTTCCTCAGGTTACCCCATGTTAAAACACGACCTTGAAAAAAACATCAGGGTAAACCAGGTGTGTCTCGGTGGTTTTGTCATTTGCACATGTGCTTTCTGTGTTGACATCAATCAGTTTCTATACGTAGTCCAGGTTACAAGGTCTTATATTTCCACGTATCCGTTTTGCCGCAGCTATGACAGATGAACAGTCAGCAAATTAAGAAAACACATGCCGAGACACAAAACACAGGCAGGTGGAAGAAATGTAAAACACAGGGAAGATTGAGAGACCCCATTACATGGATAATATAATATAGGCTTCAGGGAATAAGTTAGAAAGATAGGAAATACAACTGAATGGAAAAACATGCAACAAAGTCCAACAAGGAACCTGGACTATCAACCCTTACACATGGGGTCGACCTACCATGTAATTCAGCTGATTTTTAGAGAACCCTACACAAACAGTATTGTTGGAGTAAGTGTTTGCTCTCCTCATAAAATGTTCAGTGCTTCACTTTGCCATCAGAAAGCCCATTCATCTCGGCACTATTTGTGGATGCGAAGCAAACATGTTCCTTCGCCTGCAGTACACTGATCAGCTGTGTGGGCCTGCAGGCTTTAGAAGAGACAAAAATACAACCTAACTAAAACATGAGTGATTCTAACAGCGAGGAGTACATGCCGTTTACTGTGAACACAAGAGGACCTTTATGAACCCGAGGTGACAGAGGAAGAGCCAGAAACAGGGGAAGGAGAGAAGGGAGAAACTTCTGTGCTGACTGGAGAGCAGGAGAGATCCCATGTCACCTGGGGGTGCAGGTGTGTCAACTGTGAGTCCATGCCCACAAACCAAGAGAGCTACAGCTGTGATGGGTTGGTAACAACAGTATTTCGGGACCTCTGTGAATTACAGGATACTGATGGATCACTTACAGCTGCACTCTGCATCACTCACCATCAAGAGTCTCCTGCTGTACTGAACGCCACTGTATTACCAACTTTATTCAATTTTTTTAGAAGTTAAATCAGAAAAGCAGAATGGAGGTGTGTCTTCAGAACAATATCAGACTTCCACTTACCCATGTCCAGTCTGTCTCTGATCCGCTGCGGTCTGCCTCCGTGCTCTCTCATCCAAGAACACCCACCGGCAGCGTTTTCAGACTGCACCATGGAGCAGGACCGCTGGACAGCTGGAGTCATTTGACCAAGGTTTCCCCCTGATAATTACTGAATCAAGGATTCTCCTCCTCCTCTCCTTATCCATGTTGTCTTTATTGTCCTCTGAAAACCTCCAACCTGATGACTCCCAGCCTGGCTCCGCTCAACATGACGGTTTGTTGTTGTTGTAGTTCAGTAAAATATGATCTAGCAATAACAAGAAATGTTTTATTCTGAAAATTATCTGGATGTTTTAATTTTGTTTTGGTGTCTGACTTCCTGTCCCGCTCGATCTGCTCTGTTGAGATTGATGCATCGTGCTCCAGTATCCTGCAAAAATAGAAGTCTTGTGTATCTGATCTAAAGGGCTCGACCTGCCGGATCAGAGACGCAGCTGGAATGCAACAGTGCGGATCCAGGGGGAGTTAACACATTGACTAGAATAGAAACTTATCAGATCGGGTGCCGTGACGGATCGGAGACGGACTTGAAACGGAATTTTGCCGTCAGTGTTTGGCTCACTCTTGCATGGTGACACAACCCATGGTCGTGATATCACCTTATGCATGATTTACTTTATCAAAATACACTGTGTAAGCTGTTGAAGGGAAAGACGGAGCTGAACTAACTCTACAGCCACTATGGAGTCAGCTGGATAATGTTCAGCATTTGTTTCTGAAAATCATGTCAAACTGAGATGCAAAAATATCAAAATTCACAATATATCAGTGTACAGGACAGACGTCTAACAAACTACCAAGTTATAGATCCATGAGCTGATCAGTGTGCTGCAGAAGGAAGAACATATGGGTGTCAAATGGACTATGTGATGGCAAAGTAAAGTGTTGAAAATTATCTTAACATAGTGTACACTCACACCAAAATCTGGGTCACATTTTCTTGAAATGAGTTAAATTACAAGGTAGAGTTGACCCTGTCTGAGAGTGTCAGAGAGCCTAACAACCTATTTTCTTAACAAAGGCTTCAGCTGCCAGGTTTCCCCTGTGGGTAACACACTTACTTTTGACAAGTACCTCATACAACCCCACAGGACACCACTACCCCATCCCCACAACTATCCCTTTAAAGTGTATTCAGACTAAGTTCTGAAGGAAGTTCACTCCTCGGCCAGAAATGATAGGAAATCATCGCACAATGGCTGCACTCTAAAGACCTTAATATGGTGTCACCAAAAAACATATCCCAATTCAAAATGTCCTCCAGTTCAAAAACTATTTTTCTCATGAAGCATTATAATAAAAGAGGAGTCTGTAAACCTGCTGGCAGGACACATCATGCTGTAAAAAAGGTTAAATATGACTCTTACCAATAAGAATATTTGATCCATGGAGGCTTCATATTTAGATCCCTTCCTTGAGATAAGAAAAGCCATAAAAATGTTTTTGGCAGCATCAGAATTCAAAGTCTGTGAGCTGAAAGAGAACTCGTTGTCTCTTCAGCAGAGAAACACTTTCTTACTTCAATCAACGTCTTACACCAGAAATGAACCTGGACTCCAGAAACGTATTTGGCATCACATAACTCTTTTGGGATTGAATTACGCCATCTCTGGGTCCAGGTCTTGAGAACACATCCATGACTCCTACGTCCCAGCACGATCATCAATTTTCTTGTCCTCTGGGAACTTCATTATGAAAGTTTGTTCCATTTTTTTAACTCTGCAACTTGTTAACCGTGCCTGTGAAATCCATAGACTGCATATGCTTTTTATATTTGCCAAACTTTTGTTATGCCTCAGATGGTTTTTCTAATTAGTGAAATTGTTGTTTATTGTGTTCAGTCTTTAGCGAGTGTTTTCTTTAGTTGCAGTGTGCTGAGCTCTCTGCCTGCTGTATCTTTTGTTGTAAATTGTGCACAAATAAATGTGAGCTTGAAGGAAGTCCAAATATAACCATGAGATGCAGAAGTTGCAGGACTCGGGTGATTGATGAGAGCAAGGACGGAACACAAGAACCCAGGAACATAAAAGACATCACTGAGAGTTGTTGTCCAAAACAAGCCACGTTCAGTGATCTATGTCTTGGACACTTTTCCCTGGTTCAGGCAGCTACTTACCAACGCTACTGCATATGTGTGAATTTAATTACCCCTCCAGGGATTACCTTTGCAATGATTGCTACTTCCAAAGCCTCCTTGATGCCAAACACAACATGACCCATGCAGGTGTGTCCCTGCTGTTCTCGCTGAGTGGAAAGTGTTTAAGCGCTTTCAGCAGGGGTGCTAAAGGAAATCATCTCAACCATGAATACTAAATGACCCAAAGTGTACATTGGTACATCTCAAATATGTGCTTGGCCTTGCTCCAGCGGAAGGGAAATGACTCCTGCATAATACATAGCAAATGTGACGCTGTAATGGTATTGACACTGGATTTGTGAGGCGTCTTTAGCATCGCCAGAATTTCTTTTGATTCTGGATATCTGTAAAATTCCTCCTGTTGCTCCTGGAAGAAATGGGTTTGTGAAAACTCCACGGGGGCTGCTAGATCACTGTCAGATGTGACATGGTGTAAGCTGCTATTTGTTTTCACAGCTTCTTTTCATTGTGGATGAGGATGCTGTGACATGACAGATACCAGAGAGAACATCAGTCTTCTGTGCCCTTCAGAGATGTCTCTTGGAAAAAAAAAATGTTTTTAGGAAACACAAACACAAATCCTTTTGGTTTTAGTGTTTTTGCAGCCAGCTAATAACATGTGTTTTTCTCCTCCTGAAGTAAATCACATATATACGGTAAAATCTGCACTTGCACAGGTATGACCCAAGTGCATTCAGAGCACTTACTCATTCAACTTATAAGTTACTACCACAGGGCACGATGAAATCTAACCTCTAAAAACTAATAATATAAACACACAGGCAGCAGGAGAAGTCATGGGATCTAAGTGAATTTGTGTGGAAAAAATGTCTAGCCACCGAGCTATGTAAATGTATCCACAGCCAGAATCACTTTGGCCCTTGCTATCCAGGATATTTACGAGCTCTCATTAGCAAATGACTTTCACACAGGCCTGTGTACTGAATCCTCTCTGCTTTCACTTCATATTGTAAAATAGAAAATCCACAGAATTAATGTTCTGGAAAATATAGTCGTAATAAAAAGTGTTGCGAGCTCTCGCGTGACGCCAAAAAATCTCCCCCCTATTCATTCAAATCAGCTCAATTAACCTGCAGGAGCGAACATGGTGTTTTAATTCATTACCGCCCACAGCACGACAATGGGCATGTGTTCAGTGAGGCTGCAGACTGACAGGGATTCTAACACTGTTACTGTGGTTTGACTTGAAGCCAATGCGAGGTGCTGACTTGCAAATAATTGCAAAAAAATGACGGACAAAAGCTCAGTACAGGCTTAAATTGTGACTTCACTTTGTGTACACATCATCTGAAACCTCAAAACTTTCTTCTAAGCCAGGTGTGTATCAGCCTTATCATAGGTGATACCATCTGGCGTGCCAGGGACAATGATTGAATGACTGCTGAGTGTATGGCGTATTGCCGGCTGGCAGGTGGATGCATTAAAGCAATCCCAGGAGAGTCAGCAGTAGCAGGCAAAGCTGAGCACTCTTCCTCTGCCTCCGCTGACATCCTCGGGACGCTCTAGTTGAGCATGTATCATTTCTGAAGGAGGCTCCACATTGCCATCTACGCACGCTGACAACAGAGCTGTGGGAAAACATGCTGTCATACATGATACAGACAACAGCATGGTGTCTCAGGGACAATAGCAGGGCTCATATGGCGAGGACATGACTTATGACGTCTGTATGCAGCAATCATGAAGTTGTGAAGGACAGGGTGAAAATAAAAAAATAGCATAGATCTGGTGTAAAATAGCACATTGAATCAACTTCACAAGGTTATATATTATATAAGAACACGGTCAGTACGGGTTGGATGCAAGAACACAAAGTTACACAAAACTCATCAATAACTGTACCTCTTATACTTTTGTACAAAGGTACAAACATTAATGAATGCTTACAGTCCCATAGAATGAAAAACACATTGTTCCTTACGTATATACATTAGTCATCCTCCAGTATAATGAGGAAGTGAACAAGTCTCTGCATTATTTCTGTAGCCATCCTGCTGAGAAAACATAGCTTCTAAGAGGCCATTTGAATGTGCTCCTGTGGTGATGTAACAACAGGAGGGATTTAAAGGTATGCATGCAAAACAACAAAGTATTCTGCTCCCCATGACACTGTTGTAGTTTTGCTTCCATGTTGCAGAGTCAAGACGTCCCAGGAAAGAGCAAGACATGCAAACTGATCAATTGTTGTTTGCAAAACCAACATACATGTCTGTATTTTGTCCCAGCACAAGAGAATCAAAGAAACCAGAGGCTGATTTATTTTTTTAACAATGGCATGCCAGCTTCATTTGGAGCTGATTTGTTTTCATGTGCCTCCCACTTTATCTATTATGCTTTAATAATAAGGGCCGACTACATGAAAATACACCGAAGGCAAGAATACTTCAATTTTAATGTAGACATGCGCTGCAGCATTTCACATGAGCAGGGCAGTGTGAGCAACATACAGTATGTCAAAATGCAAACATGAGGAAGTCTGCAATCAACAGAGCTTCATATTTGACAAACTCAGCAAACTATGATATTAGAAATATGTAATATATTAAACAGATAATTCAGACTGAAATCATCACAGATGCATTTGCAAGATGAAAGAACTAGTAGATGGAAAAGACGCAGAGTCAATATAAAAAATAAATCTATCACTTTCCCATCACTACTACACGTTGGATCTGACTAAATTGACTCCTGTTTATTCACTGGATTTCTTCCTGTGGCATGTATGACAGTTTTAGACCAAATTTTCCAGCCGCAGCCCCCACGGTAAGGTGGTGATGAAAATGGATATGGAACATGATTTGAAGCGATAAGCATGCATAATTTTACATCCAATTACTGCAACAACTGACAGGCTCTTGTGATGTCCTATTTTAGTCTCTGTTGAAGTATGATGTCAGGAAAGCCCGATCAATAGCTTTCATTTCATCCCTTTTTTCATGTGAAATCATACAGGTAGGTGAGGTCCTCACGGTTTCTTATCCTCCTCCCCTCATGATCAGCTAAGAGCTCCACGATCAAGCAAATTGATTGGTCTATAGGCGGAGCTTTCTTCAAACTTTTTGCCTATGCATTCATCTGCACCCTCCACCCTCGGACAATTTATAGGCAGCCAATCAGTGCAATGCCTCATTTTCGTAACATCTCTACCCACTCAGATCACTGCATTGATAATGAGTTAGGAACTGGGAGGCTGCAGATCCTCCACAGAGCCTGAATTTGGGATGTTTTTGCAACTGAACTCAAAACATTGGTTAAAAGACAACTAGTATATGTTCAGAACAGCCAAAAATACCGTCACATGGGTCCTTTAATGCACTTGTTTAGAAGATAAGACAGTGAATAGAAAACCTAGAGTAGGTAAATAATGCACGGACATTCGAATGTAAAGATTTAAAAAGTTGATGTTGAAATTGTGCATTGTTAACATCAGCATTCATTGACCTGTCTCCTTTTTCTTCACTGTCATTATAGATGTTTTACTAAGTTTCTTGGCATTATTATCTCAGTCTGCCTATCAGCAAAAATAGTTGAAATACAAAACTAAAGACCCATTCATACAGCATTATGGTTCTAATCAATACACTATAAGTCAAAGTAAAACAAAGTTGTCAACAAAATTAAGTATGTTTTTAAAAAGTATGTATCACGCACAGATATGACCAGTGTCAGTGTTGTATTGGTATTTTTTGAAGACTTACTTTAAAAGCTTTAATGAACTTGAAATTATTTGTTTTTCAGGTTCAAAAAGCTTGCTGGTTGATTAAAAAAAGTAGTTTAAAGTAATCGTCTTTAGTTCTGATCTTGAGTACATGCGTATTCAATTCGACTCCTGTAATTTTAAAGACTTAGGCTGACATTAATCAACATTTTTATACTATCCACAAATCCAAGAGAGAAAAATCAGCTCCAAGTTCCAAAATTAAACAGTCTCATGGGGTCAAATTATTTCTTTAAACAGCTGGAAACACCACCGTCAGCTCATGACACCATGGGTTATGAATAAATAGCACCTACGCTGTGGACTATTTTCAGCAGCAGTGAGTGGCAGTGAGTTTTTGGTAATGATGGAACATGTATGTCTCACTGATGTGCTTATTTTGGACAGTGATGTCGCTCCAGAGTTCAGAGGAGTTATAAATATCAGAGTTGAATACAGCCATGTGACTCACTAGTAGGGAACGTTAATTGTTGGTTTCAACCTTTGAGTTACTTTCATGACTAAGAATGTTTAGTAATTTGTCTTTTCAGGTGTTCTTTATCTTGAATTACATTTAATATTGGTCAAATACCTGCCTTGAATAAATCCAGTCTCTATGTACATTACAGTCTGACCAAACCAGCAGACAAACCAGTCCAGATCCAGAACCAGCTGTTGGACGTCATTCAAAATGGAAACTGAAGTAGACTTCGCACTGCCCGGTCTTAAAAAGTACTGCGTGTTTTTGGAGGTTTTCTGAAGGCATATACCTCCTTTCATGTACAACTGGAAAAATTAGGTGCAATGGTGGAAAACTTTAAAGAATGTTGAGATCGGGTTGAGAAGGAATTTTTTCCTTCCTGAGAAAACACAGCCAAAAACAACCCCTGACCACCTTATTAACATACATGATTCAAGGCCCAGACTGTGTCCAAGAATAATTCATGGATCAGGTCTATTGTATTTCCAGATCCGTGCAGGTAAGCGACAGGCTTCATTTACATTCCTCTGGCCCGCACTGCTCAGACTGCGAGTGTCCCCACAGAGACGAAGCAGGGGTTTTCCTGTTGCCTGTTGATGTCATATCCCAGCAGAGAATAAACGCAGAGTGCTTCCTGTTGATATTAGGATGTCAGCTCCCATCTGTTTGTGCAATCACACCAAAAGACAGACACACAGAAAAAAACAGAAGGACTTGACCTCTTCAAACCAGCCCCCCCACCTCATATGATGACAGACAAAACACAAAGTCGGCTGAGCATCAGCCTTTTCAGCTATTAAAGGTCCACGGCTAACAGTATATACTCTAACATAGTGGACAAGCCGCAGAATTAAAAACAAATCATGTGCAGAAAAACTAAGCCTAATATAACTGACTGAGGGTTCATTTATACCTTTTATTCCCAAGCACTTGTATTTGCATGTGTTCCAGTAAATCCTTTTAACAAAGATATGTTCTTGCTTTGAGTTCAAAGTTGTGCCAAAGCAGTTACTATAAGCTATAGGTACCTGCTACACATGTATTTATCAAGTAATGAGAGAAAACAAGCAAAACCAATATGAACTCGCGCCCAGCTAGGTCAGTAACCATGACTGTCAGAATATAGTCATATATGTAACAGCCTACTTCAGTGTGAGTATTATGAGTACTGTCAAGTTACCATGATACCATATTATCCAGAGTTTAAGAAAGCTTCTTTTTCCTTGAAGTATTTCTGACAAACATCAGGTTGTCTAATATTTGTTATTTCGGAATGAAATGCCAATTTTCATTCGCAACAGTGGACAGTGCCACTTATCTGTAAAGCAAGTGTCACCCTCATGACTACATCCATCCATTACTCACTGCTAGATTTGACACAGTGATCATACAACTTAACTCAACTTAACTCATTTGTATTTATAATGCATCTTTCATACATTCAAAAATGCAGCCATAAGTGCTTGACAGAGGAGCGGAGAGACAGAAAATAACAGCAAATAGGTGAAATAATACAAGGCTTAAGAAAGATAGTCAAAATTTATATGAAATACAAAAAATAAAAACACAATAAAATCAATATGAAATCAGATAAATACAAGAAAATAAAAATTAAATAACACAAAATATGATAGAATGAAAATGAAAGGAAAGATTATGCTCAAACAATGTTGATAATGGTAATAATGCAGTCCAGGGCTAAAAATAAATTACTCCAAGCTAAAAGATTAAAACGGTGATTCTTAAGTTTACTTTTAAAACCACCCAGAGAGCTCGCCGTTTAATGTCATGATGCAGAGTTGCACAGAGGGAAGCATTTGAGGACCTCTGTGAACGTGGTGAACAAAGTGGCTCAAAAAAAGGTCAAGTTCGCCAACAACTGGCACAAAGTTATGATGCAGATTACATTATAGTGGTTATCAGCATAGCAACATTACTAGTCAAGCAGCCAAGAAATAAGGTGTCACAGAATGTAATGTCCAAAGACGATGAGCACATAAAGACAGTCTTTACGAGTGCAAGAGCTTAATTTACTTGTGATCAGCTTTATTCCATTCAAATGTAGCAATGTAACAGTAAAATATATTGAAAACATAATGTTATTGAAAAGGTTGTACAAAAACCTCCAGAATTTTTGTTCATTGTTACATGGAGTTGAGGTTGTTTTCTTGATAAAAAACAAGATTTTTTTCTTGAAAGAGTCTTTTTCTAAAAGCTAGTCTTGAGACAGGGGGGTCGTCCTGTAGTCAGGGTCATCTTATTTTGTCTTATTTGGGCCAATACCGTAAATATGAATTGCAAATAAAGCAGCAAGATTAGCAATGACAATAAAACAACATGTTTGGCTTGTGTTAAAAGTTTTGACAAAAAAATAAATTTATATTTGAAGGTTTGTATCAGTTTGTTCAGGTTTAATTCCCAAAACTACTAGGTTTGATTTAAATAAGCAATACCATGCCCATGCAACGTGCTGCATTTATTTACATTTTGTAAAAAGGGAGCGTAAACTCCAGTTCAAGGAATTAACAGAAGTTGACAAGATATCATTAGCCAGGGAATACACTGTGCACATACAGGCAGATTCTGACCTGACTTTTGAGTCGTGCGACTGGTTTTGAGGTAAGGCCAAATTTGTGCCTGATCACGTGTCATTTGCTGTGCAGTGTACAGTGAGGGCATGAGCTGAACACGGCCAGCTGCTCCCAACCAGCAGATGAATTTCTGTACACTCACACTCACTAAAAGCAGAGCCTCGATCTGATTCCTCAACCACAGGATCCACACTTTTTTCTTGTTTGCACCATAGCGACATGGTGCGTGATATACAACAATCGGCCACAACATTGTGACCATCTGTGCAATTTGATGTAATATTACAGCTTTGTCATATATTTTACTTTTATGAGTCTTCTATGTTTTCAGCTTATTTGCCACGTCAGGATGGTGATTGCATTTTTTCTTTGTCACTGAAGTTGCAGTTTTTGATGTCAATTCCATGTCTAAAAGTTTTAAAAGGAAACTTTATTGAGACTCTTCAATGTTTCAGCCTGATATAACACGCCCAGTGTGAGCACTCAGAAAGTCCAGCCTGAACAGTGTGAGTGTATAATTTGTGAGTTTCAGTTGTGCATCGTAAACAATTCACTCATACAGTGTGAGTTCACTCTACACAACGACATTTATTAATGATTCATATAGTCTGACTGTGGTGGCACCTTCCTACAACATCTGCCCGTTTGAACACAAGCTGTCCAAAGAAAGAAAAACTCATCCACCGTTTATTTTCATCTTTTCTTTTTAGGTAACTTTACTTTTGACATCGATGTAAAGGTCATCAGAAAAACCTGCACAGTTCTTAGCTACTCTTAGTGAAAACTTTAAGCTTGAAAGAAGCCAAACTTCCTCTACTAGCTGGTTAAATAATAACTCTTTCACCTTGTTTTGAGGGTGCTTGATGGTAACCAGCAGCATAGCTTATCCAAGTTTGACTACAAGGAGTCTTGGGAAATACGTGGACTATGGGATGTGGAATATATGCAAACAGAAGGATGTGCAGCGCACTCAGTACAACTTGATTTATTAAATGTTGGTGTACAATTATTGACACACGTTTGAAAAGCCTGCCCAGACTGAGACAATATTTAAAACAGCTGCTTAGGACTACTCAGGATATTCAGCTTTATTTGTCTGAGGTGTTTTTAATTAGTTTCCATTGCTGTGCTTTATCACAAACTGCCTCTTTGAGGCCATTAAAGTTTACAATTTTTTTTAACACATATTACTTAAATATACCCACCCTGTTGTTGTAATCAATGTGAATAATGTTAAATCTGAATCATTTTAAGATCAAAGTACATGGCAGCTGTTTAACATATGCCACTGTCACAGTCAGCCGGCAGCAGTAGAAACTGACTATCCGTCACAGTAAGTAGCAGCTACACTGGACGCAGAACACACAGATGGGTTGCATGATTTGTTTATTTCAGTCAGACAACTCACGTTTACTTAATAAGTTTATTGCAGCATACAGTATTGTGTTTGGCGTGTGGGCTCCGACTTCATTACTCCTCGTAGATTATTTAAGCAGACATTTAGGAGCAATGAGATAGGACTAACCCCCCTCGGAGCCCGCAGGTGGAAGCCGGGGAGGAGGTGGGGACAACTTCACGCAGCACTGAGCAGAACAGCAGAGCACTGCAAGCAGAGGCAGAGACAGGGAGGCTTGACGTTTAAATAGACCGCTGAATGAGGATGTTGAGATCAGCTGATGAGAGGTGGTGACGTGTCAGTATGATGAGCGCGGCTCGAGTTGTCTGCCTGAACTAGCTTGCAGGCGGCGCTCCATATGTGGGGTATATCAGGGGTTTCCAAACTTTTTAGTCTGCGACCACCAAAGTAAAAGTGCTAGAGACCAGAGACACCACTTGTTCTGAGGTGATTAAATGTTTTCACAGCCACATGCAAGAACTCATAGGTCAATCCAAAAAACTACATTCTCTGTAATTAAAAAAAAAAGGCATAAGCAGCATAATTTCATCAGAGGTCATGTGGCAACAAAGTCAAAACAAAAATTGTTGATGTTTATTTTTTACAGTTTTATCTAAAATGTAGCTACAATTGTTGTATATGTTTTTACAATAATAGATCAAATAATAATACTTTTAAATAATTCCATTTTTTTAAGGCATCTTGGGACCCCCCCATTTAATGTCTTACAGGCTCCAAAGGCTCCAAGGGGTCCTGACCCCTACTTTGGGAACCACTGACCTAACTAACAGACATTTGATCCATTAATAACAAAGTAGAAGTTACTTAAAAGGTATTCTACTTATTAAAAGTAGTCACCTTGATCAGGGAATCAAAACCCAGCTCTCTCACTAAAACAATGTGTTAGATTTTACTCATCCATATCCCCCGACCACTGCCCCATGCACACTCTATTATGACCTATCAGTGAGCTGAAGATAAGCGTGCAGAAATGATGCCACACTGGTACTTACAGGGTCAAATCATTAAAAGTTGAACCACTGACAAAGTTGGTCTTCTGGACGAGTTGAGAGTGAAAATAAAGAGAAACACAGTAAATAGAGCTGACTGGCACTGAGAGTAGAGAATTAAATACTCCTAATATAAATGTTTATTCTGCACTCTTAAAAACTTAAAGGAAACAGTATAAAAACACGGCGTAACTTTCCCACATTTACAACAACAGAGCTCGTGAAACGAAGAAGTGTCTGCACTAAATCAAGTTCTGCTGATGATCCTCCCTGCACTTTCTGATTAATACGACAGGAAGCCTTTACATGAAAGCACATAAAACCACTATGGAGACTGTTTCCTGCTCCTGCAGTTTAAATCGTCCTCCATAGTGTGTGTGGATTGGAAGCAGTTTGAGGAAATGGAGCTGTGTGCACAGATGGGGAGCCCACACAGCCCCACCTCTGCCTGCCTGCAACGACGGTAAAATGCAGTGTGTGTGTATGGAGTGTGTATTTGTGCAGGCCTCTCTTTAGGCTCACATTTGTCACAGTCTGTATTTAGGTATGGAAGGTCATCCATGCATGTGCCTAATTTGCGCGTATGTGTGCGCCTGTGTGGGTGAGCACAGCTTGAGTCTGGCTGTTGACACTGGCTCGGTGACAGTCTGAACACTCGGCTGCTCGGCTGTGTTGACGAGTGGGAGTCCCGCCCCGCCTGCCCCTTTGTGGAGAACGAATATTAATAATTCAAAGTGATCTCAGTCTGGGCTGTCTGTGAGGTGGTTACCCATTACCCTGGGATGAGCTGATATTGCCGCTGCATGAAAGGCCACGGACAGGCAAAAGTCAGAGGAGGAAAACTGTGATGTGTTGGTAAAGGGCACCCCTGAGGTTTCTGCCATTAGCTCAACCACAGCAAAAGGAATGCATTACTTTGAGACAACAAACTCAAAGAAAAAAAACACTGGATCCACCCTGCTTGTCCTGGACTACATGTGCACAAAGAAAACTGTCTCCATTAGGGAGCAAAATGTGCATACAGAAGACTGATTCCTTATTTGAATCTGTCAAACTGAGCAACCTTGAAAGTGAAACAAATCTCTCCTGATGCAGCTTTAAAAAGCTCTCTATCCATTTACTGAACACCATTTGCTCTAATTCTCCATGTTTTCAAAGCTCCAGGTTTGGGGATTGCTAACAACGAAACACACTGAGAGAAAATGAGAGTTCGTGTCAACCCAATATTGCGTTGCAGTGTTTTCCTGTTCCCAGTCCCCGTAGTGAGACTGGATGATGTCTAATCTAACTCACACTGCTAGTCTGATGCATCTGCTTTCACCCTGCTGCCACATAAACTACCTCAATCTATCCATGTAATGTCACATGATAGCAGCCATCATGTGACATTGTCCTGCTCACAAATCACTGGAGCAAACCACATGAGAGGATTAGCTGTTTACAAATTGACAGCTTAATGTCTTTGTCACTTGTAAATACATCAGCTAGAAAGAGGCGGAATTTATCAACCTGGAGTCTTCGTCTCCTGTTCGAGTAATTTTTGACAGCTATGTTTTTTTTTTCATTTGACTGATGATGAGATTTGAGACAGTATAATTTATTTCAAACACTTGTCTTTGAGTCCAAACGTAAAAACAAAAAAGTTGCAAACAGAAAGAAAGCATGGCTGGTTTTCTGTCATGTATAGTTACATATTGATGCACAAACAAGACCTCAAAGCAAAGAACAAAGGAAAACTATTTTTTCAAATGGCCCCAGAATGTAAAAAATCACACAAAGTCCCTGTGACATATCCCACTAGTCTGTGGGATACTGTTAGGAAATTTCAAAATTGGCACTTGGGACATTTTTTCTGGAGAGGTGCTTATAGTCAGAAAAGTACTCAAGCCTTGTAATGTGAAGTCGATGCAAAAGTGCCAAAAATATGTTAATGTTTACAGTGACAATAAACATTTTTACTGATAGGTGGGCACACTGTAGCTGCTTGCAATTAGGCTAAGACCCACCTCAACTCCACCTCTTTGCCTCGTGTGAAGATGACCGAAAGTTAGGCAAAGTCAGCATCTCCAATATGACGGCTGCATAGGCTTCAAAACATTGTTTCAGAAACATGGTGGTGACATCACAGAGACTAAATCCATTTAGTATGCAGTCTATGGTAGAGACTTGTGAATCACAGGTAGCCATGCCCTTAATAATACTCTATTCTTTCTTAATCTGACTAACATTACAAAATGAATGTTATTCTTTATTACAGATGATCTGAAACCATAGATTTACATTGACACTCATCAGGGATAATGCACCAAGGGAAACAAGAGAAATCCAAGTGACAAGTGGAGCCATTTTCTTTGTCTGCTTCTTTTTAGTGCAAACTAGAATCATGACAGGGTGAGCAAGAACCTGATGCGAACCAGAGCTGTATAATCACTTGCTCACTGCAAAGCATCTCTTACTTCATTGATCATTTGTAAGCAAGAGACCAGATTGCAATACTGAGAGCTGTCTGGTTTCAATTTGTAGAATGTGTAGTCTTATCCTCTGGTGTGCAGCGATGATTTGCTGTACACAGCAAAATAGCCTGTGTAGGCAAAAGGGGTTAAATCCAATCAACTGTAATTGTTTCCGTGAACCATCAGCAGCCATTAAACAACAATTTAGCTTTGATTAATGTCCTTAAACAGATATCTGCATGCAACTGCAGCCAACAGTCCCCTCTCTGACGTCTTCTCGCTATTTCTCTCAGCATTTATAAAAACATTTCACTCACAGCAGCAAATGTCAGCCTCCTGTAGGCACAGAAGAAAAGTCAAAAGACCACACAAAGTTAGGATCATTGTCAGAGCATCATGCATGACTGTACTTTCATACTATCCCCCAGCCATGCAGCTACATGGCTAAAAGCAGCTTTTGGTTAAAATAGTTAGAATAAAATTGAACTAGGAATTCTAACAGAATGACTTTCCAGCTATCTTTTTTTTTTCAATCTGTAAAAAACAAGTGTTCCTATTTACATTGTGTGAGAGGTGCTTAATAAGCTCCCTGTTGACCTAAAGGTTGGAAGCTATAACAGGCCCTGCGTTGGCTCTGATCAGTGTTGCTAACACCACAGTTTTAGAAATATCTGCACAGCATGTTAGGAAGTGTCATCATGACTAAGTGTCATAAAATGAAAAAATAATAATAATAATTTTGTCTTTAGAAGTGACGGCTTTGGGTGAAGAAACCACATGCCCTAAATTCACCACATTTCAGGTGCTCTTCCATTAAAACAGAAGGAATGTGTTGGTTCCTGCAGTTAAGCTGCATTCATAACTTAACAAGGGTTAGGTTTACAGGTCAACAGCACCTGATCCGTGCTACAGCTGTTTCTCAGAGATCTTCAGAAGAAAATATCTGCACCATTTAACCCTGTTAGAAAGGTCAGACTCTTTCCCGGCTTTAGTGGCTATTGGGCACGTCCAGTAATGAGGTGATTCAGAGAGACAACTTGACCCGAGGTGAGTTAAAACTGTCGGATTGGATTCTTAACGAGCTCCATGTTCTGCTGGTACACACTCAGCAACTGTTTAGGATTGCTGAAAAGACTGAATGTCACACATTTAACCTCCACACAAAGGATTTATGCTATACTTGGCTGTAAAGAAGGACAGCATTGACACAGAAAGGTTGAGTATTCTGACAAAGTGCTCCTGCCTTTGTTGTCGAACAGCTAACGAAATGAAACCTGAGGATCCTTTCAGAAAGCCAGACACAGACGATGAGTAGAATCGATTTAAGATTCAGAGGCCGTGCGGCTTAAAACCACCTAATGCTCAAATAATTGCCCTGAGAGTCACACATTGAGGTATGCACTCCTGTCCCTGGAAATAAAGTTCACCCTTGTATGTGTGGGCATCCACAAACTTAAAATGCAATCCGAATCTCGCTATGTTATCATCGCTCTTCCATTTCCCCGTTTTGCACAAATCCATATTAAGCCGAGATATGTCTTTGGGGTTTGGCATCTCCACACCTTCAATGCGGAGGAGATGAGAGTTGGCCTGTTAAATATTAATGTGGGGCCAGATGCCCGACTGGCCGCTGGCATTTATCTTAACCTGCTCCAGCAGGTGTGAGCCCAGCAGGCCCCATTGGCATCCAGGAGGAGCACTCAACCTCTGGATCATTTAAAGGCGTTAAAGGATTATATCTGCGCTGAACCGCGACTGGACCAATACACCCGAGGGGATGGAGGGAAGGACTGAGGGAGAGAGCGGAGGGAAGAAATGATTGTGTCTTCTCAGCAAGTGGGGAAGAGAGAGAGTGGGGGGTGGCTGGGAGATGGATGGGGTGTGGTGTGCGCCTAGGCAAACACTCCCTGCTGTTTGCTTCTCTCTTTCCATTTTTCTCCCAAGGGCAAACAGAAAATCGAGCGCGCTGCAGCTGTCTGAGTGTGGGAGTCTGTGTGTGTGTGTGCAAGAGGGTGAAGTTGACCTTCATGGCCTCTACATAAGTAGCAGGGAATCACCACCAACAAACCTCCCTCCTGGGGCCCTTGGCCACTGGCCTCCATCATTACTCCCTTGAGATCCCCAGGCAGCCACAGCCCCCTGCCACCAGCCTTGTATTAACGGTAATGAGGACACCGCGGCGAGGAGAGGAAGAGCCTGAGTATGTGTCAGCGCCGATCGCTAGCTGGAAAACACGACAGCGCTCACCCCTCTCCTGCTTCCTCCTCACCCATTCCATACCTCCCTTATTTCTCAACTTGTGCCTCTATTTTTCTTCTACCAGGGCACGGAACAGTGTGAGCTGTGGAATGCGGTCGATCATGCTGCTGCAGCATCTGTCCCAAGCACATGATTTTCAGATCATCAGGAAAAGCTGTTGAGAATATGGGAGGGTGCAATGAGACAACCTGGTTTCTGTAAAATCAAACTGTGGCCCATTTTTAATCTGGACAGCATGCCACGGCAGCCTGATCTACATAAATATTTTACCTCATATGATTTGGTTTCTGAGGACTTGCATGCACGCACAAGCAAAACAAGCCAGGCTGTGAGGCAGCAGTTCTGCTGTTCTTTGGAGAATAAAACTTCCTATTTCATAAAAAATTAGTAGGTTTGAGACTGAGAAAGGATCCTGGGCTGTCTGTTTGGAGTGTGTATTTGATTTGAAGAAAGGGGAGATGGAGAGGTTGCAGGAAGCCAAATAAAATAAGAGCACAGCTGCAGAGAAAAAAAGCGGTTATGACTGATAGAAGGTAGACTGCTCTTATCTTTCTCTGCTGATATAAGTTTGTGAAAAATGGGAAAGGGGATAGTTGCTGTGTTCCTCTGTGTGCAGTGAAATCAAAAAATGAAGTATGTACTTGCTTATTGTTTAATTTTCTGTCAGGGTCTGTGCAAGTTATAACTTTTGGATTTATTACAGGATTGAGGCAGTGAGGTAGCTGGCTGTTACTCCAGCTAGGTCATGTTATGATCATGTCATCGGGGAGTCCTTTTATAGCAAGGCATTGAGCCTGGAGCTCATCTGGCTTTCCCAGATCTGACAGTGAGTGTGTTTACATGGACTTGAGTATCCCAGCTCTGAGCCGTATCCCAGTTTTCGTCATAATCGGGGTATGGTGTTTACCAGAAACAGCGAAACCTGGTTATTCCAGGTCACTCTTATCCCTGTACACATGATCAATACTTTTATTTACATAGTTAGCTAAACAACTCATCCAGACTCTATATGTCTCCCTGTAAAGGCTCAGCATCAGATGCATTAGAGAAGCCAAAATCAACATCACCATCTGCTGTGTGGCCAGTGGATGCTGACCTGGCATCTTGTCCAAGATTTTGTGATATTCGAACGTTGCAGGATCAGAGCCACTTCTTTTTTTTAGATGTTTGGCTACTTAGTAATGTTTCCTCAGTGCTTTCCAACGTGACCTGATTTGCTCTATCCTACATATTGGGAAACCGGCGTCCTTTAGTCTGTTCACCACCGATAGATTCCAGTTTCCTGCCTTCTAAACTACAAATTTTATTTATTCTTGTTTTATCAAAAGACAAAACTTAGTGTATAGGTCGCTACGGAGGTAAGACTCTTGTTGCTGCGGCCATATTTGTTTTGTTGATACGTCACTTGGCTGTGACTGTGACTGAACAGGCAGTCGGCAGCTGTCAGAAGCTAGAGTAAAAGTAAATAAGAGTCAATAATAAATGATAAGAGTAAAATAAGATGCTTAAATGCACAAATAAAAAAATGGGATGCTTAAAAGGTAGAAACACTCAAAACCGGTACACTCTAGTCCATGAAAACACCCTGAGTATGGCCTTTTCAGGGTTGGAAAAGAAACCTAGGAGGCCAAGCCTTTGTTGAACGGGGTTCATGGTTCTTTCACGTAGGAATATATAATAACATTAAAATAAAATAGTTTGTTTAAAAATATATATATAATTTCATCTTTTTAGCCATGCCAGAAGCAAGCTTGAAGTACTTATTTAAAATCATTGTGGGTAGAGTGTTAATAAACACAAGAAAGACCTTGTGTTTTAATCGGTAAGCTTTAATAACTCGTCATGCCTTACTCTTGTTTAGTATAAACCTTATTTGTATTAGGTTCCCAAGTCAACCTTTTCTTGTTTTGTTGTCATATTTGTCCCTCTTGTTTCCTTCTTCCTTTGTTTCTGCTCCTGCCTTTGTGATTGCCCTGCCCTGATTGTTTTCACCTGTGTCTGATAAGTCTCACCTGTCCCTGATTACCTCCAGTGTAAATACTCCCCTGTCTTTGCCTGTTCATTTCTTCCACCCTTGCTTGTCATGTGTTCTTCCTGGCACTGCCTGTGTTTTTCACGTGTTTGCTGGACTTTATTTATCTCATTTTACCGTTGGATATTTTTTTCCTCAGTGCCCAAAGTAAGGCTTGTTTTGGCATTTCTTTGCTTTCTGTCAATCCCTGCGTTTGTTTGCATCTGGGTCCTCTCTTGGTTTAAGCCCTAATGTGGCACAACAGTCTGCTGCAATGCAAAAGGAAGTTGCCGAGAGCTTCAACGCTCAACCATAACAGTGAAGCTGCAGCTTGTAAAATCTAAACATTAAATCTCAGCGGACTGAGAGGAAGGGTATGAGGTTGGGGAGGTAACTTCAGAGTCTGGATTTTTACTGCTGTAAAGATGGTTCACATGTAACTGGGGTTTATAAGTCCTTTTTATTAGCTGTCTTTCTTACTGATCTTCTGGCTGTGTAAGATACTTGATTGTGATTGGTCTAAACCCCTTGACAACGGTTATTAACTTTTATTAACATGAGAAACACCAGAGGCAAACTGATCACACGTCACGTCGAATCATTCTCCTGGGAAAAGTTCCATAACATTTTGATACACCATAGACCGAAAGGTGAGATGACACCAAGCGGCAACCTCCGGTCTAAAAATATGAGTCCAATGCGGAAGTGTTAAAAGCTGCAGTTCATCGAGGATCCGCTTGAGGCTGGCTCCGGAAGTACCGGAAGTCACATACACATGAATGGGGAAAAGACGATCTTTGCAGCATTAATAAACATGTTTAAAGCCTGGTACAAAAGATGAGTGTAGTCTGAATAGCTAATTTCTCGATGTCCTCTCACTGTGAGGGGGGTGAATTTTTTTCTAATTCGGTAATTTATAAGATATTGAGATTACTAGTCTTCCAATGAAAGGCACAGCTGCCTGTGGGAACACTGCAGCTGTTGGCTAGGAGGCTCAAAGCCCGCCTCTTTATGTCACACTGGCTCGACAGAAGCAATATGGCTGCCGCAGCCGATTGGTCTCAAAACAGCTCTTCAGAAACAGATGGGTGACGTCACGGATCCTACGTCCATATTTTTTACAGTCTATGGATGACACCATTCGCATCATATTGGTAAACATTGTGGCTAAAACGTAAGTTTCAGTTAGCATGCTAAATCCGCAGGTTAAACAAGACAGACATTTTCATATTGGATCTTGTCCAGCAATATTAGCAATGGCAGTGGAGCAGGTGACTGAAACTTTGGGTTAGCAGTCAAATAAAGTAGATTCCAACAAGCTTTGTACTTGTTGTGTGTATATATAACATTTTCATTTGTGTTGTTTATATTTTTTTATGAGGTCTACATCCCTGTTTTGATATGATATGGTTTACAGCTGAGAAAATGCCATCCACACTACAAGAATACAGCTGAACAACAAATGAATTAAAGGGGATACATGGGAATGATTGGGAAATTGATACCATATTCATTTCTCACTCTTTCAGTCTCCTTTTTTCTGCCAGTTCTGCAATTTAGCAAATACAGCTGTGTTGTTTCACTCAGGAGTGTAATCTCACCTAGAAGTTCTTCATATTTTCTTTTAGATTATGAGACATGATACAAAAGTATTGCTAAGACTGACACCCTGTAACCTTTACCATAATAAAGACACATACTGTTGAAATTTCAGTTTTTGGTATCAATGAAAAGCCTCAAGAGAAGCACTGACCTTACTCAGTATTCCAGAAATGGTTCTTTTCATAAAGCCTCTTGCCATTTTAAGGTCTGATATTGTGAAGTTAACAGTATGGGTCCTTTTGAAACACCTAGTTGTATTCTTTTAAGCTGAAAGGCCACTTCCCTGAGCCGCTCTCCTCGGTACCTCCTCAGATTGAATGGGGCAATGGTTGAAGGTCATCACTACTGGGAGGAAATGTATAAAAACATTCAGCAGCTATGTGTGTGTGAGTGTGAGAATTGCTGGTCATGCCTAGAGTAGCAGATGGGCATTCTGTATGACTGATGGCCTTGTGAAACATGAAGGTGTTGTGTCAATAAACGATGTTCCACCCCATCCATCAACTGCCACTGACAACAACATGTGCACATTTTTATCTGTTACACACACAAGAACACGTCGGCCTTCACAAACATCCCTGCACACACACATTCACACACATAAAACTTACTGTACCTGTATATAAGAACACCCACACACACACATTCAGCCCTCTGCACTCTCCTACTGCACTCTCCTGCTTCGTAACAGTCATGCTGCTTCGATACTGTCATGTGGGAAAGTACAGCACTGAGAAATAAATCTTGTCCAACAGAGCATATAGTTATTGAGTTTTCCACGTGCTGCCGGTTCCTAGAGTCTCAGCAGTGAAGGGCTGCTGCACCTTTACAGAATCAGGTCTCATGTGGAAATTAACTTTGTGTGGGTTTTCCCAAGCCTCAGACTTTCACTAGTTTCAAAACTAATATGAAAGCACTGTTATTCTCTACGGTATAGTGCTGTCCAAAGTTATTATGTGAGAGGTGTAATTATTCTAAAATTGTACACTTAGAATGAAAGAAACACACAAGATATCAGTCTGCTGAGTATTACATGCAGGGGTCACATTATTCAAATGTTTTCAAACATTGGTGGACTATTTTCAGCAATTTTAAAAAAAGTGAAAGATTTTGTTTTGTCAGATATGACTTAAACTGATCCAACATAACTTTCACTACAACACTGTTTATAACAAACTGATGGCTACCTGTGGTAGACGCTCTGTCCTGTTGTTTGTGAGGGTGCATGTTAAATAGTTTGGCTCGCTCATCTCGTCTTTGATCTTACTTTCACTGTCTCACATACAAGACCTCATCGTGGAGCCAAGCTGTCACAAAATGTCACAGCAGCTTTGCGTCAAGAGTTTAAACATTGTGGGTACAGTATACTGAAGAATCTTTCGAAAAGCATGCGTGATAGATTAACATCAGGATGCACTACAACACCTTCTCACCGATCAACAAAACTCATCCTTCTTTGTTTTCTGTGCGCATACTGTAAAACAAAAGTCTTAAGCTGGTGTAGCCCCACCCTTTGGAAATATCTCCTACAATCAATCAGATCTGAGTGTTTTCATTTTGGTTTGTCTGTTTCAAAGTGTGCTTTGTTAAAAGTAGTTATTTATTTTTATTTATATTTGTTTTGTCCGAGTACTAAATTTGAAGTTTTCAATTTCAAGACAAAAGATTTGGAGTCTCCATTTTACTGGAATAGAGACTTAATATTTTGAAAATAAAATCTTGCATATATAAAATAAAGTTGTAATATGATAAGAATAGAGCCTTACATTTACAAGAATAAAGCTGTAACCTTACAGGTTTTTAGGCTTTGATTAGTGTGTATTATATTTTGAAAGGGCCTAAAATGCCTAAAATGCACATTCCTCAATTGAATAACATGAAGCATCTTGTGACATTACATTTTAGGGTAGGTTTCAAAAAAAAAAAATTCTATATTACTCATTTTCTTTCCAACATTTCTCAGAGACCTGATACTTATCACAATGTGGTTTAAGTGTACTACGATAAAAAGTATGATGTTATTAGCTAAACAAGTGTTCAAAATAACGTAAAGGTTAACCATAAGCCAAACTAACAAAGTTCTTCTCATAAATTTATGATTTATTTTGGTACTTTAAATTCAAATTATGACTTAATTGTTGCAAAATTACTACCTATCTCTAGTTACTTACAAATTTGTTCTTGTCATTTTAAGAATTAATTTTCCAAATCTCAACTTTCTTTTCTTTGATGTGGTGCAATACTTCTTAGTAACTTTGTAAACAATATGTTACAAGAGCAATATAATAACGTTTTTAAGGTTTTAAGTCAGCTCTGAGTGATCCTAAAGGAAGGAACCATAACCACTTCAAGCTTAAAGGTGGTAAAACTCACACTTAAGGATCATTCAACTGCTTAGTGTAATGTGTATATGAAATAGTGATGGCACAGTCTGTCCCTTTTAGTTGGTATTGTATCTCTTTTAATGCATTAAAAAATGTGAATCAGATTCACTGTGATCATTTTGAATGCTTTTTTTGCTTTTCCTTGCTCCACAAGGAAATGCAAAGAGTGTATCTCAGTAACATTCAACTTTTACAAGTAATAATAGAAAACAGCTGAGTGTTTTCCACTCTGTCTGTCACAACAGCAGATACAGAGAGGAGTCCACTGCTACCACTGATTGCATTTTGTTGTTATATTGTACTCCACCAATATGTATGACACACCTGCAGTCAGCTCCAAATCAAACACTTATAAACATCCAACATCTGTATCCCACAAATCCATTATTTTAGTTACAGAGAGAGTCGACTGTGATAGAGATATTAAGATTGTTGCATAAGAACAGACTCCATAATTCAGTGTGGAAAGCCTATAGCAAAGTACATTTAGCTGTGTTAATTAGATATTGTGTATATTCTTAGGGCTTCCTCTTGATACTGTACAACAAAGATGTCTTAAGTTACTCTATGCCCCAGCAGCTTTCTTTTCATATCATAATGACTTCTGTGCACATTCTTCAGACAATTTATTAACTGTAATAGAAGGAAAGTCATTGGCAGTCAAAGAAAACAGAAAACTCAATATTCTCTGAGGTCGTTTTTATCCTTGCACTGTCTGTCTCTGCAGATTAAATCATGCTCCACATTAGACAATGCCTGACTGTTTGCTGTTTCTCTCTGTTTTTCAGACAAAAATACACCCACCGCCCCCGTGACATTATTACTCTATCTATGGAAGTCTTCCTCCAAATGTCAGACTAATCCCCCCGAGGAATGTCATACAACCTCTGGACGAATATTAGATGAGTAGGGAGCATTGGTCCGGTTATACAGGCTATCCTTAGACTGTTAATAAAGACCAGACAATGCTGTGGGCCGCTGGATTCAAACAGACTGTTTTCAGCACGCTGCCAGAGGAGATTACTGTGAAAGAATAGTTGGACAAAGCACGGGAGCTCCCACATCAGGAACAGCTTCCATTAGTGTTGTCATGAGAAGAGCTGCACAACAATTTTGTTATTAAGTGTGTTTGTTGAGGTTTCATTGCTCTCAGTATTTTTTATTCCTGGATGTTCTCTCGTCTATTTTGTAACATTTCACAGGCCACACACACACACACACACACACAGCCAACAGTTTCAGACCAAGCAGACATGCAAAAACATTTCTAATGATTATTACTAACAGCATTACTTCCATTAAAACTCAGTGCATCATACATTATACATTTACCCATCTTATGAGTCTGCATTATCAGCCACACTGTAGCCTCATTAATGTCGTAATGGTTACTCTTCGTTATGCATTTTCAGACGTTTTATGTTTAGATGTATACTGTGAATGTTCCACATATGCTATAGCCGCCTCCTCATGGTATAACAAAGCCTGAGGTGTCATAATGCTTATATTTTTGCGCAGTTAGTTTCCAGAAAACATGTAAGGTCAGTCTTACATTATTTTCAGACCAAGTACAATTCAAGGTAAGACGATTTAAACAGAGAATATCAATTTAATTATGTGTCTGACACTGCTGTCGGTACGTGCCTTTGAAAAAAAAAAAGTCTTCATTTCAATGATAAATACATGTGTCATCATTGATGATCTTCACTTTTTAATTTTCGCTGGTATAAATAGCAACTGTAGCTGTGATACCAAGAAATATGTTACAGGATTAGTTTGAAAATTAAATACATATCCTTGTAGAGAACTTAAAAGCATGTACACTTTAAGGGCCTATGTCCACTATCTGCCTCTTTATTTTTGCATTGGTAGCACCTATTGTCCATACAAAACCAATGCATTCTGCCAAGCTCAGCATCCCAAGGGCAACAACACCCTCGGTGTCAGCTATTTTTGAATCGTTACACTCTCTGCACTCCCAGTGCAAAATTGCGCAAGTTTTATAGCACTGTTGCACTCGTCAAAGATCACTATCCCTCATTAACCCATGAAAATCAAGAAATATGACATCGACTTTTTATAACAAGAATAGCTGAAGTACTTGTGGAGGAGAGACTAATCACGCTTAATTTTTCAAGGTACATTTCCAGGTCTAGAGCCGCTGCTGAAAGCAGACATGAAGCATACATTTTAGTTGTTAGATAGACGGTGTGTATGTAGTGGTTTCTCTAGTCTTCTGACCACTAAAAGCACTTTCACATTACATTACATGTCACATTCACACACTGATGGCAGAGGTTTTATAAACAGCCCATCAGTATTAACTATCCCATTCAGACACATGGCACAGCCACTGGGGGCAGTTAAGGGTTAATTGCCTTGCCAAAGGACACTTTTACATGTGGACAGCAAACCAGGGATCAAACCCCTGACCTTACGATTTAGAGACAACCAACTACGGATTCATAACTGTCCAAAGATGAGTTAAAACAGACTTAATGGGGTTATTATGAAGGGAAGTTGCTGTGAGATGCTGATGTGAAGTGCTTCGATATTGAGTCTTAGGTTGAGTGCTGCCAGCACAAAACCATTGAGTAGTGGACATGGGCCCTAACTCCTAACATAGTTTTTTTTTTTTAAATCAAGTTATTTCCCTGAGAATATCTTGCCTGATTGTTCTTACCTGCTGTGTGGTATTTTGGCATGAAAAACATGAACCTGATACTCAAACTGGACTTTAAGGCAGAGCTGCCAGATTGGGGGTGGCCCCTGATGACATTTTTAGGCTGTAATCCAAGATCTCTGCCTCTCACCTCCCCTGTGTGATGGGTTAAATTGAAACAGCACTGAGTTCAGATGGCTCAGCTCCACATGTAATGAATAACAACTGAAGACCACATAAAATCCTGCTTTGACAACAATTTGAGCTGTGTTTACAGCCAGTGTAACTCCTTCAGTTCAAAATATTTCCCAACCAGAAAAAAAGGAATTGGTAAATAGTCCGACATTACCATTTCCATGGCAACCCTATTTCCATAGGGCAAGTGTCACTGTCAACATTAGCATATATATTTTTTCCATAGGTATATATAGATATAACTCTAACACAAGTTTTGTGACAGAGGCCTGTTACATTATGTATTATGGTGGTATTCTTCCCAGATTTGGCTCCTGGCAGCCTTTGGATGACCCTACATTAACCATCACACACAGCAGGGCACTAAGTGTCACCACACCTTTTTCTCATTCTTCTCCAGTTTCAATACCTGAGCCCACCCGATACCTCTGAGTCTTGACCGTCCCTTGAGTAAGAATCCTGGTCTAGGCTGTGAGATGTTGGTGAAAGGTTAAAAAGTAAAGGGCGTTTTTATTATCAGCAAACAGCAATTTGATACACAGCCATCAGTCACAAAAAGGGACTGAGAGTAAGTACAAATACAACATAGACAATCATCATGAGAGTTTTTAAACGGTTAAAAACAGCAGACAAAAATGAGCTCTTACCTCAGTTTTTTTTCTCTGCCTCTTGCCAGCCAGGGTGTCTGCAGCCTGCTCAAGGTCCTAGCTTTACACAAAATAGGAAAGTCAGTCAAGGATTTGCTTGGAATTCTGCTGCTCATCATGAAAATACCCCACAGTCTGCAGTTTCTGTTTCAAAGGGTAAGCAACCAGCTACCAAAAAAGACTTACTTATATAAGAACAAAGTCGCTTAAACAGGAACAAAATACTTTCAGAGATGTCTAACCAACATTAACATCCTGCATTCACTCACACTGAGAGCTCTTGGTGGGTTTGTTGCCAGTGATTCCCTACCTGGATTGCTGCTGGGTTTTCTTTTCTTGGGACTGAAAACCTCCCCATTCTAATGGTCCATGGCTCCAGTGCTGGTTGTGTAAATGTAAACACTCCCCTGGTGTTCTAAGCTCCTGTTATTTTCTTCTTTAAGCTGCATAAAGTGGGCCAATTTCTCATTTTTAATTAACTGTGGTATTTTTTTCTCTGTATGAACAAAAGCTTACATTATTTTTGCCTATGCATATAAAACTGAATACTCACTTTGTTCATCAGTGTTTGAGTGCTGATGTAGTTTGAAGGACAATTTTGTTACAGCTGTCGAAGTGAAGCAGCTCAGAGCAAAATATAATAATGAAAATCTGCTTCAAAAGGCCTTGTGTTTTAGTTTTGAAAGCTCCCGTTTGTTACCTTGACTTATTCAGGTAAGGTTTGTTGTTCAGAGGTGCATTTACACCTCACTGGGCTGTCCCACTGTTCCAATCCGGCTGCCTATTTCACAAATATGTGACATGTAGAGGCAGAGCGGGCAGACAGATGGACACCCAGGCTGGTAGAACGCCCCCCATCATTAAATCCTCCTCATGCAGTTGACCCTGTGTGGCCAAGAGGACTCTATTCTGGCATTGGCAGTTTATGCAGCAGGACTGAGCTGCTATTCATCACTCATGGCAGGTTAAACAGTGTGCACAATCTGTTTATATCCATAATTATAAGCCATCAACCTGCCCATGGTCTGCGAGGGTTCAAGAACATCTGCTTGGAGCGCTCCAGCAGGAGGAAGGCTGTATCTTGAGAGGTCTCTGGGTTATATATCAGGTGTGTATAAATCTACTGTGATGGGTATATTAGGTGTTTGTGTGTGAGTGGTCAGAGTTTCTGAGAGGCAGAGTAAATATCTTTGTCTGAGTGGACGGAGAGAACAAAGTCTTCCTGAGGCGTAATGTTTCTTCTACAGGGTCAGCAACAAATTGTGTTGTCTATTTGACTTTTACATGACCACAAAATAGTACAGCGGTTTGTTCTGCCTCCAAGTCTCTATATATTTCTCGGTGTGTCTTCCTTCAGGGTAGAGACGGTATCCAAACGGCTGCTAACAGTAGCTTCCAAATCTGTCAGCTGGTTTTCAGTAGCTTGCACTCTGGAATTGATGTATTTTATTGCCCTTGAATCTGCACAGAATGTATGTTCTGTTTTATTATTGGACCTATAAAGAAGAGTTTCAAAGAAAAGTCTCAGAAGCAGAAATAAATTCAAGTATGTCATGCTAGTAGTGGCTAATGTAGCCAGGAGCTGCTAGCCACAAGGAAAGATTGGCTGCAGAGTAGGGAAAGCTTTATCAAGGCACATAAAAATGTGATATTTTTTTAGTACTCATTTGGTAATGATCACTCTTTTGCTTCTCTCTCAGCTGTTTTCAGTTATTTTATGTCATTGCATTATGTCAGCATCATCAATTTTACTACACAGGGCTGGCGACCCTATTTATTTTAGCTTGAGACGTCCTGAATTTTCCCTTTTGAATTTGTGGTCCACAATGACTCTAGTCAAATCACTTGAGGCCATGTTAAAGATTGTATGCACTCCCTACTACAGACCCAAATGGTTCTTTTTTGTTACACATTTGCACTATAAAGGCATTACATGTTGTATCATTCTGGAGACTACTTATAGCTTGTGGCACCATTTACCGAGCATCAGCGTTAGCCTCTGTTTCTGACTTCTTCTGTTGAAAAGGCATTTTATTTGTGTAACAGTGAGATCCCTTCTCTGCCCAGCTGGTTTGAGGAATAAACTCAACAGACTTACTTCACATTCTGTCCAGTTTTTCACATCTCTACATGGCAACTCCAGACTTAATGTTCTGGATGATCTTTGAGGCCATCATTTTTCATTGGAACAAAACATTGCATTGAACCTTTATATACTTTTGAAAATTCTGAGACCTCTGCAGTGTTTTAGTTTGTGGCTCATTTGTAAGCTAATGGTTTTATTATTATTGACTAAGGGCTTAGGGAAAATGAAAGGGAATTGGTAAATAGAATAATAATAAAGTGAAAAGTACACAAAGAAAAAAAAGACCTATAATGCACAAGCATTACACCAGTGAGTACATATGCATAATCGAGGTAGAGCGTAGTGAGAGATGCTGCCTAATAGCATAATGATATTAATGAGAGACCATTCATCATGCAGACTCATCACTTAAGTTGATGAATACCAGCAATTTAAAGTAGAGACTCAAGTGGAACATGCCTCTCGCTGCTCCACTAGCTAACCTTTCAGTCTATTATGCCACGTGTCTCCACGGATTTAAAGCTGAATGAGCCGATGTGAAAACTGCTGGATGTTTTCTTGAACATATCACCAACAAAATAAAAGACCAGTGAAGCACAAGGAGGAAAAATAAATAAAAAAATTAATCAAAGTAGTTTCAAAGACTGCTATGAATTTATAATCATAAACATGCACACATACGCTTATTTTTTAACCCCCCTCCATATGTAGAATCAACCCCCCCTCCCCCCTCCCCCCCTTCTCTCTTCTCTAAATGCAGCCATGAAAACACATTTTAATTACACATAGTTAATTAATGACTCCCATCCGTGAAACTTTCGTCGTGATTGCAAAAAGCTGATACGTTCATTACTATGGAGGAATGGTAAATAGACACATAAAGTTTGAAAGTGATAGAAATCAACCAGGGGAGGCCTTGCTAATTAAAGAGATCTAACATTAGCTGATTAGGGGGAAACTGGAACCTTATCTTGGAGAACTTGTGCAGTAGTAAAAAGAGAAAACATAGCCAAATGAGATTTTTAAAAAAAAGAAAAAACAAGTGCTGTGTTTGCCCCTTGTTGCAATCAACTCAGTTGTACATGAATAATTCATCCATAAAGATGTGTTTTTTTTCTGGGCTAGTTGTAAGATTTAAGGCTCACAACAGTTGTGTTTTTTCTCTTTCTTTTTTTCTCCCTCTGTAGGTGTTGTCTATTTTCATTAGGTGGATTCCTGCTGACTTTTTCAGAAAGAGGGCATGTGCGTTACTCGTCAAAAGTAAGGGTATTACCCACTGTGGGCTCTATTAAGAAATGGGCTTTACTCTCCTGTCAGAGAGCTTGTTCATTTTGCACTATTCAAGGACACATCCGTGTTCCTCTGCCTGCAGGGAATCAGGTCCATGATAAACCAGTTAACCTCACTTTTGTCAAGTACTTTGATATAATGAAAATGTTGATATTTATTTATTTAAGCACCAAATGCTGAACATTATATGGCTGACACAGTAATGACTGAAGAGTTAGTCAGTTCAGCTTAGTCTCCCCCTTCAACATCTAATAGTGTATTTTGAATGAAGTCCTATTGTGCTTTAACTTCTAATAATAGAGGAAAGTTGGTAAAAACAGCGACATTCAGTGAGTCAAGGAACTCTGGTTGGTGTGTGTTCAAGACTGCAGCTGTATGTGATCCACTGATGTCCTCTGGTTCTGAAAGATCCTGAAATACTCTTGTTACCAAGTGAGTGAAAGTAGTTTTCTTAGTATATGGGCATGGACTTGCGTTTTACAAATCTACGCTGTAAGGTAACCTGGGATCTCTCCTGTTTCTCCCCTTCTCCCTTTGGACAGTTGAATCTAAAGCCTGGTTTATAGTTCATGAGCACTACATACTTCCGCTACATTTACAGCTTGCTTTTTCACAGCAATTCCGATCATATTATATTAACTCAGAGCTGATACATGTTGCGTTTATCATACAGCAATGATTACAGGGAAGAATAAAGAGGAGGAATTGGAGGATATTAAATACACAACAGATGAACTGCGATTCTGCAAATGCTGTAAATGCAGGAAATACAATGCCATCATGCAGACCAATCATAGTTGTTTGAGGCCCGTGTTGATTTGACGCATAGTTACAATTTGGAGTAAGTGTGCATCAGCTACGTGTGTAGGCCTCTGCATAGGTACCGGGGCTACGCACACCTAAGGCGTAGGCTACGCCGTCCATCCTATACAGAAGTATAAACCAGGCTTAATTATTTAAACCCTGGTTAACAAAAGCATCCTTTTGTGTTTGTCTCTTTTAACACCTGCAGACCCAAACAGTGGATCAGTGTGCTTCAGACAAAGGAACACGTATTCATCGCGTCTACGAATAGTGCAAAAAGAAAGAATGGGTAATTCAGACAGCAAAGCACAGTGCTGAACAGTTTCCAGGTAGAGCATACGCTTTCTAAAAAGAAGCTAAATTATGTTTTAGAGCTGATCCTGTCTTATAAACCTTTGCTTCCATCCTACATTCAGTTTTGAAAGAACTAGGCCGAGCTGACCGGCATCCTCTGTGAGTAATACACTTACTATTGACAAGTATCTCATTCAAAGCCCCTTTAAAAAGGAAGAAAAAAACATCCATCCCTTTAATGGATTGTACATTGGGATTACTCGGAAATTACTTTCAAATTGTATGTTCGACACACTAAAAAATAGCTCTAAAATGCCGTTTTGAAGAAGCTGGAATAAATAGCAATGTCATGGGTTCACCAGACAAGCTAATGTTTTTCCATCATACGAAAGTGGAGAAGGACTTTTCTCCATCAGTTGAAATTGAGGGCTGTGATTCCAGTTTCCCTTTGAAAACTTAATTCATTAGAGTACCAAACTAGTTAATTCTGCTTTCCAGGCCCACATTTGCATCCCATAACCAAGCAGCATTATTGTTTCTTCCTACTTTTCATCACACATGCCTGGAGATAATTGACATTTATTAAATCAGCACTGTTAAGGAAAAATAAGGAAATTGTGGCAGCGCTAATTTACTCAGAAATGAGTGCGTTCTTAGAAATGTAATTTCTATTAATCCAATAACCTCCTTCCATAATAAATACAGGCATGTCTGGGTTGACACAGGGGGAAATCATTTCAGAAGCTGGAGTAAAAAACTTTTTTCTTCCTCTGGCAGACAAAAATCCATCAAATCATCCGAGTCTGAGAAAATAAAAGTCAGGTGGAAAAGCTGTTTCCATCTCAAAAGAGAATATTTCAGTGTAGGACCAATAATAACAGCATGTGGGAAGAATGCGCTTAAATCACTCAAGCTCTGGGGATACACATATTTGAACACAGGAGTCCAACCAGACAAGTGTTTTCTTTTGTGTGCAACTGGCGCGACAGTGTTTTTTTCCCAAGCTCCTCTCTGCTGCTTTCATTTCGACCAACAGCACTTACTTTGAGCTCAGACAAAAGCGCTAGAAACAAAAAATGTCACAATCAAAGGATCCTGATGTTTAGATTGTACAACAGGGGTGCTGACAGCTACGAAGCCCTGTGCGACTACAGCGAGACGCACTCTCACATTTCCCTTCTGCTGGTGCTTCCTGTCATTCTGACTCCTTTCTGTATCCCTCCACACGTCAGTTTCATCACTCCGCTCTTTAGATCACCATCTGTTTTCTCTTCCTCTATCTCCTACTCTTTTCTCTCTCAGTCTCTCAATATCTTCCTCTTCACACAGATCATCCTTTATTCCAGTACACCAAGTGATTCTTGCACTAGCGGTGGGCGTGCTATCAGACCCATTAGTTCAATATCCGTGTGTTGAGTGGGGACGATGAGAAATGGATTGGCGGCGATGCGGGTTGCGTGTACCGCTGTGAGGTATGTGTGTGAGTGAGTGTGTGGGCGGGAAGCGATGAATGTGATGAGTGTGTGGCTTAATGGATGGCTGTGAAGTGTGTGTGGTAGAGAGGACACAGAGTAAGAAAGAAGAAGATAGCCTCTATGCTAATTTGGAGCCTCTTTATGAAGTTACAGGTATGTATGAAGTGTGAAGTATATGCGGAGGATAAATGCATGTGTGCCAGTAGGTGTAACTGTGTAGGAGATAAAGAGGTAGTTAAACCAAAAACTTTTGTGCTCTCAAGCCTTTAAATATTTAATTAAATCAGCTTTTAAAAGCTATCTTTTGACGGCAAACAAGCTAAATGCATCAGAGCTGTATTTTAGGGCTTACTCTGCAGTTTGTGGCTAAATAAACAAGTATATGAAGGCAGGGATGGCTGTGCACATGATGATCATTAGGGTCTATTATTGCATGTCGAGGGGGATTTCTAATCAACTAAGACCCTGTCCACATGTCTGTAGATATTTTTTGAAATGTAGTTTTTTCCTCAGTTTTGGCCTTACATCCACATGTAAACAAAGTGTTAGGTCACTGAAAACTGAGGTTTTAGAAAACGCCTTCCAAAGTGGAGAATTTCTCTGTTTCATCTGTTAACTGGGACAGCTGAATGAAACAGAGGTTTTTTGGAACTGCTTGAAGTCATTACCTCAACTTGCGTATGACTGTTGTTTATATGTCCTGCACATGTTCCAAGATGGCAGCCTATTGGTGTACGTCTGTTAAGTACAGTTATGTTTAATTGCATGTTTACAAGGAAACCTAGCAGCAGTGTTTGGGAAGTAACAACACCACTAATAGTAGCAATTTAACAACATTTCCCAGCATCTTGGTGGTAGTGTCACTGTTTGCAGTTTCAGTAGCTTAGATGTATTTTTTTATCAAGTCAAGCAATAGCATCAAACAAACAACATTTTTGTACAACAAAGTTGAGACACAGTGGGGTGCTCTGCTCAGTAGATGAACGTAGAATTGTAATTGAAGCAGACTGCTTACTCCTGTATGATGCCCATCTCACTATATCTAATCCTTTATATAAACTCATGGCGGCCCAGCAGCTGGCGATGATTCAGACATTTTCTGCACTTAAATGATAATAAGAGAGAAGTCATAATGTTTGGATGTGGTCCAGCAGTCTTTCCAGCTGGTTTTCTGTCCCCCCCATCCAATCATCAGTCAGGAATCTTGGCGTAATATTTGATGACAGGCTAAAATTTGATCGACAGGTAAGCTCAGTTGTTAAAAATAGTTTTTATCACCTGAGGATTTTATCAAAAGTAAAGGGGTACCTGCCACAGAGAGATCTTGAGACGGTAATCCATACTTTTATTAACAGTCGACTGGATTACTGTAGCTCTCTGTATTATGGCCTGAACCACTCATTATTACACCGCCTGCAGCTGGTACAAAATGCTGCTGCCTGTCTCCTCACTGGAAAACGTAAGCGTGACCACATATCCCCCGTCCTAGCTTCGCTGCACTGGCTCCCGGTTGCCTTTAGAATAAATTTTAAAATTGTATTGTTTGTTTTAAAGCTCTTAATGGCCGAGCCCCCCAGTACCTGACCAAGTTTCTCCAATATCATGTCCCTGCCAGGACACTGAGATCATCTGGTCAATTGCTATTGGTCACTCCTAAAAACCAGGCTTAAAACCAGAGGTGACCGAGCCTTTGTGGCGGCTGCCCCTCGGCTCTCGAACAACCTGCCCCAACAGATCCGCTCTGCAGGATCAATCGAGATTTTTAAATCCTCTTCTCCCTGGCTTTTAATCAACATTGAGTGGACATCTGGCATAATCTTAATTACATTTTAATTTATTTTATTCTATCTTATTTTATTATACATTTGCACTGTTTACGTATTCTAGTATTGTATTTTAGTATTGTATCGTATGCTATGTTTGTCATTTGTGCTGTTTTTGTCCTGTACAGCACTTTGGTCAACTCCGGTTGTTTTAAACGTGCTCTATAAATAAAGTTTGAGTTGAGTTGAGTTGAGACACACAATGCATTTCTTTAACAGGGACCTATGTGAAGACGATTCCTGAATAAGCTACAAAACCAACCTATGAAGTAAACAATTACCAGGTCAGTCTGCCAACACCTGATAGTAAACCCCCAGAAATTGGACACAGTAGCATACAGTTGTAAAGAGGTGGACAACAAAGAAGGGTTTAAAGAGAGGAGTTGGTAGTTCAATCAGGAGAGATTTGAAGAATGAAATGTTATTTATTACAACTAAGTGAATAATGTAACTTGACAGAAGATCTTTGGTGTCAGGACGCAATGGGGATATTTTGTGAGCGTAGGATGTCTGATCTTGGCATCATAAGATCATCCCCCATTGAGTCCAGACACTGGTGGTGGTAGTGCCACTGCTGATTAACCAATGACAGCCCTGGAGCATGCAGCAGGAAAAGGGTAAGCTAATGAGCTAGGTAGAAGAGAGTTAAACTACTGCTGTGAATGTAGGTATAGTCTTACTGTCTGAAAATTCACTAGAGCTACATTTAGATTAGAAGAGAGGGACAAGTTGAACCAATGGTAGGTTGATTAACATATTTCCAGACTTCTGTATACTTTTTTTGTCAGTTGATTTTGTTGTAAAAAGAAACACATTATTTATGTCTTTCAGTGATGATGAGAGACACATGTGAGATGGTCTTAGTTTTACTTACTCTAAAATCATTATTCTGACTTTCATAGAAGGAACTCACCACATTAAATGACCAATGTGTTTAATCAAATGCATGCAAGTCAATAACTAGTTGTTAAACTGACACTATCAGAGGGGAATAATGCAGATTTTCTGTGCTTAAGTTAATTTGTTTTGAGTGTAAATAACTTACAATTTTAGAGTGGAGCTGTCCAAAATATACATCCCAAAAACAAACTATTGACTTTGATTTAATTTCAGCAAATATCAGTCATGAAATACTACTAATCATTATCTGTATTGGCCCTGAAAAATGATATTGGTTGACCCCTACTAATTACTGATGAGAATGCTGTTCTTTCTTCAGTCTCAACAGAATTGGTTTTCAGTGTAGTTTTTGTTGGAAGCATGCTAACATTTGCTAATTAGGACTATATGCAGATGACAATTGAATTAATGTTTTTAATTTGCAGCTAAGTTCAAACACTGTGTGAACTTTTTAGTACCCAGCAAAAACCCAGGTTTGTTATGTAGTTAAAGCTGGGGTTGGCAGTCTTGGAAAACCAGCATGAATTTGAATGCAGCATTTCCTCAGGACTCCGTCTAACCCCTCCCCCCCTCCCCTCGGCGCTCCTCCGAAATGACGCCCCCCCCGCAGACATGCACGAGCGCCGCTGACTTGTGACCATATGATGGTGACTGATTCAAAACCGGTCGTCACCAAAACATTATTATAGTGAAAGTTAAAAACACAAACAAACATGGCTCAAAACTGTCATGCTAGCATTATCCAGTTGTACTGGTGACACGATATCAGGGGAAAAGTTGTAATACATGTAATACTGTAACAGCTCTCCTGTTTGTTAAACAGGTTCAGTGTAGATGTTCTTAATTCCTACAGTGTTGACAGTCAGTGAAGGCATCAGGAGAGGTGTAGAGAGTGTGAGCTGAAGAGAGGAGAGACGAGAAGTTCTTCATTCATTCAAACATTGATTGTTGCTTTGTTGGTTGGCGTGATCTCTGCCGACAGTGACCGGTTATTAAAGATCAACGTGTTCACAAAACGGCTCGTCATCCCTACAGCTTCCGGATGCACGCTACAGTACATCTACATTTTCTGTAGGACTTACTGAATGTCATTAATTCTTCTGCTTGTCAGAGCCCCCGTGGTGAGAGCTTTTTAGACTCTGACCCGGACTACAGTCCTGAGCAAAGCACCTCATCAGGTCAGAGGGGACAGGCCCGAGGTCGAGCGAGAGGAGCAGGAAATAGAGGCAGGGGAAGCAGAGGCAGGAGATGGGGACTTGGAGTGCACGCCGGGGGAATGTACGCGCAGGAGGCGAGCAGGACGGGATTTGAATGGTTTAAAATTTTGGCACCCAAAAAATGGTGATTGGCTGGTGTTTTCCCAAGTTTACTCCGGCTGTAGATAGCAGCTTTTTTTGGTTCTTTTTTAAGAACACATTATGTATTGATTGCCATCAGGACATAAAGATCATTTTAACCAGTATAACAAAAAGTGTATCTAAATCTGATTACCAACCCCAGCTTTAAGGGCGAGGTATATGGCTCTGTTAGTTAAAAGGTGCTGGTCAAGCTAGGTAAAGGGTCAGGGATTATTTAAAGTCTTTAGGTTTTATCCTTTGGTGATAATTAAAAGTTGAAAATAGGATATTCCACATTTAAACCTAAATGTTTCTGAGATCCAAAGTGCCATGACGAGCATGGCTAATGAAAATTCTCTGATCCTCTAAAGCACTAGAAGTGATGGATTTGAGCATTTTTGCTCGCAGTTTATTTGGAGTGAATAAAAGCTCCATGTGCAGTTGTTGGTAACCCGACGAAATAAACAAAGAGAAAACAAGTACCTCCAGGAACTGTATCAACATTAACATCAAGAAAATACAGCAGACATTACATTTTTCATCAATAAGGAGGAAAGTGTGCTTAAAAGAAAGCTGCCTTCAGTGAAAAGAAACCAGAATTCAGCACTTTCTTCAGAAGAAGCATTAAAGGATGAGATTGGGCTGAGGAGGCTTTTAGATGCCTCAACATCAATCAACACATTGTTATTCCTAACAATTCAAGCAGCCTCTGTCTTCTTAGAAATGTAGCAAAGTTTTGCTGATACATGAATACCTCACACATTAACAACAATAATTTCTACAAAGGATGCTTGTGCAATCAACACTGTGAACAAGGCTCATGAGTAGAGACTAACTCACTGGTCATACACTAATGACTGGAATTATTTCAGAGCACATGCTGTGCTGCATTTTGTGGGACCCAAAATGAGAAACCTGTGAAAATATTTTGTACTATCTTGACTTGACGAACAAAACAATGTAAGATAACATGATGGTGAAATGTTAGGGTGATGATTTTTCATAATTTTTCAGCTACAGACCTCATAAAGCACTCTGTGGAGTGTTTGACTCCTAATTTCATTGTGGAGCAACACACTTTTTGTAGGCACATTATTAAGCATTATTTCATGTAATGCTGTTTGCTTCACGCAATACTCCAATCAAAGGTGCAGGGAGAAGACGACCATGATATTAACTTTTCACCAGAGTTGCCAGGTGTCGGTGAAAAAAGTCTAAGTGCTGATCAGAACTAGCCCAGGAGCCAATACCAACCAGCCCAATGCCACAATAAATAGTAAAAAATTGAAAATAAGCCAGTACAATGGCAGAAGACAACCATGATATTAACTTTTCACCAGAGTTGCCAGGTGTCGGTGAAAAAAGTCTAAATGCTGATCAGAACTAGCCCAGGAGCCAATACCAACCAGCCCAATGCCACAATAAATAGTAAAAAATTGAAAATAAGCCAGTACAATGGCAGCCACACCGAGTACATTGCCAATAACACTAGAAGGGCCAGAATTCCATTTAGAAAGGCCACGAGAGGTTATTTTGACTGCCAGATTCCAAATTGTATTATCTGTCATGATAAATACCAAATACAGAGAATGATGTGTTTATTGTTTAATGATATACTATATATATATATATATATTTATGACAATATACATATATTTATATTGAACTTTCCTCTGCAAGTCACTTTTATCCGCTTCTTATTCAGATAGATCGCCGGTCTGCGCTGTCCAATTCCTGAACAACTGTCATCTTCCTCAGCAGTCATCGCTCTCTTTGTGCTTCTCTTTGCTATAATTGCCAAAATAAAGCCAAAACTTGGAGTAACTCACGGCCAGTCTCCAAGTTGTATAGAGACAATGATTGTGCCAGGCAACCAAGAAGCGTATGCCCAGCGTGAAAATGTATCAATCTAATCACGGCAGCCATTATGACTGCCTGTGGCTGAAGTAGGTAAACATGATCATATAATTGTTGCCTTTCATGCAATTTATATAAATTACATTTTAAATACGTAAACACACAACTTTAGGAAAGGTCAGGAACCAGCAGCACTGTAAACTTTAATTTAACAAAGTTACACAACATATAAAGGTCAAAAAGACCGCCTTGGTCTTCCTAGTGTTTAAGTACACTAGTCATGCTATTGGAATCAGCAAACCTGTCTACCCTGCTATGCACAATTAAAATTGTAAAAAAAGAAAATAAGAAGAAAAAGAGCAATATTAACAGAAAGACCTGATGTCGGTACGGTTTCACACACTGAATAGCCACTTAAAACCTGATCTACTAAAGGTTTGCGTGTATAAAAACACGTGCAAACTTGATAGCGCACACAAAGCTGACGTACTAACCGGGAGCACCAAGGATTGCGTCTGTCAAATGAGCAAGGTAAAACTCCTTGCAACCATAGACTGTAAATCTTGCAATACTGCATTTTCTTGTAATAAAAAAATAAGAAAACAACACAAATTCAAAGCAGTTCAGCACTGCGGATAGCGACCGCATCATTCTGACACCCACTTTAACTTTTTCAACTAATGAAAGCACAGTAGGCCACTGTATCAACAGCTATAAAGTTTAGTCAAATTGGCACAGCGCCCCACATCTTCACATACGAACAAAAAATCTATATGAACTCGGCCTACTCACCAATGTTTGGACAAGCCTTAAGCTGTATGTCCATTTTCTTTGCTCTTGCTCAATGAACAATGTGGCAAGTATACTCTGTCTCTCTTGTCCCATCGTGCTCCTCAATGGGTTTTTAATTAGATTTAACTTGGAGAATGAGCGCTCAGAAGTTGTGCTGGAAGCGACAGGAAAAGTAAAAAATAATAGGAGGGCGCAAACCTCACTGCTGGGTTGTTGACAATGCACATTTTTGCCAGATCCCTAACAGACTTTTGCTTTGGTATCTGGTCCCTGAAAGAGGTTCTAAAAGAAAGCAGTTGGTCATGGAAGCTGGGGGCAATGTCCCGACTGTGGTGCTCACTAAGCTATTTAAGCTGGTGAATCTTTGGGACAGTTACTGGATGATGATATCAGGCATTAAAAACGTTCACCTGAAAGTTGCTCTCTGCGTCAGTGAGGCGACGGTCTTCATCGAAGTGACGCCTAACTTTACTGGCCCTGGTTGTTTCAAAACTGTGATTGACTTCCCAATTAAGTAGCTAGAGCAAGAGTGGCAGACTTTTGAACTAATTAAATGTGTCCAATATTAGAGATTTTATTAAGGGAAAGTTTTTCCTTTTTTCCTATCCATGGCTTCAAACTTCATTTTTCGTTTACGGCCACTCTGCTCTCCAAAACTATCCATGGTGACAGCCGATTTAGCACACGCAAAATCCTCATTTAAGGGCGGTCCGTATCCACTTTTGCACTTGTTATCATTTGCACACGCAATCATAGTAGATCACCCGCAACACGCCCAGAAATAGCACATGCAATGTTTTAGTTTGCACACGCAATATAGCGCTCGTTATTTGAGATCTTAGTAGATCAGGCCCTTAGTCTGTACAGAATACAAGCTACATGTTCAGGCGTATCCGTTCCACAGGATGCATTCAGGCTCAGTATTGAATTATTGGATCACCTGTGTTTTGTTAGCGCTGAAAGTCTACCACAAACAGCAAAACATCTACACTTAAAAAGGGGAAAGAATGACAGTGCTGGATGTGTTAATCTATTCCTCCATGCCTGGAAGGTAGTGAAGAATGTTGTGGAACTCTGTGCTTTTTATGATCGAGTTAGCCAAAAGAACAACATTATGATTTAGATGAGTGCAAAGTAAAAATGTAAGAGAAGCACAGTATCAAGCGGATTGTTACTCAAGTTCAGAATTTTGATCCAGCACAGATTGTTAGTTTCATGTACATGCAGATACCTGTTTAAAAAGAGATATAAATTGGGCTCAGATTACCATTGATGGGTGCAAGGATGTCACTGCCACCGACTGCATTCCACCATCTCTTGCTCTACATGTAGACTGTTTTATCTTGCTGATGCCTGCTAATGGGTGATTGGTCAAGAATAGAATAGAATTAAACTTCATATGTCCGTGATGTGGAAAATTGTCATTGGCTTCACAGAAGTCACAAACCATACAACATTCAGAGACAAGTAACCAAGGGAGCGCTTGGGGTTCTTCCCATCATCATAGTCACGGTCAACATAATTCATAAAGAGAGCAATTTTAAAACATGTAATTGCACTTTAAAAAGTCGAGATCAACCTAATTTGTAATCCAAGCAATACTGCATGGACTACAAATGTACAAACTGACACAAGGACATTTTTTACATCAATAATCCGGATCCCCTGGGTACAGATTCTACATTGTTGTTTCAATTTCCTTAATATCCAGCCCATCTATGTACTGTTAATGACACTGAGTCAAAGCCTCTCGCCTCGAGCTTACTGCTTTAAATAAAATCTAAATACAGAAACTCAAATGGCACTCTGCTGTCTGTTTCATGGGACCGGCAGCTTTGAACAAAGTTTTCAGGGGCTTAAAGACATGAAAAGGAGTTAAAGCCAAAGAAACTTTCTTGTTTTAATAAGAAAGTGTCCAGAGTTTTAAATGTTTCTGTAACTGTATCTGAATAAACCCGGACAGTATGGCAGTGAGATGACAGCACATATCTCCCTTTCTGGTCTCCCCGGTGAGCGACTGTGGCGTCTCTGTCGGAGTGAGGAGCTTCTTCCTCTCACCCCTCCCTCATTTATCACTCCTTACACCAGTGGAATCTTCCCCTCTGTGTTCAGACACATTCACCAGCTCCATAACTCTTCTGACGGTTTGACAGCCCGTTGAGTGTGTGTGTGCGCGAATATGCGAGTCTCAACCATCTTTCTGCCTGAATTTGTGTGAGCCCCCTCTCAGCTGCGTGTAGGTCTTTGCATGTGGGCAATTGTGACTTTGTGTGAACGTCTGTGCATTAAGCTCCCCTCTCACCACACACACACACACACACACACAAAGGCCTTTCTGTTCCCAAAATGTATCACAGTTTCCTTTCTTAGGACGTGACGGGACAGGTGTGAAGGGCTTGAGGCGGCGTCTGACATGGGGGGATAATGTAAACAGGCAGGAATGTGATCCACATCACAGTGACTGATTTAGGAGAGGGGCTTTCGAGGGGTGAGAGGTCAGTCACCGCACTGCAACAAAAGAAATGAAACATTATCCCTGTGACAATCACACTCCACTTAAGTTGCTGTTTCAACCAATTGCTATTGTCTGTCAACTTTGTGGGCGAATAATGACTGCTTTTGGCTCCACTGTGATTTATGTTTTCAGGCTATATTACTAAGAGAACAGAACATGAAGTGAAGGGTCATGTCAAACACAATTAAAGGACACTGACAATATGATACATGCATATCATGACTGATAACTAGTTATGCATTTGATTTTAGTTTCATTATTCTAATTTACCCATGCTTACAGAAAAGCTACAATGAGGGGGAAATACTTCTTATTTGAAGTATTGTCGATTTTTAAATGAGAATATACCCTATCATGCGTTCCTTGTAAACATTAAAATATTTAAAATGTTTGATCCATCTTGAGAGGGAAAATGTTCCTTACTTTTCTAATTATTTTCATGTTAAAATACTTTAAATTGGATTTAGAGCCTTATCACATTACAAAACTTTGTTCCAGCGTTATTTAAAAACATTATGCGGGTGAATATTTTTCAAGTACTATTTTTTCCATAATGAAGTCGAGACAAAGTCCAGCTAAACATGCATCACTGATATATATAATCATATAAGAAATATGATGAACGGAAGTTTTTTTTTTTTGTTCCACAGGAGATTACTTTTTAAATAACTCATTAGTTTATTAGATAATAAGATTATGTATTTTACATCAGCAGGTGCAACATTTCAACTCCGCCTCTTTAACTGTAGTTCGGTGGACTCAACATGCAGCATGGTTATTTCCAGGAGTTGTACCAGCAACCTCTGCGACAAGGACTATAGCCTCTGTGTATGGGACATGCTTAGACCGCTAGGCCACCAGCACCCGAGTCAGCATTTCCAATATGGTGACTGCCGATGAAAGGCTTCAAAACTCTGCATCAGAAACCAATAAACAAAGTCACGGATACTACTTCCATATTTTATAAAATCTATGGGCCATCCATTTTCTCTTCTGTGGTTGTGGAAATGTGGCAGTATACAGCAGCATTAGCATCCATTCAGAGTCCTAGTTTAGGTAACCTCATGAATGATATCCAATATACGTTCACCCATTAGCTCTGATTTGGTCTACTTAACAACCTGGATGACATAGCTGCTAATATGGCTCTTTAGCAGGTCATCACTCCACTACACACATAAAACTGGTGGCGTACAGTTGGTTTGGCTAAGCTTTTTGTCATTTTTGTTTGTGTATACAGTATCTGTGCCTCAATAGCTGCCAGTTGTCTAGAACTTAAGTCCATGAGAGCTCTAAGAGGAGTTGTGGGCCATAAAGCCAAAACAATAAACCGAAAGACAGTAAAGCAGTCTGAGCTGAGCTCAAGGACAGTGCAAAATTTGGTGAAAATTCTCTTAAGGTTATCAAAATGAGTGCTCTTCATCACCCTGCACATTGTGAGTCCTCCTGTTGTTTGAAAGATACTGATAGGACATGTTTAATACTAATTTTTAATTAAATGCATACATTTATCTTTTGCTAAGCAAGAGTTTCGTTAGATTGCAGTGACCTGTGTTGCAGCCTTGATGCATATCCCTGCTCTGCAAGCTCATCTGTTTGAACTGACAGAGCGAAAGGGCAGGAGAATTAGTCGCTTATTAAGCAGGGGAGCTCGCTCTTTAATCACTGGTGTTGTTTAAGGAGAAGGAGAGTGTTGCAATACAGTAGCTGTGGTCCTTCATGTTCCAAACTAATGATGGTAAAAGCTGAATTTATCCATAAAATCCCAATCAAAAAAAAAAAGAAAGAAAGAGAAGAGCGATAAAAAGTTAAGACAAGTGCTGCAGCAAATGTTGTCTCATTTCCTAGCTCTTCTTTTAGAGTGTAAAGCCTATTATCTGAAGCTCATTATAATTTTATATCTCAGAGCGGCTGTAAAAATATACATCTCAGAAAGGCCAGGAGAAAGAGAACATAAAGAACGAAATATTTTAGTTTCTTCATGCAACCCACCTCTTTGCCTCTTTGCATTGTAGATGAAATAGGTTCACAATTAGTTGTTGAAGTTAGACCTCATGTTGAGATGAAGTGAGGCAGTCGCTCCCACATATACCCTGGTTACATCTGGAAGAGGAGTGGAGTACACAGAACAGCTAATTACCACTAAGAAGATAATAAAACCTGTGGCAGTTGATGGTGGTAGAAGAACACTGCACAGGAGTTCATGTGGTGGTGTAGAGGCACAAGTGTTTTAATTAGGTATTTTGAGGATTGCTTGTTCGGCACAAGACGGAAATTACTTTACATTCTTTAGCTGGCGTTACCCTACAAGCCACCAGTATGGTTGCTCATTGTCAGAGGGCTAATTCTCTGGTAAAACAAAATGGCAGATGATTGTGCAAGTGACACAATACAAGTGTCTTACTTTTTTTATATTATGCCTCAGCCAAACTGCAAGTAGTTAGGGACCCCCCATGTTAAGGAGCATCCCATGGCCCTTATTGTGGCTCAGAGGAGAGAGGATCAAGAAGAGAGGAGGGAAATCTGAGGAGCGATAACTGAGTATACATGAGAGTGGTTGCATCGCAATGGTCTTCACTTAGACTTCACATCATGATCAGAGTTTAATAACAGAAAAAACAGACCTTAAAGTAATCACTTAGAAACCTTGAAACAGATCAGACAAATACTGTAGGTCAGTTTCTGAACATTATGTTGGGGCTGAAATTGAAAGTATTTCAAGATAAAAGAACAGTGTATAAGGAACAAAAATATTGAGCAGAACTTTCAGAAAATCTATAAAACAGAGAAAAGTTTTATATCTGATGTGTTTTCTAATACACTATCTAACAAAAGTAGTCAGTGTAATAAGACACGGATAATAGAGTTATTTCCTTTGTATCATATATTCAGTCTGAGAGGTAGACAATCTCTATAGAAATAGGAAACAGCTTATATTATATTTGAAGAGAACTATCTTAACTTAGAATCTATACTTTTTTCACATCACAATTTAATGAAAGCCACCAACAACAATGTTTTTCAAGTGGAAATGATACAGGATGATGTTCACAGTGTCCTGGTTTTGAACTAAAAGCATGACAACTTGGTGCAATATGCTTTCAGAGCTCAGCTGCAATGGATCATGGTCTATTAATTCTTGCTACAGTAGCTCATTTCACTGTTCCAAACATGGCACGGTCGCCATCATTCTAAAATGCTGAGATACTTTTCTACAACATTTAACAATCTCTGTGCAAGTAATTAGTGACAGCCATCTGGTTGCAACTTAATTTAGACTACTCACAGTGGAGGGTGTGATAGGGTGTGGGGTCCAGACTGAAGAAGAGAAAAAGCCTTGAGTGTAGTTGGCTGAAGTTGGAGACAGTTAACGCTGCATGCTAATTGCACATAGAGTCATTCTTGTTTCCCAGGATTCTCTTTTGGCTTCGTGTGTTGCTTGAGGAAAGGTGAAGGAAGGGGGCTCCAAGCAAAAACAGCGAATATGTTCCCAAGCTTTATTAAAAAATCACTCTTTTGTTCTCCTATCATTTTACCGGAACAGAAACTAATGGTTTTACCTCACCTTACGGTCTATAGTGTCAACAAGCAGAAGCAAAATGTGCCGGAACTCTTTTCTGTGGATTGATTTGACGTGACATGTGATCAGTTTGCCTCTGGCGTTGCTCGTTAGTAAAAGTTAATAACCATCGTCAAGGGATTGTCAAAAGCTTTTCAGCAATCAGAATCAAGCATCTTATGCAACTGGAAGAGAGACGGGTAATAATAGATAATACAGCTTTGACTTTATATTCCCTCACAATGCCAATAATAATAATTTGCATCAACACTGTGAATATTTGACCAGAATAAACTAACTTATTAGCTTATTACACTCGTGTTAGTCATAAATAGCTGACAATTCTCTAGGTCCATAAATTCCACAACAGCTAATGTTTTGTCAAAGTTCTTACACAGAAATGAAAACACAAGCATGCTAGGCTTAAATTAGCACAACATCTTGACAACTCTGTAATTGTAAAGGTCCCAAGAATCGTGAGAACCTGAAGAAACAAGGTCAAGGGCCAGAAAGAGTTAAGAACATTTGCACTACAGTGACGTTGAGTTCAAGCTTAGGTTAACGTGAATTGTGGCTGGCAGGGGATTGTCAAGTTTCAGCAGATCTCAGGGAAACTGTATCATCCCCTGTCACTGATGAGGACGGATTGTCTTAAGTTTGGACTTGTATTTTACTGCAACTCTATCCTGTTGGCACTTTAAAACTTCAAAACATTGGGTTTCCGTGAAAGGAAAGCCAGAGCGCAAGTCTCTGCTTGTTGCAGGAAGACTAAGCTCAGTCTGCCAACAGCCTTGACATTTTATACAAATCTGCTGACGGGCTCCTCCTCAAGTGTGCTGATGAAAATGTCAAGAAATTTTAAAAAGAAGTATTTACCGGAAGATTATAATTTTTTTTTCTTCGTGAGATTCAAACTCAACAGGGGACACGACTGTCTGTGTTCTTTTCTGACAGCACAGTGACAGCCCCGACAGAGGCGAGGACATCAAAGTGCAGGTGGAGAGTTGGTAACATACGGGCAGAGCAGGATGAAGGGATCACATCACCCAAGATAAAAGGCCAGGCGTCACACACACATGAAAACAAGACCACCGCACCACCAAGGCCCAATATCTCTCGCCTGTTACACAGCGACCTTCAAAAGGTCTTGTTTTATCTTTTGTCAACAAAGTGTCTGGTAGTTTTAAGTGTGGATGGATGTGTGATGAGTGCACTGAGGGTGTGTGTTTAGGCATGTCTGCTGCATGTGTGTTAGTGCTTTTATTATGTAGCAGATAAAACAAGAGAGCTACAGAGAAAAAGCACAAGAAACACAATAGTGTTCTCTCAGAATGATCCACGCAGGCTCTTGTTTGTACATATTCTGATACCTTCGCTCTCTTTTGCCTCACCTCAGAGGCTTAACCCCCCTCCTCCCTCTGTTTAAGGTAAGTCTACGGCTCTGAAGCCTTTGAGGCCAGACAAAAGCAGCCATCACACAGACAGGATAAACTTAGAGCTGTGTATAACCAGATTTGATCCTGCGGCATTGTCAGGGATGCTTTACTTTATTCAGCAGCCTGAGTGATGCTGCTGTTCTTAGCTCTGCCTGTCTCATGACTCCACCTGAGTACTATGATATTTCGTCGGACACGGCAACAAAATACTGGGATCATTTTGGATTCCTAACCAAGCTCTCCAGTGGTTCTTCAACCCTCCCTGGATGGACGGTTTGGGAGACTGAGCTAATGCTCTCACTTCTTCTCAATCATTAATCAAGTGGTGAAGATGGCTCAGTCTTTTTATGGATTACAGCTAAAACCCAGCTTGGTGAGTTAATTATATTTAATCGTAGTCTTCATATGAAGATCTATTCAGGCAAGAATCAAGGTCTCCTTGCTGCCATCATTCGCAGGTTCATGCGAATAAAGTCTAACCATAAGAATATGTAGGAAGGTTCATTTAGCCCGTACAACATCAGACTTCCACCAGATCTCTGTCTGGTGCGTCTCCAATCTACTGTGGTCCTGTTCCTTGCTCTCATTCTTCAACACAGAACATTTGCGTCTTCGCAGCATGGAGCAGGACCGCTGGAAAGCTGGAGTCATGTGACCGAGGTTTTCAATGATTATCCGCCTTCTCCCCTCATCCATGTTGTCTTTATTGAATTCTAAAAACCTCTGACCTGTTGACTCCAAGCCTGGCTTTGCTCATTATGACAGTTTGTTGTTGTGGTTACGTGAAATATGACCTGGTGATAACAAGGAGTGTTTTATTCTGAAAATTAACCGGATGCTTCATTTTGTTTTAGTGCCTGACTTCCTGTCCCGCACGATTTGCCCTGTTGAGACTTATCCGTCGTGCTTTGGCATCCGTCTTGCTTATCTAATCCGGAGGGCTCTAACCTAGACACATAGACTAGAATCCGGTGCCGTGGCGGATTGGAGATGAACCGGACATGGATCCTGTGGAATTTGGATGTAATAGTTGCTGGATTCACAACATGTGTTATAAAGTTGTTTCTTAAAAGTGTCATCTTCTTGTGTATGGAGGAACTCTGCTTTGATGCTGCTCACAGCATCAGTTTGTGGATTTTGTGCCCTCATCCTAGAAAAGTTCATCAAAGGTCAACGGGAGAGCCATCTGCTGTTTCTTTTAAAGGCTTATTTTCAAAACCAAGCAGGTCTGTGTGTGATTAAAATGAATTGAGAGTGAATAAATCTACTGTAAGGTCAACAAGAATGTGAAGAGTATCTATCTATCGATTTATAGTCAGATCAACCTTGAAAACAATGACAGTTTTGCAAGTGAACTTTGTGCAAGTGAGCGCAGAGATTGTCTTTTAATCAGTCGTAGGTGTATTCTAAGCAGAGCGTGAATTAAACCAATCAAATAATCATTTTCCTTTTAAAAAGCAGGTTCACTCAAATCTGGTACAACATAGTTGTGCACGGATTGGATTATCCCTCACAGTTGTGATCGATAGAAAATATATGTCATCATTGTTCACAATAAACTGCCTGCCAATCAATACCCATGCAGAGTCTCGGTGAAAAGAAAGCAGTGTCTTAAGTGGTGCTTATGGATGCCATGGAGATCTACTGTATGAATGTAAAGACAGCTCCTAACGGTGCTTCTACTTTTCCTCTCACTTTCAAGTAGGCGATTGTCATGCAGACAACAAGTGGTTCTGTGACAACAACCAGTATCATATTGTTAGTAACATTTATCCACAGCCCGCTGCCGTCTGTAGCTGTGAACTCAGCCATATCATTAATTCTGTTATACAGCGTTGTGTATGTCTTAAAAACTCAAGACACAGTCAAAGTATTTCACATACAGTCCTCTCTGTTATTGAGTCTGACTCATATAACATGCGCAGCAGGAACAGCCAGTGTACAGATATATACACACTTGCACAGCATGAGTTGCAGGAGCAGTCAGTGCTCAGACACACACGTCTGCTAAATGAACAGTGTACTTCTTCTACGTGTTCACATTGTTCTGTATCACAGTCTGCTTGTGTTAGTATTATTATAGTTATTGTAGCAATTTCTATGGTGCAGAAAATTGAGGGTGCAGTATATTGTTGGTATGTATGGAGGATCGGTGTCATTCATTAAGCCTTAAAATGCACAGATACTGAGGGGTGGAAAACTTATAAATACACAATGTGTGATCCAGTTTAAACTAAGATATTAGTGCTTTGCCATTTATGCATCAGGTTGTATTCATGACTGTCATGAATAGAGTCTAGCTCACTGAGTGTGTTCAATTTCTTGAAAATGCAGGCCATAATTATTTCATGAAGGAGATCCGCAACAGCAGAGGAAATTATATTTGTGTCAGTTTCTGAGTGTGCTTTCACAAAATCAAACTAATGCCGCTTTATACATTTTGAAATGTTCTGACCTGCTAAAATGATCTGCTGTTAACAAGAGTTTTGGGTGCATCTTAACAGATTTGCCCTCTGAATAGAAAAAAAAAAAAAAAGTCCATTGATGATACCAGGTTTTGTTGTTAATCAATCAGTTCAGTCCTGCTTCAAAATAGCAACGCACCAATGATGACCCTGATGTTACCTCATTCCAAAACCAACACACCCATGGGCACACAAATGTAGTCAAATGCATTTGCTACAACATCCAGCTGGATATAGCACTGATACTTGAGCTGTGTACCACCCTTAGAAGGCATGATCAGGCCTCAGCCATACTAGCATCTCTGTGAGGCTGAACAGTGGTGCTGAAAGTTAAATACATTACATTAGGAATCATTGACAACGATAATATGTTTATGTTGAGCAGCTATGTGTTAACCTTGTTCACTATCCATAGCTGTTTTAGAACGCTCACACCAAATATGTTGGGAAAAGGCAGATGTGTCGTATGGTGCCTTCAAATGAGGTTGTGTTTACCGTGTTCGCGGGAAATGGCAGTATGAGCGCCCCCCCCTACTATCGTACTCACGATATTTTAGGTTGAAATTTTCTGAGAGCATTGAGTTCATGAGTCGTAATATGTCTGGTGACGTCCATAGTGGAGCCCATGGACGCCAGTTTCACTCAAATAGATTACGTTATTATGTAACTGATAGGGTCAGTAGTTAGAGGTGTGAAATTAGCTAACATTAGAGAGAGCTCAGCTTGGACAACAGGATTTGATAAATGTTAGCAATGTACGGGACCAAGAGGAGCCAGGCAAGTGTTAATCTAGATTGTTAAGTTTGTTGTTCTTCCGCACGGCATTTCAGCACATGTAAAAAGTAGTAATCTTAGCATTTCTAACAACAATTTAACATTTGGTCTTAGCGTATGTGTTACCACTTGAACGCCAAGCCAATCATTCACACGACTTCACTACACAAATTTACAACTTCCATTTGAGGGCAGCAATAACCAATGTATGAAAAATCCCAATGACCAACTTTTGATTGTAGAGGAAAAAAAGAAGACCAAAGACATAGAAGACAAAGAATATTGTCTTTCAAACAGCGATGCCTTCAAAATGACTTAAAAGAGTATTTCAACTAGAAGGAGAATGGTTAATTTATTAATGAAGCATAATAAAAAGTCAGTCCACACTGAGAGATCCAAGAACTTTGGCCTTCTTTTCTTTTTCTCCTGACTGCGAACAGTACTGAATACTAAGAGGATTTTTTGCCTGAAGGCTATTTAAGGATTTTACTTTGCCAAACTGAGGTGGATCAACGGGGAAGCCCTGCACAGTACAGCTTTCGCCCTTCAACTTTCTGTTTTTCTGGGAGTCTACCGCCGCCGTGTTGGTGGGACCTCTCCCTGCTTCACTCGTTGGCAGCAGAGAGGGTGATTCAGCCTCATAACTTTGTTCACCAGCAGGTACAGGAGACACGGGGTGTGTCTGCTAAACGGTGGGTGACCGACTGTAATGATGCTGCTCTCGGTATCGCTCTGCGTGCAGCTTGAGGCCCCCGGCTGCTTCAACTAGCCTCAGCATTTCTACTCCATCTGTGGGAGACAGCAAGACCTGCTGGGTAAGAGTGTGTCGGCTGGGAAGAGGCAAACACTAAGGTCAAAAGAGAAGGATTAGCTCGGAAGAAATGTTTATGCAGAGCTGAAGGGTGGTTGAGGAAAATAATAGTATTGTTGGAAGATTCCTAGCTATAACAAATACGCTTGACATTCTGGTAGAGTTGAGGCACTGAATGAGGTCCAGACTGTTAACAAATAAACACAAATAAACCATTTAGGCAGAAGTTGCTACAGAGAGTTCATCTGAGAAATATTGAAAACAGGAGGTTGTTGGTAGAAGACTCAGCTGCATGGTGCAGAGTAAAACACCATTAGTTAGACAACAGGGCTCAAATCTTGAAGCTGCATTATTTTTTTGCACCTGAGGGGTGGCAAGATTAGCAATAATATCACATTACATAGTAAACAGGGTCACCAATATTTATGAGCTAGTTTGACACCATGCCAGTTTATCAGTTGGTTGCTGGGGTTTGGTATCCAGTGGGATAATTGAGGCTTCATGCAGTAAATTCTGTTTTTACATGTATATTTTATATGCCATTTGGATCAGTGCATCTATAAAGCATGACTATGTCAAAATTTGATGAACACTTTGGCCACCTGGGACACACAAAGTATAATTTGGGATGGTTATATGGATTTCAACAAACGCAGAACAAGAGCCAACATAGCTACCAAAAATAACTGGTCAGACAAGATTGAGTTACTCTGTAGCACTCAAAATGCTCAGGGGCGAATTCACTGATGTATTTGTGACTGCTGCTAGTACAGAGTATTGCACAATACCCCCCTTGCTCCATTCAAAGTTCCAATTCACAAAGCATATTGTAGTAATCATATTCAAGTATAAAAAGGCCCTCAAAGTTTTCATCACTTCACTAATTGTGAATATAAGCCATGAGCATCTCCACTCAATGCTGTGCAGAGCTGCACCGTGTGCTCTCATCCTGACAGTGCCCTCAGTTCTGTCCACTTACAGATGTTGAGCTAAAGGGGGACGGGGAACTTCATACCAGTGCAGATGCTTCATGACGGATGTGAAACAAACTTCAGAACTTTGTGTAGTTTACTTATTGAAGTGAGCAAGTAAAAAGCAGCTTATGCAGATTTTTCTTTTTAAAGTGTATAACACCATGTGCGAGGGGGAAACTCAGACAGCCCCAGGCTGATTCAACCCTTGATTATTTTAAAAATAGTAAAGCCAAAGTTATATTGTTTGTTTTTGGTTATCCAGAGGAGGAATTGTTATCATGATCACTGGAAAGTCTTAATGTGAAATCCTTTATTAATACTTTCCATTGACCGCCAACTTTCAGCTGTACAATTTTCCCTTACCTGTGTATTGCTGTAATCACCAGGTGTTTTGACCCAGGCATGTTTTGCATTGAAGCTCATATGCATAGAAAGGATCATATTTAGCCCCAAACTTTTGCACAATGCCTCATTTGAATGTATGCAAACACCAACACACGGTGACGGTATTTGCTCTGCAGCCCCGTCTGTGGTGTAACATGTGTTGGCTCATTTGAACTGGATTAGCGGGAACAAAAGCCATGCAATCCAGGCAAATCTGGGCACTCAATCTGTTGAACTGTCTAAAGATTTGTTAAAGGCTAACTTGACAATATTGATCTGAATATGAGACAACCCTGGTTATGAGAACAACAACCCCACCCCACTCCATCCTTGTTTTCAAGTGTAATCTTTGTAAGACTACTTTTGAAACCAAACCAAATCTTTTTTTTAGATTTATTTTATTTATTTAGAATGATGATAATAGAAACATTAAATAAAATGAGGTAATCTGTTTACAATACTTTGTAAATAAAATTGTGTTTTCATTATCTTTTGGACTGAAATGTAATTGTAATGGCTGTATAATTTGCACGCTTGTAGTTTTCACCAATAATACAAGATAACTAACCTGTTGTTTATTAATCAAAAGATGCTCTGTTTCAGTTAAAAATCACATTCTATTGTTTTCCCTATCTATGGATATTACACTCTGTGACACCATATACTTTGGCTGCTTGAGAGTTATTTAATGACTCTGCTTCATTGAAAACTATTCTCTTAAAAGCGGCATCATAACTCAACATCAGTAGTTGATTGACTTGGCCTACTTTTGTGCCGCTCTGTTCGTACTGATCACTGTAGCTCTCCGTCTTTCATCCCCTGGTGTTGTAGAGAATGGACATTAGTATTGTTAGGTCTTCACACCAAATATAAGACCATTTTTTTATAAACATGTCCTTTTGGGGAAAAAAACTTGTCTTCTTTTCAGGTCAATGTGTTATTTTACTTTTGTAGTTATATGTTTGATTGTCATAGAACAGGCTGTCTCAAAGAGAGCATGTCATGCATTCTTCAAAAGGCAGCCTGCCTGTTTTGTTCAGTAGAGCATGATCTTTAATGCAAATGTCAACTAGCCACATTCTGACGTGTATGATGTGTTTGTACAGTCGAGAGAGAATTTCATTGACAGTGTTGTTCTACAAGTAGACTGACATCTTTCCAAAGCAGCGGATATTACCTCTTTTTACTTTCACATCCTCTGAAAACTACAAGCCTGCACAAAGTTTGGCATGCTTTGGCTTTTCAAAACTTTTCACTCATAATGAGGAGCCCTGAGTGGACAAATACCTCAGACTGACAAAGTGAATAATGTGTATTTTTCAATTAAAGTAATATATTCATCCAAAACAATAATGGTTTGTAGAAAATGGAGTATTACATAATGACTGTCTAGCCATTTTCTGTTCTGTTGAAAGGTCAAACAGATTATTCTTTCAGCAGTCGATCATGGCAATTTGACCCGATGATTTGCTTTTTCACTTTTACTTGCAAAACAAACTTTAATCATATTTCCAAATTGTATCACTGAGAAAGCTAAAAGATTAACAGTTTTAGAAAATCACATAAATGTTCCCAACAGTGATTTCACAATAATGCAGGGAAAACATCCAACAGGAAACATTTGCATAATTATGTTGACGATGTAAAGAATGTACAATTAGAGCTGCTTTCACAGGAGCATGCACACCGGCAACATGTAATTTGCCTCTGTGTGTGCTTGTGCTTGTATGTGTGTGTTTGTGTGTGTGTGGCAGAGCAGAGGTTTGTCAAGTGTTTATTTAAGTACAAAAGTGCAAAAACCCTGACACAACTTGGGAGGACACAGTGAGTAAATTAACTTGATGATAATGCAAAAAAGTCAGCAGGAAAGAGTGAGAGGGAAGATAAAAAGGGGCTTGAAAAGCTAAAGGCCTAAAGAAACCAAAATAGGCAGTTTGTGGAGAGCCTAATGCAGCCCTGCAATAAACAAAATTACAGATCAGCTTGGCTTTGCTTCACATTTCTGCAACCGCAAAAACTGATTTCCTGTTTATCTTGATGGTTAGATAGATGGGAGTGAGGGCGTAATTTGACTCCATTTTTCATCTGACTTTTACAAGAGCCTTTTTCCTGACTTGACATCTGTGTGGTGACATACACATGGCCAATCATATGACTCATTAGTGAGTGTGTGTTGGAGGTTATGCTGTGTGTGACTGGAGTGTGAGAGCCTGTGTCTGTCAGTGTGTGATGTATGAGTGGATATGTGCGTTTGTCTACTTTTGAACACTGACATTCAAGGTTTTATTGCAAGAACGTGTAGACAGGAAAACCTGCAGGGCACTTTCTCATAGTTCCCCAGATGAGCTTTGCTCGGAAAAGATGGAGGAAGAGTGATGGGAACAAAAGGAGGGGAAGTTGTAAGGAGGTACAGGGAATAAAGGAAATATACTGTGGCGAAGGTGGGAAATAGATCGACAACAAGGACTGTATTTAAGTAGATCCAGGAGAAAGAGTAGATGTGAACAATTTCAAAGGTCAAGGCAGCGATACTATAAAGCATTGATCTTTGTCAGCAATATAGCTTGAATGACCTGTAAGCAGAGAGAAGATACCATTCATTGCTGATAATGGCAGTATAGGACAGTATATGCTGTACAGTCATTAACATCACTGTGAGGCTCATCACTCATGCTGAAACTTGTCCTTGCCATCGTAAAGTTGAGATACAGTAAAGTAAAACCTTCCAATTACCACCTGAAACTTGACATACTGTTATTTGTTTTAAATTAGAGAGCTCACCTGGATGTTTATCTCCCTTCAGGCTACAGAAATGATCTCAAGAACTTTCACCCATTTCCTAGTTGGATGCTTTCCAACCTCCCAGCATGCCATGTTGTGTAAATACATGTTCTGAAGGTGTAAGTCTTGCACATGAACCTCATTAATTTGCACTGTGCACCACAGAGGAGGTCAATATTCCATAAACTGCAACCTTGGGGTTCATGTAAAAGTAATCTACCATGGCAAAGTCAGAGTTAATTACAGTGGTGAGGACCTCACAGAGCTCTTTTGTTGTGTGACAGCGGTTTACGCAATCAGTCAGAAATGCAAAGGTGAGGTTCCCTCAGGCCGAGCCTCTGACAGCTTCAACTCTCACTGCTATCAAAATACACCAGCATGTTCCTGAGTGTGGGCCTGACGGCGAAACACAAGGCAAAGTCGCCCAGACTCCTGCATGAAACATTATACAATAGCCAATAAATTGTTAAACCGAGGCCTGGCCTTAAAACCTTGACGCGTAAATGTAAAACGACCTCACTTGTCAGGAAACACCCTTTTAGCACCGGGCCGATGGAGCGGGTGGGTGGGAAGGGGTGGTTTAAAGTCAGTCAAATAGACCTGCCAAGGATAAGGTCCTTTCTGAGGAGGGAAATCCTCAGTCTACTTAGTGTTCATTAATAAGTTGGACAGTCAGTCTAAAGCTTTATGTGCTGTTTCAATGTCCAGTTAGATTTATTCAGTGGTTCTTATATGTTTTTATTAACACACCCCCTAATCCTTCAGATGAGCTCGAGTTCCCCTCCAACTTTTCCTCCCATCGTGCTGCAAATGTTTGAACAGGTTTAACACTGGTAACACTGCATGGGACTGTCGTTAAAATCATCTTTATGCCTTTTTTATGTTGGTTTGGTTGGGCTCTACTTTAACCGCTAGGACTGTTTATCCATTTCTTGAAGCAATTCTTTGAAAGCACACCATCTGGTAATCCTAATCCTATTGGATGTTTATGTTTCTCCGAAATCCAAGTAAGGGATCCACATTTTAAATCAAATTAGAATTTATATATTTTCAAAATTGGAGGAGGACTTCACAGTCAGTCCACGTACTCCCTGGCAACTGCAGAAGTACCCCCTTGAGTACAACAGTACCCCTGATTCAGAATCACTAATCTCCCCACCAACTGAGTAAACTGAACCTGACTCATAGCTTCGCCCTCTGGGAAGATCAGCCAACAGCAAAAGACATCAAATCGCTCGGTGCCACATGTTCCATGAACTTGACACCATTGATCGGTTTATTAGACACAGACGTTTCTTAAGACTCTAGTATGGGAGTGGTGCTCTGCTGCAGGGCACCAATCACTGTGTGAACAGCAATGGAAATAAATCAGCTGCCCGCTCTTTATCTCCACACTGCCACAGCGGCTAACAGGATTGGAGAGTGACATGATTCCATGTAACATAATTACATCAGTCTGATTATAAATTATGCTAAGCCCATCACAAAACAGTGGTAATTGAGTAAAATGGAGATACTATGCGACAATCGTTTGACACATTTGAAGAGCTAAGGAAGTATTGATAGGGCAGATTCATGCTTACAAGAATTGATAAGACTACACAGATTAAAGTCTTAAAATGTGATTATCATTGTGTTTTTATTCTACTCTATTCATGATATCATCCAAAACAATGTTAATACATCACTCTGAGCTGGACTGATCTCATAATCCAGTCCACAAGTAATGTTTTAGCAGGTAGGAGCGATAAATTTCATTTAGAGTGACCTTGCCCTGTTTCAGCCCGGCAGCTGCTCAGTCTGTCAGGCCTTTCTCCGTGTGCCACAGCAGCAGCTGAGGAGCCATTTTGGGGCCTGATGCATTCAACAGCTGGTGGTGCCAAGCCCAGGTTGGGTGTGGGAGGAGAAGTGAGGAAGGGGGGGAGCACTGGGTCGTCCGTCTATCGAGCCGTGGAAACATGGGACGTGGAGCATATCGGACAACAGGCACGCAGCCAAAAAGCAAAACAAGAACTTCACCGGCATTGCTCTTCACAGGGCTGACCTAAAATCACATTTAAACTGCAGCTCTAAGCATCCCATCACTCAAACTACGATGTAATGCATGCCATGAGAACACTGCACGTAACCAACCCATATGTGGCATGTTTGAGGATCCAAACTCCACGGCTGGCTCCCACTCCGGTTCAGGTATGCTTGTGTGCGTGCAGACACAGCCAGACAATGCAGCACTTGAGGATTCTTGAGACGTGAGCTTCATTTTACGACACCATGTAAAAAAAGTAGATGGTATCCCATTTTTCTTACAACCCCAGGATGTGTTTACATAAAATCAACCTTAGCGGTGTCAGGTAATGGAAAAAATGTCTGCCAGTTTGAATGTTTACAGACACTAGAGGGTACGAGAGAGGGAATTATTTAGTGAACAACCTTTGTCTTGAAATATCTCAAACCTCTTGCCGCACTTCATTGCAACCCACTCACTCTGTAATGACAATTCTCATCCACAGCCAGATGTTCAAGATGATTATTTCTCCTCTTTTCTGGCGCTGTAGGAAGCGTTGTGGTGCGCGTGGCACATTGGTTAGGTTAAAATGAGGTAGAGAGTCAGCCACATGAAGGTGGAGTTTCCTGTAAGCTTGTTTTTCTCACATGTAACTCATCCAGCATCTCCAAACTGACACTCAGAGAGGATTTTTTTTTCTCTGTTTCTTTGTGGTGTGCGTAGTTTCTCTGACTCCTTGTAAATTATGCACTCGGTATACTCTTTGTGTTCTCTGAGTGTGTGTGTGTGTGTGTGTGTGTGTGTGTCTGCAGAGTTGACAAGACAGCTGAACAAATGAAGAAAGAGATAAACATTTGGACAGGACACACCAGGTGGATAGAGAGCACAATCCAGACAGTGCAGTGTTGAATCAGACTGTGGGAGATTGATACAAGTTGATTTATTTTTTTCCTTATTTTTCTCTTGTCAGGGGTCTTCAGAGCGAAAAGGAAAAACAGGACGGGGTAGTAAGATATTCACTTGTCAGATACATGCAAACCAATACTTTTTTTATCTACAAGATACACCATGGCTTGCCCCCCCAAAAACCCATAAACATACATACGTACTGATCACATATTGTTTTCTGATTAAAAATAAGGAGGATTTTGGCTGCATTTAGCAACTGAAAATGTTGTGTAATACTAAAAATCTGGAGGAATATCTCCTGAATAATTAGGTTAATTTGCAACAGGTCAGTAAAAGTCCCTCAGAAGTAAAGACTAGAAGAGATTCGCCCCTCTGAGAAAGTCTGCATGAGCAAATAGCTCAAAATGTTCAGAAGAAGTGCAAAAAATTAGTGGGCAGAAAGGCAGAACTTCAATACTGGATGACCTTCAGGCCCTCAGACTGCACTGCATTAAAACAGACATGGCTCTGTAGTGGAAGTTATTGCATAGACTTAAAATGACATCCAAAAATCATTATTTGTGAACACAGTTCATCACAGCATCTACAATTGCAGGGTGAAACTGTACCTCGCAAATCGCAAACCATATAAAACCTAATCCAGAAACACAGGTGACTTTTCTGGGCCGAGTCCCTTTAAGATGGACTGATCCAAAGCTTATGCTGCCATCCACACAATACGTTTTTCAAGGGAGACCTTGCATATTGCAGCAAGAACATGCAAAACTATGCTCTGTATTACAATAGCATGCTCTGTAGTAAAACAGGCCGAGTGCTAACCTGTCTGCCTGCATTCATGGCTTGTCAACCATCGAAAACAATTGTCACATCATGAAATAAAAAATACGACAAAGAAGACCCTGAACTGTTGAAAAGCTGAAATCCTTATCAGGCAAGAATAGGACAACATTTCACTTTCAAAATCCAGAAACTTCTATGCTGGATTCCCAAACGCTTACAGAGTGTTGTTAAAAGAAGAGCTGATGAGCACAAAGGCAAATGTTTTATACCAGGGCTATTCAATTAAATATTTGGTCGGGCCGGATTTTCAGACTAAGGACATGAACTGGGCCAGACATTTTTAGCAGACGGTGAGCAAAGTTAACCATTTAATAGAAATACAAATAGATAAGATAACAAACACACTGGATGTTTATTAACTTATTGCCACATCCAAAAGGGCATAAACACAATAAAAGAGCAGCACTTGTCAGTGTTAGTAAAAGATGTTTTTCTTGCCAGACCCAAGTCACAATGTCCATCACTTGGCAGTTGCTTTCGAGCCACTCGAGGGTTGATTTCGGGCCGCATGTGACCCGCGGGACGCTAATTGAATAAGGCTGTTGTATACTATACCCGTAACTCAAAAGTTAAAGACAAGTTTCAAACTAGGAAACCCCTTAAAATCTGTTTTTCAGTTATTTCATGTAATGTTCTCAGCTGAATAAAGGTTGAAAAAGCAATCAGTGACACATGCTGTAAAAAAAAATTCTACAAGAAGCCTAACACATTGCTTTGTAACTGTGATGCTGTTAGTTAATTTAAAAAAAGAAGAGAACTATGATTAAAAAACATGGGTCTTATTTTTTGTTTATTTATTTTTATAGCTTGTCATGATTACACGCTCTTTAAACTCACTGCTTAGAGTTAGTTACAAAGTGATATTGCTTCAATGAAGTCCCACAGGGGGAAAAAACACAGGCAGTCACATAATCATACAGTGTTGTAAACAAGCTTGCAAACAAGCCAGCTTGAGCACAGTGGTACTTTGAAATGAATGCTAATGCCAGCAGCTAACATGCTCACACTGATGATATATTTTACATGTTGGACAGCTGAAGCATTTTAAAATTGGGAGTTAACACAGAGCTTGGTTATAAGCCAAAGACTGGGAAAGGGAAGTTGATCTCCATGATGTATTGATGTGATGGTGGCAAGTGAAGACATCTAAGCAGGGGCATGTCTGGATTTGTTTTGACTAAGCTCAGCTGGAGCACTGACATATGTAGGGGTAGCAGGAAGTAATGCATGCCCACACATTCACACAAATGGATATTTATTTACCAATTTGATCTCCACTAATCAGAACTACTACCATCATTTAAGCCTCAAACAAATATTTGATACTTATTTTGATGGACTGATTCCCCCCACACACCTGCCTGATGAAATAGATGTATGAAGTGTTTTTCTACAATTCAAACTCACTCTTCTTCACCCTCTATGGGACTCAAGGCTTCATTGTGTATCCTCCATTGTACTCTGTCCTAGGCAGCATGTTCACCACGACCGGTTCTAGCTCTTGTGTCACACTTTGACGCCGTGTGGAATCTGGCCTCCCAGGTTCCTTTTCACCAGATGGTGTCCATCTCAAGGCAACTCTTGGGATCATGTATTGTTTCATTCTCAACACATGACCTAGCCATCTCAACATTTGTATGGGATTTCCTTGATCCTGCTCAGGCTACGTGTTCTCTTTTAGAGTAGATTTAGATTTTTAATCTAAATTTAGTGACAACTACCACAAGCCAGTTTTCAAAATCGTCCAGTTTGGTTGAAAAAGTGAAAAGCAAATTATAGTTTAGGATTTGGGGTGGCCAACAGGGAGAGGTGCCCCTAGTCACCCCACTGGGCACGCCCCTGCATGCACTTTATGTTTAACTCAGAGCATGAATGAAGTTTGAAAGCAAGCAGTTTAACAGAGACACATCCATCTGGAACGAAGCAATCTGAAACCCAAGTCGCTAACACTGCCAAAAACGGCAAAACTCAAAGAACAACTATGTTTTAGTGCCATACCTGAGAACGCATTACTCACTCCCTCATTACTAAAGTATTTCTCATAAGATGCCTAAGCTGTAATGTAAGGGAAACTGACCATATGAGCCTTGTAAAGAGGTTTATAAGGGGTAGAGGTGATTTGGGTCCTGGAAGACAATGAGCTAGAAAACGAGTGATAAGTCATGCACATTATTGTGCATTGTTTTGAGTCCTTTTCAAATGTAGCTTGGTTTAAAAGAGGGTTTACAGTACATGGTAAACAGACTGCATTAGAAGCCATTTGCTGCTCTCTCTCATGAAAGTTGCTTTGCAGCAAATACAGTTTGTATTATGGTCCCCAAATCGGTGTGATTTTTATGAACTGTCAAACCACTTGAAGCAGTTTAACTAAAAAGCTGTGAAAAAACATTTTCTAGAACAAATCCCTCTCTGTTTTCTTCATTTGACCTGATAACACAGTTGGGGATCAGTATTACGATGATTCACACTGATTAGCCCGCATTTCCAAGAGGTTAGAAGAACACTGCTGCCATATCCTTATTTGACACGCTACTCACCTCCTCTGGTGCACTCAAGGTGTGCCAATGAATATTTCAGTGAGTTAAAATGGATATTACTCCTGAGTCAGAGATGCTGGCACAGGCTGCAGCGCTACAGGTGGGGCATTAGTGCCAGGCACGCTCAGAGCACAGGGGTAATGTGTCGAGATATTACGTGCCGGGTCACCTCAGTCGTTTTCTACTCTCTTCAGATAAGAGAAAGTTGCATGTGGAAGATTCTGCTGAAATTCAGAGTGTTTAGACAGATCACGACAGCTTTGGCTCAGCTATGTAACTGTAGCTCTAACAGATGGATGCAAGACTGTAATGTTTGAGTTTCCTCGTTTGACATTTGCTTACGTTTTAAATGACTTCAGACGCTGCTAACCTTAGCTGCTTTGACTTCAACAGCTCACATGTTTCTTCCTTAAGGATTCCACAGACCTAAATTACGGATGTATTTATAGATTTTTGCTCCTTTCACTAAGCACTGAAAATCAGAACCATTCATCCACCTTCTTATGTGTGATTTACATATGGTATAGAGAGCACGCAAACACTTACTCAAGGCTAAATTGCAGGTTTTTCAAATCCTAGCTTCAGCTGCTTATGTGTCATCCAGAAGGTTTGAGGCGATAGAGTCCTCACTTGGCTCATCAAAAGATAAGCTCTTCTTAAAATTCTTGTATTTCAGCTGAGACCGCCTTCCCACAATTATAAAACCTAGCAGAGGAATTGCCTTTAACCAGTCACTGTAGAAATACTTAGACGTAAACCATGCATGAAAGACCTTACCCTGAGCAATATGTAATGAAAGAGAATGCACAAAGAAAATATGATGCTGTGCTTTTATGGAAACCCCTGAAATCAATGCAGACTAACATATGATAACATCGAGCTTGCTATAAGGATGTGCAAAGCACAGCAGCCATTATTCGGACATGAGAGGCAAATTATCCTTGGCTGCTGGCTCTGAATTTGCAAGAGGCACTTTGACTACAGCTACAAAGGGGCTATTCAGAGTTTTACTCATCCCCTTCACTCTTATTCATGACAATACATCTTATTGTCGAGCATCCATCTCCTTTCATGTCTCTCCTCAGGGACCAAACCAGTATCATAAGTAATATGCCATGCATCAAGTATGGTTCTGCCCATTCATTTTCCATATGACTCTTGTCTGTCAGGCTCAGAAGTAATAAGCTAGCGCCTCTGGTAAAGACATTTGCAAAGTAAATAAGGCCTCCTTCCTGACACCGCAAATGTGTGCCTATGACTGCTGTCGCCATGGTAGCGCCTGTCAGCATCGTTGTCACCAGTGTCGTCATGGCAGTGTGGGTTGATGTTAATCTTCTCTGCGGGTGTGACACTTTGTGGTGGGGCAGAGTGGGAACTCCAAAAGCAGACTTGTGGTAAATGTGTGAGATGGCTACTGTAAAGGCAAAGATTAGGATAAAGTCGGAGGGCATACAGAATACAAAAAAAAAGTAGTTTAATAAAGTTGTGGTTAAGCTTTGTACATTTTCTCGTTTGCACATTCAATTTAATCCAACTTAGCAACATGGCTCCAAGGGCCAAACTGTAAGTTGGTTTATCATTAATGATGGACATTCATGGAGCCAAGAGATTGAACACTAATGACTTAGATAATCCTTCGGCTTTCCCCTCGTGCCAGTTAAGGATAAAAGTTTAAATATATCAGGACCTACAAGACAGACTGTCACATTCTTCCATAGATATTCATCTCCCCGACAAAATGAGTTCAGTGGAATTGTACTGATGTCCCAGCAAGTAGCATGAAGATGTGCACAATCAACTGCACACGACTTGATGGACTGACATGTACATTTGATACACACATTAAGATGAGTTGTTCTAACCCTGGTTATCCCTGGCAGGAGAACAGCAAAGAACTTAACGGCATCATTTCCACGCATAAGAAAACATACAATGGTCATGAAACTCTGAAAAAACACCCTAGAGCCAGTGTTCTGAATGTCCACTGTAAAATTACTGTATAAACAGGGCAGATACCATGAAGAAAGACAAAATCCCTCCACTAATGTAAAAGGCCTATTGAAAGGTAACACACCAAATCTTGTTTAAAGGTGACGATCCATGTATAGAAGCATACAAAGGCTGTATATATATTTCTTAATTTCACACTATTTACCCTCCTTAACCTTAAAGGTCCTATAAAGTTGTATTTTTTAGCTGTTTACAACATGTCCCAGGTTTTGAGTTCAGTTGCAAAAGACATCATAAATTCAGCTTCTTTGGAGGATCTGCAGCCTCTCAGTTTCTAACCCCATTATCCATGCAGTGATCTAAGTGGGCAGGTATGCAATGCAAATGAGGGGCTTTGCTGATTGGCGCCCTGACAGTTGTGAGGAGGTTGCAGACTGGTGCAGATGAATGCAGCGTGGAAAAGTTTGTGGAAAACTTAACTACTGGCCAATCAATATGCCTGATTGTGGAGCTCTGAGAGACCTGTAGGACACTTGGCCAAGCTGTATAATTTTACATGTAAAAACTATTAATGAAAGTTAGCGTTTGTTCTCTCCCAACATTCAGCAGAATGGGCTTTCATACATAGCATGCTAAATGAAATTGAAATTTTAGCCACACATTTTACCAGTACAATGCCAACAGAAACTAACTAACAGTTTTACCTGACCTTACGGTCTATGGTAACTCTTGGAACTCTTTTCGCAGGATTGATTTGACAGGACGTGTGATCACTTTGCCTCTAGCGGTGCTCATGTTAGTGAAAGTTAATAACTGTTGTCAATGGGTTTTGACCAATCAGAATCAAGCATCTTACACAGCTGGAAGATCAGTGAGAGAGATGGGCTAAAAAATAGTCCAACACATATGATATGTGTCATATGTAGCTTACATTGCCCCGTGCATTAAACGTTAATACAGAAACAGGCCTTTTTCATTTCCACATGCTCAGTGTTTTTAGGGTGTGGAAGTAAACATATAGCCTATAGGCAAGGGAACATTTTTGGTAATCTTTCTTATGGCCTTGGAGCATTGTTTATTTAACTTTAAAACAAGCGTTATCACCAGTTCTATAATTTAATTATCTTAAACCATATTAAAATTAAATTAAGCCGTTACTGTTCATCGTGATTGTTGTAAAAGTTTGCAAACCAAAGACCTCAGCTGTTCTACCTTTATATCTTACCAGTTTAACATTAACATTTCATCATTCATTCATTCTGAGCATAGTAGCTTGAAATGTTAGCACACTCTAATACCATCAATATGCTAAACTAAAATGTGGAGTATGCTTGTCATTTTTCATTCATGCTTCCCTTAACATAACTGTGTAAGCATGCTAGCTTTTGCATTTTCTTCAGTACAAGTACAGCCCAACAGAGCCCCTATAGACTCTGGAATCATATCCCTGGAAGGGTCTTGAGCTAATGTTATTCATCCAGAGGTAACATGGTAACATGGTGTTTTAAGACAAGAGTCCCTTGTAAAACATTGATAGTGGTCAGCTGGTGTTCTGAGGAAGCAGTGGAAGAAAATGAAAGACATTTTTCATTTCTACACCTCTCTGGTCTGTTTCACTCTCAGGGGGGAACAGAACTGAGCATTGAACACGTCAGGGACTGGACAGGTCTGGACTAAATGTGAGTGTGTGTGTTGGACGGTGGGTTACCTACTGTAGTGTTGAGCGGGAGCTGGAGAGAATCATGACTGTTTTCTTTTTCAAAAGCGTGCCCTGTGCAGGTTTACACTGTAGCCGTGCCATATGCTCTCCCTAGGAAATAGGCTTTATTAATACTTTTAAGAGCACGTCAGGCTGGGTGACTTATGGGCTATGTGAGCCAATGTGAAGGTGCATTGTCGACAACTTTTCACAAATAAAGACAGGGAAAAAGGGGAAAATTGTGGAAAGAAAAACAGTCTCTTGGGGCCTCTGTGGAGCAGAGGACGGACTGGTTAAAGGCCTGATTTGGGGGAGAAGGCTGTTTTAGCTGAGCCTCTGCGTTCCAGGTGTTGCTTTTTAATTGGCAATTCCGCGAGCAATAAAGCATTTCACTTACATTCGCTTGTAAAGTGCTTTCATTCCATCTCCAAATGATGTAATTACCTCCACGTCCCAGGCGAGAGGGCGGCAGGAGAGGAGAGGCTTTGCTCTCTGTGCAGCCTGCGCTCTCAGCAAGAAGCCGGGTGAAGGGTTTCCTGGAGTATGTTTCCATTTAGGAATCCAAACACCATAAAGTGAGGTTTGCACAATAAGCATACACTTTAATTTCATTCCAAGCTCCCCCTGCTCTGTGTGTGCCTAATATTTATGAAAACTGAACATATAAAAAAAATGATAGGTTTGCTCTCTTTGATGTTGAAGGGCGGTGGGGGACTCTGTCCATGGACACAGATGGGGATGGAATTTGCCCGTACGACCTTTATCTTTCCATGTTTTTCATGAAGCTGCTGGAGCACATTTTTGTTTTCATCACAGTTTGAGGTTGACTCATTCAAAACAATGAGTCAAGGCTTTCATACATTTTTGCTTTTAATTGTGCCGCTACAAAGTGCTTGTTCACAATTTAACTGGGAAACCCAGCGCCAATGCAAATAAGTCTTAAAACTTGAGCAGTCTTCATGCCTGTAGAAGCTTTTTTTTCAAGTAAGGGTCTACAATTCCAGATATGATAATGAGGTCAGCCTATCCGCGGCTGATGTTATCATTTGGAACTTTAAGGAAAGGTGAGATTTAAAAAATGTATTTTCCTGTTTACATAGTTAGGAACTCCCCCTCAGACACAGAAAGGTCAAGCCAAAGCCAAGTGTGAGTTTGCCAAGCGTGTGGAGACGTGTAACACTAACCTGAAGTCATTTGACTAAAACGGATCTCATCATCCACCTGAGGATTGTGAACCCTTAAGAACGAGTTCAGGCTGTCAGCTTGTGGCATGAAGCGAGTTCTGAAACACAAACTCCATCTGATTAACATTGCCCTTGGATAGATGAAAAAAGTCTGAGTTCTATTGAAACTGTATGGCAAAATATCTCAGCATGAATGAAACAACACACAGGAGGAAGTCCAAGGGAAAATATTTTTTCATAAAGCCGACCTGGCAACATTTTTGCATATCAGACATCCTCGGTGTCTGACAGTATTCCAGCCATGGATACATTGCCAAAAAACACAAAAACAAGCTGTTCGCTATCATTGCTGTTCCCATGGGAACAGGCCCGCAGAGGGTGTGCCCGCTCTGACACTCATCTGCACAAACAGCATGCAAGCCTACTCCCCAGCATGCAACGAAAACCAGGAGGGGTGGGAGGCATGGGGATGTTTCACAGGCCTCTGCTACCCCAAGCCTCTCTCCCTGAGAACTGGGGCCTCAAACAGAACCCTATCAGTGTAAGCGATTAGCTGGCTCCGCTTGTGAAAAGTGCCACAAAGGGTAAAAGGATCAAGATTCCTGAGATGTTGGGCCTGCAGCGCTCCTTCGCACACTTCCTCTCCATAATAAAGACCACACATTCCCAGCGGCTGGAGCAGCGCCGGGCCAGCAGAGCTGCAGTTCAAAGCTAGCCCGAGCTGCTGAAGAGAGGGGGGGGGGAGTAAACAGCAAGAATGTCAGCTAGCAAAACAATAAACAAATATATGCGAGGCCACTTCAGTTACACACAGAAATGTATGTTAGGCTGTAGCATGAGAAGGAGAGAAGTCAGCTCGGAGAAAACAACGAAAAAGGCATCACTCTAGTCTCTATGTTTTTTTAATTAGCTTGTGCTGTGAAGTTAGCCGAGAGTGAGAATTAGCACCACTTCTCGAGACCTCTGCTACACCGCCACAGGTGGCTCAAACACTGTGTAATTAGCTTACATTGCACCTGCAGTGTTTTTGCATTGCTTTATGGAAACACATGCAAATAAAACACACACCAGGTGTGACAGTGACAGTTGCGCATTTGCATGTTATCTTCCAGATGGAAATACAACCAAAAGGGTAAAAGTTAACAAACTGAAAGGGTAAATAAAATTACTGTATTTTTATATATCTATAAATGGTGCAACATATTTAAAATAAAGGTGGTTTGAAGGGTAAATCTATCTGAAAACCTTCCTTTAACTTGAATGCCAGAGCTAAATATTATTTTAGCTATCTGGCTGTTACCTGAGGTGTTGGTCTCTGTTGTTGGCCTATCCTTTTTTTAAAAAGAATAAAACAAAGCAAAATCTGAATAGCAAGGTAAGCGTGTTAGCTAGTACCAATTATCAGTGTTGCCAACTTAGCGACTTTGTCGCTATATTTAGCAATTTTTTAGACCCCTCTAGCGACTCTTTTTCAAAAAAGTGACTAGTGACAAATCTAACGACTTTTTCTGGTGTTAAATGGAGAATTTTTGGAGACTGACGTGACAGCATGTATGGTTCTTACTCAAAGAGCAGTGGATGTGAGTCCCTCCTAGCTGTAGTCAGAGCTGGAGGCGGTCACCCCTCAGCATCCAGACTGCAAATGTATCACACACGTACGAAGACACTGCTGGCTGATCCCGCCTCCTGTCTCTTTTTGGTCCATTTAGATTGTTAATTTAGATTGTATACAATAAACATGTTGAAAATGTTATGGTTGAAAAATGTAATGTTTTACTTTGATTTGTTTAGGCTCATAAGTACAGTTTAAACATATTTAGGGTGTTTTTTAACCTCTTTTTGTCTCTCCTACAGCGTCCATTACAATTACAATTATGCAAATTAAGCAATGACGTCATTTAGTGACTTCTAGGAGAAGCTTTTAGGACAGCCAATAGCTACTTTCCTCACTGAGGAGTTGGCAACACTGCAAATTATGTTTCAAGCTGTGGAGCCAGAGTCAACAGAAGCAGTTAGCTATGTGACTTAGTTACCTTGTTAGCATTTCGGTTATGAATGTTCAACAGAGAGAAACCGACTGTCCAACTCAGAGAGATTATGAAGTTAACAGGTTGGCTAAGTAAGCTAGTAGCAGCCTAGCTAACATGAGCAAACTTGTGGCTTTTGTTTATTTGGGAGGTGAGAGGCTGTATTCCTCGCGGCGAGCAGCTGAGTTTGGTTCCAAGCAGCTCTTATTATTAGTCATAAGCTGCTTCCTTAAATTGTGGATAGTTGTCCGTGTAATAGCGCTGCTTGAGATTCAGAAACAACTAGAATATATTTTCCTTTCAGTGTTCCTCTGAGGTACTTTATAGTTTTTTTTTTATATCATTCTCCCATTCTCCATTGTTTTCTTTTGTCAGATTGCACTCTAATTATTTCTGTTTCACTTAAGCTGTGTTCTGTTTGTGTGACACCTTGGTAACACTGCTTTCAGACTGTGCAAATAAAAGTTTAATTATGATTCCTGTGATTGTGGTCACCCTCTTCAGTTTTATAGCCTGAATTGTGCTTCTCATATCTCTGACCTCAGACTGCTAAAATGTGTAAACAGCATTTCTACAAGACACACACAAAAAGATTTTCTCCCTGAGGAAAACACTCTAGTCTCTAAGTGAGCAATAAATCTAGCACTTAGAAGAGGTTGAGTGTTTGTGTGTGTGTGTGTGTGTGTGTGTGTGTGTGTGTGTGTGTGTGTGTGTGTGTAGGTGTGTGTGTGTGTGTGTGTGTGTGAGTGTGTAAATGTACTCAGTGTCTTCAAGTCCATAGCCTCCAGAGCTGTCAAACATAGCCTGGCCCTGCGACATCCGTAACCTGTGACCCCCTGTAACTCCTGTTTTGTTCTCAGCACTCCAGGCCCCTCAGATATCCCTCCTGTGGAACTCCCCCAGATGACAGACACCCCTCTCCTCTCTGTTCCTACACACTAGCCCGGTAGCCTTTGACCTCCCCAGCACCTCTGCCTCTCTGTGCGACTGCCCTTGCATTCCAGTAAAGGCACTGAAACCCGAGCCCGCAGTGAGCTCATCGCCGGGCCATGGATGCAAGAGTTAAATGATACCAAAAAACAGAGAGAGAAGAGAAAAAAGGAGAGGGAGAGAGAGAGAGAGAGAGAGAGAAGAGGGGGAGAGGCAGCAGCCGTTAGTACAGGACAGGTCTGGAACTGGTTCTGTGTGTCTGCTCGCCAGGGCTCTTTGGGGGTTAAGTTACACAAGAGAAAGAGAGAAGGAAGAGGAAGAAGAAACTGCTGGCGTCTCTGAATTCTCTCTGCTTTTGTCTGTCTCATTCTCGCCCTCTCGCTGTCTCTCCATGGCCTGACTGACTGGTGCCTGCAGTTTCCTCTTGACACACTCCAGCGAGCCCGCCGCCCTCCATCCGCGCTTTCAAGTTAACGAGCCCCTTCGGTCCCTTCCTCGTGTCTGGGAGCTAGGCTGGGATGTGAGTGCAATGCCGTGAGGTCGCCGTCTGCATTCTCTCTGTGCCTCTGTTCTTCCCTGACCCTGCCATGACCAGCAAGTGTCCAAAGACGGTAAGTGTCCTTCTTCAGATTGCCTTCCAGTTTGTGTGTGTGAGTGTGTGTTGATTTGAGGATTGTGTGTCTTTGTCTTGAGTGAAAAAAAGTGAAAAAGAACTTCTCTGTTCCAGAAAAACAATCTTCTCCAAAGCTGTTTCCCAAATGCTGCATCTAGGAATCATTGTGATTCATGTCTCACGTTGTGATGAGCACCATTAAGATGCTTAATCACTGCAAACATAATTAAACCAATCAGTGTTTCTCACAAGCTGAGTCTGGAGGATTGATGCACCAAGTTAGAAAAAGAGGCTTTTTCAGCTGAAAGCAAAGATCAACTTTTAAAAGTTTTAATCGCACCATTAAATAAAACCTTTCGTCCATGCATTATTCATGGCGTCAGTGTTTCTTTCTAGTTCACTGCCTGTTGTTCACTGTGTCTCTCTCTGACCTCCTGCACTTGTCTTGTCAACCTTTGGGGTGACAAATCCCTCCAAAGTAAAGTTTTAAACACGTTGATGATTTTAATGGGTGGCCCTCAGGAGACTCGAAAGAAAAGGTTGGGTACACGTTATTAAAAATAGATAATAGAAGAGTGTGTTCACATTTTCTCTCAGGTGTTTTAAAAACTCTGAACAGTGTGAAGGCCAGTTTACATCCAGAGTTCTGCCTCCTGCTCTTTTTCCCCAGCAGAGAGCAATTTAAAATAATTGTGAATGTTTCCAGTGATAACTTTAGAGTGTCTGAGGTGAAACAGTAACAATTATCACTAACATCTTTTTGCAATGCTCTCATTATTTAAATGGGTGTGAAGTGCTCCAATGCGTCTCACAGGTAAACACAGCATGCTTCTTTGGAAATAATGACATCTCTATGATCAAAAGCTTTCTTCTTTTTTAAGCCTGGGAGGGTTGCCCTGAATACACTTTATTTGAAAGCTGTTTTAGTAACAAATGCACCACTTGCATGCCAAATCCCCACACCATGTCTGCCAATAAGTGATTAATGTGTAAACAACATCCAATACAGAGAAGCTGCACAACCTCACTGGCATAACCTCCAACATTTAATTACAGTTACAGTCATTCAATCTTTTTAGGCAGCATGTTCATTGATTAGAATTATTTTATTCTCCATTTGTTTTTGCAAAGTAGACAAAACTGAACAAACTTATTTCCAGAATTAACTAAATGTACCTTTTATATAGCTCCAATGAAATTAGATTGTACACCTATAAGCCATGTTTGACTGACATAGTCCACATATCTGTAAGGCTTTGCATCTGAATTGATTTGAAAGTAGAAATAATGTTACACAGTATATATTTCTGTGTGTGTATCAATAGGCTTGGTTAAGTTGTATTCTACTAAGACTAGCAGTTCCATTAACTTTACTTTTCTAGGACTGTCTTCACAATGCTGTGTCATCACGATCAGTGTAGAAGTTACCTACAATTCATAATTAGTTACAATTACTTGTAACGCATGCATTGACTGAGTGCATTATAAAATGTATCTGTAACTTGGGAAAGTGACTTCAGGGTTGCTGCTTTTTGCTGCAATACTCTTTTAATGTACCCTGTCTCTTTTCTAATCAGGATGTTGATTATCATTTCTCTGAAAGCAGCAGACTCAACAGTTGATATGGGAGGCGTGTCTTCTGCAATCAGTCTGTTTAGTCCATACTGGCTTACAGATTGTGAAGCTGGTGGTGATTTAAAATCAAGCCTTGGCTGTTTGCATGGAGTGACTCCTCCTTGGTTTGCCGAGCTAACATGAGCTGTGCTGGGTCAGCTGTGTAAGCAGAGCTGGGCTCTCTAGCAACTAGCTTAGTGGAAACAGTGGATGACGTTTTCCTGCCTGCACACTAAATAATAAAGTCTTGGCTATTTTACGTACATTTCAGTGATGAGTCCTTTCATATTTCTGTAATTTTAACAGCATCATTAAATATGGAAACTAACTAGATGCAATAGTTACTGCAAGTAGCGATGTTACGGTAATTCATTACTCAGTAATGTGTTACTCACAACATTGGTCATCATGGGAAAGTTGGAAGTAAGGTGACAGAGTATAGTACTTTGTCCTGTCATGCTTTAGAAAAATTGGTTTTCGAAACTGATGAAGCTTTATGAATGAACCAAACTGAATAATTTAGAGATTATTTTTGGCAGTAGTAGCGGTAATGTACAAGTCAAACAAGCAAAAGACACAATTTACGTAAAACGACTGATATTTGTTACGTGTTTCATACGTAACAACCATCACATGCTGTATATAGGCCTGGAGCCCAATATGTTTATACCCTAATATTATTTAACTTGTGTAACATGTGTTAAGTGTCATCACTAGCAAAAAAACAGACCAAGTAGTTTGAGTTCCTAAGCATTAAGGGCCGTTTTAACCTAAAAAGTAGTACACGTCTTTGACAAGAACATGTTGTCTGCCATTAGGAACACTATTTTAGAAAAGTGCTCCTGTTAGTTGTGAGGTAAGAACCATACACTGTATAAAACATGGTTGTAGTCTCTGTGACGTCACCTTGGATTGGATTCTGGAGAGACCTTTTGAAGCCCAACACTGGCAAGCACCTTGTTGGTTGATCAGCCAAAACACAGGCAAAGAGGTGGATTTGAGGCGGGCTTTCGGCCTCCTGCAGCAACAGGCTATGCACCTGTCTGTCTGTCCACTCAGCTGTGCCTTTAATCTTGCAAATTTATATTTAACATTAAAATCAAAATTGATGCACTACAAAACAACCTCCCAGTATGTACAAGTAAAGAATTTAGCTACGTTTTAAAGCCTCTTTTAAACCAGGCTGTTAACATGTCTAAATTTGCAGTTACCCCATTGGCATTACTTTTTGACGTCACAGGTTTCAACAGGAGGACTTATAGGATTATTCTTAGTCTCACTATGAGCTAATCATTTCAACTCTTTGAACTTTAACATCCCACTCTGTTTTAACCTTTTATCAAATCATTTTAAAAGCATCACTTGTTGCTTTATAGTTTAAATGTAGAACCCTTTCTATCATTTGTCATTTAATACTTTTTCTCATCTGATTTTGCACAAACTTCAGAAAATTATTTGAACTTATTTTTTTGGAGGCTCTGTACTTTTTTTTTTTTAATTGCAGTCTAGCTTTCATGCAGTGTATTCTAACTGATGATATTGAGAAAGGTCAGCATAACTCTGAGTTCTGTAAAACTTAAAATAACGGAATATGAATACATGTTTTATTTTTAAACCTTTGGTGAGGGGTTAATGTCAGACTATGATTTCTCTGATGTGGCTGGTTGAAGTGGAGCTGTATGAACCACTTGTTATACTTGAATGTTTTTCAAGCACAAAGCCGCCCTTTCTAACGTGAGGATTTTCTGTTTTCTCTGCTTAATATCATTTTAAGTAAATATCTTTTGGGGTTTTGGGGCTGTTGGTCAGACTTAACAAGACATCTGAAGATGTAATTGTGGCCTCTAGTAAATTTGAGGAGACATTTTTTCTCTATTCTCAGAAGTTTAATAGACCACAAATTTGATTGAATAGGAAAATGATTCCCAGAGTCGCAGATTTCATCTCCAGCCACAGCTTCCAAATAAATATAGTGAAGAGAAATGTTTCTTTCTTTTATGTCTTGTACCCATTGTGTAGAGTATGTGCTTTAAATGTTGTCATATCTCTGCAAATTTCATGCACCATGATTTATGCATTTGTTCTAAATGTAACAGAAGTGTCAGAGGTTGTGTCAGTGTCAGACAGCTCAACATGCTCCTTTTCGGAGGGTTGAGGTACAAGTGTTGAAAGAAAGCGCTTACACTTACTGTACATCTGCTTTAGGGGACAGGCAGGTAGTCAGAAACAGTTTTATACGGAAGTACAGGGATGAAGTATTTGACAGCTGGAATGTGTTTTTGTGCGGTGCAGGGGGAAGAAGGAGGCACAGATTCAAACCTAGAATCCGAGCAGTCCAAAAGATATCTAGTAGCAGAAATTTGATTCATTCTTTGGCAATGAGAATTACCATGTCTGAATTAATTTAAAATTATAGACAAACGGGATCTCACAAAATGTAAAAATCAAAACGAAATGTTTTGTAGAATTCCCGTCTTTAATTTATTTGACTGTTCTGTTCAGTTATTCCTATTTAAGCGGTTGCTTACATGACACTGAAATTGATCAGTGTCCTGGCACCGAGCCTGAACCTATAGTTCTGTAGAGTCAGCTGACCGCAGCAACAGACTGAACCATGAATCACACGTTGTCTGGCGCTGGACATGGCCCGAGGGCAGAGCTCAGATATGCAGCGAGGGAGCAGAAGGAGAGGGTTAAAGAGAGAGCGTGAAGAGAGCTTTGAGAAAGCCGCAAGGATGAGGAGGGGGAGGCAGAAAGAGAGAGAGAGAGAGAGGGAGAGAGAGTAGTCAGTGGACTAGTTCTCCAGCCAACTGGGAGACCCAGCACAAGGAGAAGCTTGTTCCTCGGCTGCCTCTCCGTTCTCGGGGCTTGTAGCAGGAGGACACGGCCTCCCTTGGATGAAAGAAAAATAGAGCTGAATACCAGAGGATAATGTGATTATGGGCAAATAGGAGAATGAAGGTTAATTGGAGTTAAGTGTCTATAAAAAACGGGCCTATATATATACATCTGCAAGCTACATTCTGCCAACAGGGCTCAAATTCTTCCTCTTGCTTTTTAAATAAACACATAGCTCAACAGTTGAGAGAACGCAGGGAGTGTATATTTTCTGAATAAAATACCTGGACGTTTAGAGTCCAATCATTAGATTATAGTCAGTGGCTCAGACAGGATTAAAATAACATGAAGAGCAATGTAAAAAACATGAAGCTGCCACTGTGACCTCGAAACAAGCGTCTCACACGTGTCTGGAGGTCGAATGGAGCGATTTAACACCACCCATGATATATCCCAGACATAGCTGTTTTCATCAAACCCTCATAATCTCCCTCTCGTGAGTGCTGGCGCCCTGTTTATGTGGGACCTGTCATTCACAGAGACAGACTTCCCTCGCAAAGGTACAAATGCCTCACCTTTGAATACAACCTTGACCTCTTTAAGAGATCTGAGCGAAGCCTGGAAGAAAAAAAATGACTCTTTTCTTCAATGCATCAGGTTTCAAGATGGCTTTTTTTGGCAAGTGTGACAGTTGTGGTGTTACAGTGAAAGTGCCTCCACATCAGTGGTGACAGATTATTTGTTCCAAACAAATCACTCATCATTTACACATACCTTTGATTGTTCTTCACAGAGCTGAGTTAAAGGAAATTACAGCTCTGATTGCTGCAGTTACAACGCTTTGAGGACGCTCTGGTATTCAAACCAGTTTGGGACTAGGAAAGCACGTAAAGGTTGGAAACAGCCATTTAAATCTGACTCGCATGACCTACTATGTGGCAAGAAGCCCAGGGACCTCCTCACTGTAAATAATAGATGACATTTTTAAGCTGGCATGTAATTGGGATTGTTTATACTCTTTAAATATGAATTGTGGAAGACTTGGTAGAAACAAGAAGGAAACATGAATTTAACTCAAGTTTTACTGAAGTTTCACCTTTTTTACGAGTAATCTAACTTTGTTTTATGTTAGCTAACTACACATAGCAAATAATCGTTTACATATTTTGTCCTACAAGATTAAAATGAGCAACAAATAAGTTACATCATTTTGTTGCTCCAGACCAGAAAGAGACAAAACTTTAGAGACAAATAAGATTGAACCAACAAAATCAAAGCAATTTTTGAATTTTGAGCTCTTGTGTTTGTCTTGTTAAAGCCTCTGGAAACGTGTCTTGAAATATGTAAAATTCATAAAGAATATCAACATATAATGTATAATTAAGCATCAATGAAAATCTGAGTAAAAATAATCAGCATAACTATGAAAAAACACTGTTCAAAAACAGCTTATTTTCAAGTTCAGATCTCAGGACTCCATGGGCGTGGCAGCTAACACTTTGATCAGATTGAGCCATGGCAACAGTCACAGCACAACTTTGAGCAGCACATAGACTAAGTCTACATGTTTGAGCCATCTGAGTCCTAATCTGAATCCAAAAATCTCCAGCATTTGAAAATGATTTACTTAAAATGGTCTCTGAGGGCTGAGTTTCAAAATATGTGTGTATATGTATATACATATATAATATGTAGTGTCCTCGTTCAGGGCATCAGGACCATGTGATGCCAGGAGCAGCTGAGACTGAAGTGCAGGAAGGCAGAGAAGGAAGGCAGAGCACGGCTCGGCTGTCATCTTCACCGATGGATGTGCAGCCAGGGACAGCACACACGAGCCACAGCGGTGCAAAGAGCAGGGAGACAGCTATATGGACAGATTACAGGCAGTATGTGATCAGCGAACAGGAGTTCGCTCTGACGTTAGGATACAATGCAGGAGTAAAGTAGTTATGTTGAACATGTGTGGGCGTGACCTAGTATTTTCTTTACGATTGGTTAGATATTTTATGTCATAATAAATATCCAAGTTAACCCCATCTTCCTTAATTAGCGCAAGAACATTATCAAAAACTTGACTGATATATTTAAAGTTAAGTTCTTATATTTTTAGCTATATAAAAGTTTGAACATATGAACATACATGTCTTAGTTAAAAAGTTTTTGTTGATTTGGGTTACCCGAGGCTTTAATGTCTTGCTTTCAGTCTCTGCTGGAGAAGCTCAGAGTGTTTATCTTAAGACACTCCTTTGATCCGTCTGTGAAGTGTGGTGTTCCAGGTGTACTCACTGTTCTGACCAAGATTAGACCCCGTGAACTTCTGTATATAGAGCCGCAGTGCTAACCAGTACATTACGGACACCGACTTTCACTCCAAATATTGCTAAAAATAGATGCAGAAAGGGGATACTGTTGAAGTTTCAGTTTTCTAAAAAAAATATTTCTAAGGCAGAGCCAAAGGCAACCTAACCCGTTGATTTACTGAACTCACTTTCAAAAACTCTAAAGTACTTTTTTTACATTTGTATGAAACAGGAAAAATCAGCAATCCTCCCTAGATTCATAGTTTAGTTTGCATTTCAGCTTGTGAAATAAATCCAACAATAACTCAGTTTTTAAAAAAGAAAAAGAAAGACACTGATCATGATCGGCTCATGGTTTAAGTAAGACATAACCTTTGTGTTCTGTTGAGATTATACTGAGACATATCTGAGAGCATAAACCACTCTCATCTCTCCCTTATCTGAGAACTTGGAATGAGCATCCAAAAGACAATTTGAAGATCAGGCTGTGAGACAGGACCTTCACCCATTCTTTAAAGGCTGAACAGGGCTGTGATACGCTACACTAAATTTCTAACTCGCCTCCACGCAATAATTTAGCAACGCTCCTGACAGTCAGTTAGCTGCCATGTTAGCCCACCCACATGTCTCTGGCTTATACCAAATGTGATAGTTTAGATCACAGTAAATTAAGACAATTTAACATTAGAGGAAAGTCAGAAAGATATAAACAGAAAGGTTTATATCAGTAATGATTTCACTGTTTTTCTGTCCCATTAAAAAATAAGTGTATACTACACTTAAAAAAAACAAGATTTGAAGTACAGTGCTGTGTATGACTGAGTGGGCTGACAACCAGGTTTTACGTCCTGTTAGCAGAGCAACTCTTGTTTGCTTTGGAGCTTCCTAAAAGCAGCCAAAAAAGAAATGTCAAATGGCAGTTAGAGCAGCTGCCAGCGGGTGCATGGCACATAACCAGGGGCCCTGCTCCTTGATTTTGAAACCACAGTAAACTTTTAGGAGGTTGTCATGCTGCTGACACATTTGGAACCCAGCCACTCTGAACTCAACCCCTCTTACCCCCCTTATCTCAGATTTTAGGTTCACACCTTATAAAAACTTAATCTATCTCTACAGTTTGATCCTTTCTGTCATTTACGATCGATGTTGCAATTTGTGTTGAGGCACTGTTAACCTGTCAGGATATGTTTTTGTGGTATCAACACTGCTGCACAGACAGTGTGTCATACAATCAACACAGTAAGAAGCAAATAACATGGAGACATGATCCCTTTAAGAGCACCGTGGCAGCTGGTTGAAAGTATTAGTAGGCAGAGTACTCATACTTCACTCAAGTATTTTCATTTTTTGGTAGTTTTTCGTTATAGTTTGCTGTATTTCATTGGCATATGTTTTACTTTGTTATATTTTACAGGTTTAAGTGGCTTTTCAGATTCAAGCTTAAACCTTTTTCAGTTTGTGGCCCCTTACTATACTCAGCATTAGCGGTACTTGAATTTGAGAGACCAAGTCAACCTTGTCAAAGTCCTACAGGACACCTTCGTCCATCACACTATGGTTCAGTGCTCCCATGCCTGTTGTAGATGTTTCCAGCATTGTACAGGGGTCAGCATGGGCACCCTGACAGGCCTGTATACATTATACATCAAACTGTGACTCACTGAGTGTTCTGACACCTTTTATCCGATCCAGCACTAAGTCTCTTTGATAATTGAGACTCAGTAGCTCCTCTGTTGAATTGGATCACACAGGCCAGCCTTGGCTCCTACATCCCTGTGTTCTGGCCTCCCATGACCAAGTCCCAGGTCACTCGTTTTCCTTCCTTATACCATTTATGCTACTCTTGTCAAAATAATTAATTATTTGCATGCAATAAGTTATATTTAGCAGTATGCCTTTGTTCTGAGAGCTCCCTGCCCTTCCATGTGCCTATGTGGAATGCCAAAGCCTGAGGTGGGGAGAGCACACCTCCCCTCTCTTCCATCTGCATACATGAAAAGCCAAGGCAGGGAGGGCAGCAAAGACACCCCAGGGTACAGAACAGAGCAGGCATCAGAGACAATACATATGACACTGGTAAAACCAGACACAGCTGAAAAGGAGGAGCTGGAGTGGAAGTGGGTTGCAATGCTGTTTGCAGTGGAAGCAGCAAGAGAAGGCAGGGTAATGCAGTTTAAGTATAACGCTCATATGTTATTTGCCATTTAGATGTGTAGATGTAACCAGCTGAGCTGTCAGCTGATAGGGGCTGTTGTGAATAGCAGCTGATGTACTGTGGGCCGAGCTTGACTTCGTTGCCTGCCTGAAGTAATGCTATTCTCGATTTTTGCAGACCCTCTGACCCACTTATTTAGCTATTAAAACCAGGCTCTCATCAAAGTTGCTCACATACTTCAAGGGGGAAACGATTACCTGCTGCCTCACGTATCCCTCCCGCTAGCAGCTTTTGTTATAAGATAATCAATGACATTCACTTTACCTGTCAGTGGTCATAATGTTACCGCTGATAAGTGTGTAGTTAGTTCATGAATGGTTCAGAGCTTTTTTCTTCCCTCTGCAGACAACAGCCTCAACAGGACAGGAATAGTTGCAGCATAATCCCTGCTGGCTACTAGACCTAGACCAAAGTATGTTCGCTGAAAGAGCTTGTTTTTTCCACTGACAGTGTGTTATTCAAGTGCCTAAAAATGTCATTTAAAGGATCTCTTGATAGACCTTTTTGCTGAAGAAAGTATGTTTTTTTAACTACCTTTACACTGCTCTCTCTGGGGCCAAAACACTCGTTTGATAAAAATTCCCTTTAATTAGCAGAACATGAGTGCTGCTGGTTGAACTCGGCCTTTGTATGTTGGTTTGTTTGGGGTTTTGTATGACTTTGGTCTATTTAGTCGTTAGTTTAAATCCAACACGATATTTAATTACAAACTCAATAAGAGGGATAACCAATCCATTGAGGCACCAACAGGCAGGCAACTTCCCCGCTCTGCAAGCTAAAATGACTGTTTTATCAATGGAGCCTGCTGGCATTGAAGTGAGTCATGTAGGAGCAGTTTATGGCTTAATTAAAACATCTACCTCAGACAAAAAGGTTGTTCTGTTTGAGATTTGTTTTTAGAGATGTTTTAGCCCCTAAGATAAAAATCTGAGCCTGTCAGTTGCAAAACAAAGCAGTTTTGTGTACGTGGGCTTTCGGGCCAATTGCCTGAAGGACTTCCTTCGTTCCAGCCTTGTCACAGCTACCCCCTGAGGCGATCCTCTGAACCAACTCCTGAACTGTTTGAACTTCTGTCATTTACATACCAAAACATGTCAAATAGGGCCCAGGTTAAAAAGCTACAGGAATTCCCATGCACCACTTCAAACAGTTCTACTGACACTAAAACTTCATCTTATTCTATCATCAATTGTTTTATGTCAGACACAGGAGACATTTACCTAAATACAATAATATTTTGGTACTTTCAACACATTTTGAAAATAATTATTTACTTTTAACTACCATAAGTAGGTTTTTAGAATTTGAATAGTCCTATGAGTCGGCTTGTATGCTCCAGCATATAGTATTGCCACTTCTAAATTAATCACCTTGACTTTTTTGGCAAACGTTGGCCTCTTACAAGCTGCCACTACCCTTTCTGTCCTCTCTTTTTCACAGTTTCTCTTGGCGACTCATAAAAGCACTGAAAATGCATTACCCATAGTACACTTTGTGACACTGTAGTCATTTCCTGGGATGTACATGATGCCCACTTGTCTGTTTTCACCAGAAATAACATAAAATTCACACAAACTCACAAAAGCCTCAACAGTGTTGGGTAAATAAGGGGAATTATTTTCGTTGTATATAGTGAGCTAATGTAAAAAGTTTATATAGTTATTTTGAAAACCAGAACTATCTTCTGGTATTATTTGTTAACTGTAGAAATGCGATACTCATGGTTTACTGATGCTGGCTGCAAGTGAATAAGGGGACTACTAGCACTTTTTTTTTTTACCTGAAGCACTTTGAATGCAGTTTGCACCCATACACTGTAAATGTATGGGCATAGTCTCATTGACGACCCCCATTGGTTTCTGTAGTGGCGTCATGAAGCTGAATGATGGCGGGCTCCATATTGGAAATGCTGACTCATATTAACTCTCCATTAACCTAAAGACAGGCAAAGAGGTGAAGCTGGTGCAGGCCTTAAGCCTCCTTGCAAACAGCTACAACACGCTCAACGACAAGTCAGCTTGCAACACCCCAGATCATGCAGTATATGCATTATTCCTTGCATTAATATAATCAAAATGGACCCATCCAGGCCTATAGGATTTTTTTATTTTTTTTTACCAGGATGTAAAGGTGTTTATTTCTGCTGTAAAAATGGGCATTTTAATATGAGTGTTAATGGGAAGTCCTTGGCAACAGCAGCTGTTCCTGCTTGGTTTCACCTTAATGTACTAGGACGTATACTTAAGGGTTAGCATGTAAGTCACAGTCAGATGTGATGTCACCATCATATGTTCTGTGTTATGCTCTGTGGGTGACGTAAAGGACAGTTTGAAATCTGATTTAAGTGGCTCAGCTAAGTCATTTCAAATCTGATTTGCGTCAGATTTCAAACCACCTCTTACAGCAAGACTTCTATGTGTTATTTCTGCAAGTCTCACTTGAAAGAAGCAATCTGATTCCAATCCTGATATGTTGAAAATCTGATTACAGCTGCCAGTCTGAATGTTACCTTAGTGCCTGTTTTTACCCACAGTTCTGTCTTATGTGTGTATGCATCTTTGACCTCATTCTTGAGTCACCTCTGACCACCTCTTTTTCTCGCCAGACGCTGTCAGGTTCACTTTCGCAATCCTCAAACTTATGACTCAGTGTTTCAGGCTGGATCAGAAGTCTAGTAAACACAACACACCAGATCTACTTCTAAAATATACACTGTATAGATATTATGCAACTCCCTGGACTTCCTGTTATTGCTCATCTTAAAGTTTTCCTTTATTAAACTTCCCCAACCACTAAAAAATCCACTGCTGATATCCTGAAATGAAATAATCTTTTCATGTGGGAACAAATTTAATAATTCTGTTTATATGTACTGCTTTAATACCAGCTGATACATGATTCATTCTCAATAAAACAGTTTGGAACACGTCTATCCAGGCTGAGGCATCGCTGCCCGTCCTGTTTTCAGTCAGACAAGCTCCACTGAGGACCAGGCTCATAGAGGAAAGCCTGAAAGTGTGCCTTCACTCCTCTTTGGAAGTGTCTTTTATGTGCTTCCTTCACCTGTCTACTTACACTGTTTTTCCTGTCTGTGTTGTGTTGTAGAGACGCTCTTCTCTTCCAGCACTCTACACAATTATTTCCCTATTTTGCATGCCACTTGCTGAGTTAGCTCCCGCTGTCAGCCGCCTGCTGAGTGATGCATTCCCCTCTATCTCTAAAGCTACACAGTAATTGCTGTGTAATTGTTTGTCCAGTAATGCAGCATGCAAACGCCCGGTCTCACACTACATTTGTTGAATTTTGTTGAAACAATGCCGCGTCAAAGAAAAGCAGAGATCTCTGCCTTGTGGCGAGATACTGTCATGAATTTCCAAACCCAATTATTTAGCTAACCTGGACTCCATTGAAACAGGGAGGAATAATCTGTCCCATGTGGCTTACAGTTCTTACTTTGTTTTAAGAAAAATAATCTTTTTCGACTATAACAGCCTCTGGCGAGCATCCAGCGTAGCCACATTCCACTTTCACATGACCTTCCTGCAGACCTGGCCTGAAGCGAGAGCCACACCGTCCGTCCCTGACTACACCTCTGTTTGACTGGCCTGGATATTTTCAGAGCTGCTTTTCCTTTCTTCTTCTCACCCTGCCTCCTCCACCTCCTACTCTTCCTCAGTGTTTACAAGTTTGACTCAGCTCCAGATATGCAATTTGTCTGTTAAACTTATTTGTGTGTATTTACAGTTTTGTTTTACAAGGACAGATACACCTACACTCCCACACATGGAGCTTTTGAAAATGTACCACAGTGTTTTGGTTAAGTGAGGTTGTTTTTAATCTGTCTTTGCTGGTTTGAACACATAAAAGTTATCATTTGATAATTTGTATGGTTCCATTTTCATTTTTTGGTGAAGATCTAGATTAGAAGAATGAAACAACTCACGTGTCAGCCCTCAGGAAGACAAGCTTTTAAGCTAATTTGATTTAGTGATTAATCCGCATGATGACAACTACCATGCTGTCAAATCATGCAGACTGGCCCAAAGATACTTGAAAGAGGTGTCTTTATAACAAGGGATTGTAGGGGGATTTCTTTAACTATTAAATACCTTACTCCACTCAAAGTCGCACAGTTGTAAAGGTCCCTCAGCGCCAAATCTGGAGTTATGCTGTTTTTCCTCTGGCCTAATGTTTCAGTGCCGTGTGTGTGGGAGGGGAGGTTGAAGTGTGCTTACTCTTTTTGGTCTTAAACCAAGAAAGAACAGGGAGAGCTACTCAGAAGATGCAGCTAATAGAGTGAATTGGGTTACAAAATCTACCTCTTCAATTTGCTGATGAACACTTTTATTACATTAGTTTAAAATGCACAGATTCGAAAGTCTCACAGGGACTACATGTGGGACATACTGTTGATCTATTGATCACAAGTTTAGATCTTAGTGAGCCTTTCTACCTTCTCTTGCAACTAAAGGCTGATTTATACTTCTGCATTGAATCAACGGCGTACCCTACGCCGGGGGTCCGCGTAGCTCCCGTACCTACGCCAAGGCCTACGCACGTAGCTGACGTGCACCTCCTCCAAAATGTAACTCCACGTAGAGCCGACGCGGAGCCCTGTGATTGGTCCGCTCGGCGGCTTTGTCTTTCCTGCATTTACAGCACTTCCGGGATCCCGGACATCGGCCGCACATCGGCCGTGTATTTCATCTCCTCCTCTCTATTCTTCATGTAATCATGTCTGTATGATAAACAGCAACATGTATCAGCTGTAGATTAACATAACACACACTGAATCGCTGTGGAAAAGTAAACCGAGATCGTAGCGGGACCGGAAGCAGGCGGCCGGCTATCAGAGAGACCGCACTGCCCTCAAGCGTTTCGGCGGAGAATTGCTGCGCGACACGGACACACCGACGCACAAGTATGTGGTGCTCATGTCCGCGTCAGCCCCTGCTGCATAGGGGAGACGCAGAAGTATAAATCAGCCTTAAGGGATAATGTATGGTGAGCAGGTAGTTATGGGAAATAGCAGCCCTGCAGGGTGAGACAAGACCTTGAAAAAAAAACCTTGATTAAAATATTATTTTATTGATCTAAAATGATTTATGTACACTGTTATTAAAAAATAGTCCCAGTGATTACACAGCAGTTTGCGTTCCATTGCGATGGCTTCTTATTTGCCTGTTGCGGTTGGTTTAACATTAAACTGTCCTTGTTCAGCTCTTCTTCTTCTCTGAGCTCTGCGGTTCACACAGCTTTAGAAATAAACAAGGCAAATGTCACAATTTGAACCCTGATGCTATCATCACCACTGCTCATGGTTTAAGTTTCTTTGTAGAGATAGGTAACTCAAAGTTGCCCTCACCAGCTCCACTACCTTTGCTAATATTGCCAGACAGGATCCACTAAAAAAATGTCAGCAGCCTGCTGATTTAGCATGCTAACCAAAACTAACGTTTAGCCCCATTGTTTATGCTAACGTCACCTTACAATCTATGGTATCAACAAGCAGAAGCAAAATGTGCCAGAACTCTTTTCTGCAGATTGATTTGACATGACGTGTAATCAGTTTACCTCTGGTGGTGCTCATGTTAGTGAAAGCTAATAACCATTGGCAAGGGGTTTTGACCAATCAGAATCAAGTTTCTTACACAGCTGGAAGATCAGTAAGTGGGTTCTCCCTCCCAGGTGATCCCTCTTTGTTGTGTCTTTAAATTACGCAAACTTTCCCATAAATACTTAGGAGGTAAGGGAGGAATATTAAACAAATAGTAGGAGGACCATTTTCTACCTTTGGACAGAGCCAGGATTACTGTTTTTCCATCCCTGATCTTTGTGCTAAGCTAAGCTGCAGCTCGTTGTATCTTCAAATTACTTTACAAACACAAAGGGCTGTATCACACACAAGTACAAAGCGTCTTGACGTGCAGTGCAAGAGTCCTTGTTTTTATGTTGAGCGCGCAAGTTGTGGATCTTGCAAATAAACCTGCGACCATGCTACAGCCAAGATTGTGCATGGCTTAGCTAAGAAAATGTTTTTGGACAATTTGCCTTAAATTGAATACTGTGTTTTAGATTGTCTTCAAGGTTTTTTGAAGTCTCTTCAGCTGAGTCTAAGCTAGAAAGCAAAATAAGTGACTCTCCAAGAAAGTTTAAGTATTCTCTTGCATTAAGCTGGAAAAAAATAATACTTTTTGATTTAAGCTTCCAAAATAGGAAGATATGTATCTTTTAAATACTTTATTTAATTGCAAATTTAACTTTCAACAGACTCAGACCAGGCTATATAAAGTTTTAACCTTTTCCTCTGAAAGCAGGAAATGTTTTATGTTCAATGATTTAAACTCTTATTCTAAAACCATCATTAGCTTTTCAGATAATGAAACTGACCCAGCCATCCAGCCCCCGTCTGGTTTAAAAGTTCCCTTCCTGAGGTTTATTAACTCTCTGAACAACAGAGAGAAACTTAAAGCAGGAACTTGAATTGGCTTCTTTTTTTTTTTTTTTTTGCAAATGATGATGATGGTGTGTGTTTGTATTAGGGAGTCAGAGAGACAGAGCCATGCAGCACTTTAATATCCCCAATAACATCGAAGAGACAGGCATCTGTTTGAGAAACCCACATCAAATGAGACGGCATGTCAGCTGAGGGTTATGCATATATTTCCCTCTTGCTCCACATCCAACAGGAACAGGCAGGCGTGCAGGGAGAGCTTAGGAGAGGAAGGAGGTACATCTCTGATCAGGACTATAACGTAGATACAGAAACACAATTACCTTATCAAGGTTTTGTGTTCTGTTCTGGTTCTGTGGTGCTTCAGACGAGGATGTTGTTTTCCTGTGAGGGCATCTGGATAAGATTAGGTCCAGCCTGACACTGCAGCCTGTGAAACATGACTCAGGGATGAATGGAGGCTTTTAGACCAGTGTCTGTCTTCCCACACGTTGTTCTGCTATCTTTATTTGTCCATCACCCAATAAAACACGCACGGCATTATCTGATACCCACACGCTCGGCAGGCAAACAAGCTTCTGCCAATCTTTGTCTCTGCTTCTTTTTTTAAACCAGCCTTTATTGGTGCTTTTCGCATAAGATGTGTTTCATGTTAGAGAGCAAAGCCCGAGAAAAACAAGACGTCACTGGCAATTTTATTAATATGAAATCAGCTGTCTGCGCTGGCTGCACATCATTACAGGAGAATGTGATTTGTAAGATCAGCGAATGCCTGTGTTTTCTCTGCTAAAAGCATGAAGCAGAGCATGAAGAGGGGAGCATGAGGGAATGTAGCAGAATAACACAAAGGGAGACAGAATTACCTGCAAAAAGAAGTGTGCATTCACAGCCTCTGTTTTGGTACTCTCTCTGTGGCTGCAGGTTGGACTCTTATTAGATTGTGCTTGCGTTTCCACTCGTGGCTCGGAGGACGGGGCCCTTCGACATCCTTTATCCAGTTACGTCTGGGCCCTCCATCGGAGCTCCAGAGACCTTACAAATGCGCCTTCGTAACGGGAGCAGAGGGGGACTAATGTATGTCACTGATGCCACCTGCAGTTAAAGCAAACAGAGCTGACTGCCACTCAGCTGGGCGCTAATGCAGCAGAAAAAAAGTGCAGGTTTGAACATTAGGGCTGCATTACTACATTAGCTTACCCGTGTCACTTAGCTTACAGGTACGTACGTATGTATTTCACACAAAGAGAGGACTTCCTATGGCTGTTTCACAATGCCGTTTGAATTCAGTATCACTCTGTGAAAGCTGTTTTGTTGCCTCTATAATTGCAAGACTGGTTGTTGCCACTGCTGCTGCTGTCAACTCTTTATTCTATTTTTTTTTTATTGTGAGGGATGCAAGCTGAGGTAGAGACTTGACACACTAACACAGAGGCTTGTCTGTTGGTTTGACAAACTATATCTGTGTGCGTGCGTGCGTGCGTGTGTGCGTGCATGTGTGTGTGAGCATTCAGAACCTGAACATTGTTTCCATTCCTTCCCCCGGTCAAAGGCAGGACTATGCGGCGTTGTTCTGTTTGAGAGCGGGCCACTGTCCCTGCATGGTTTTCAATTTCATCCCCCTCAGCACATCAGCAACAATTGCTTCCTACTGCAATTTATTACAGGCAAATTGAAAGATTCCAAGGTGTGAGTCAGTTTGTGTTGGCTCTGAATGTGCAGCCTGGTTACTTACTTTCCTTTTTACCTCGTCTCTTTACATGGCCATAGCTGCGGCTCGTTGCCCCATCTGGGATTGTGAGATCTGTAGTTATTGTAACCAAGTCCTCGGGAAAAGAGAAAGAGAGGGGGAGAAAGAGAGAGGAAAAAAGGGGATGACGCTCTCCGTTGCATAGAGGGAGGATGGCAGTGGTCCCATTAGTTGACCCCCGGGCGAGCTCTCTGGAGGCATATAGACTTACAAAGCATAAGAATATGCAGCAGGCAGCATCAAAGCGCAGCACCGGCTGCAGCTGATAGCTCGTGGTGACATCGTGCTGTTGGATGGAGTACTCTCTCCACCATCATTAGCGCGGATCCCTCACATCGTCTATTTATAATCAGTTTTCCATTCTGAAAACACACCGTGTCTCCGTATCCCATATGTTGTGGAGGGAAGGAAAGAGACGAGGGACAAAGAGGAGGAGAGGGGCTGAGCAGGGAGCTGCTGGAGTGTTGCTAACACGGGGGAAATTATACAACAGGGACTGCTCACATAAATGGACCCAGACGTATAAAAGTAACGGCGGTTTAGTGAGGCCATTTCTTTAAAACCAGAGCTCAGACAGGGGGAATAAAACCACTCAATTCTTACTGGGTCATACATAGGAACAGTCGCCTTTTAAATTAGCCAGTAAACTGTGTAAAGCCACATCATTATTTGCAACAATATGGCCTCATTTACAGGCGAGTCAGCAAGGAAGTATTGTTCTTACCGCTGCCGCCATCCTCCTTCTATTTATCATCTGGGGAGTTTTTCCACTCTGATTACTCTGCGTATAGTTTGACAGATTTTTATTTCATCTATTGGAAATGCACTCATGAGTGGAATTTGTTTTCTTTGGTTAAATGTCAAAGGAGCCTCACTGTCAAGGGAAGAGCGCGGCTGAGACGTGCACATCTCATTGTGCCCCGATGAGAAACAGAAATGGAGCCGTGTGGGAGGCTGTTTTCACTCCCTTCCTGAGAGGATGAGCCGCTGCATTCTTGATGGAGGTGATGAACCCACGTAGCAATGACATTCTGTCTAAGTGTGTGTTCCCGCGTGCCTGTGGTGAAATGTTTTGTCTTTGACACGCTGATATGTGAGAGGGAGTGGAGCTCAGCCTGGGTGCATGACTGTTACTGGGGAAATATGACCAAACACAGAGACAATAGGGGTCAAGTGCTCTCCTGTTTTTCTCCCCCTCCATCCTAATACCTAACACTCATTCAGGGACACATGGATGAGGTTTTTGGCCTTGCGATGCCACTTTACAGCCGCCTCCCCTCAGGGGACAATAATAGGCCTCAAAGTGTGTATCCAGCTTCAGAATAGATGCAGGTTAAAGGAAATGTTGAGCCTGACCTTTTTGCTAATCTCTCATTTTTCTGCTGCTTCAGGTCCTCAAACAGCATCACACAAATGAGCTCTCAGTTTCATTAGTGCTCACTCAGACGCTTGCAGCATTCAATTAATGTAAAAGTAACAATCTGTGACATTTGCTGCTAATTTTGCTTCTCTGTTTTGAGCCGCATGAGAGCATTTGCAGAATTCTCTGATGTAAACATTGTGTGACAAGAAGGCTTTCAGTAGTAGTGCACTAGAACAAGCTTATTACTGCTCCACTTATACTGAGTTCAACAACAGCAGGGGAATATACAGTGTGATGGTGCAACAGTGAGACAAGTTAGTTGAAATGTTACAATGAGGACAAAGATTCAGAGAGTGAAAGTAGTTTTGATGATTACCGAGACTTTCAGTCTTACTTCTGCTTAAATTCAGAGAACTGCTGTCAGTATATATAGAAATTTAAATATTTTCTTGTCAGCTCTGGAAAAGTAATCCTCTGCTGCTTCAAAGAATACATTGTTTGAGATGTTGAGTAGAAAGTCTTAATATCATGAGAATAATTTACTTTTTTAAGCAAATAGTAATAAGAGAAAAAAATTGTAAAAAAAAAATGCAACTTACGACAAAAGTCCAAGAATCAAGTCTAAGAGTATAAACTTGGAAATATATAGATACACACACACACACACACACACACACACACACACACACACACACACACACACACACACACACACACACACACACACACACACACATGTTATGTTTATGTTTCTTAATCAGCACTGGGATGCAACAGATGATAAGGGCCACTTCAAGGATAAACAAAGTTCTGAAATTTTGTGTATAAAGTCATAATATTATGAAAGTGAAGTCAAAAATAGTGTCAGTAAAGAATAAACTAACACATAAACAACATTGAAGATGTACATTTTTTAGAATACATTTGCACATTTTTGAGGAAAAAGTCAAATATGAGGGAATAGAATCATACATGCATGAGATTAAAATTTTACATTTACAAGAATGACAATGTCATTATATTGGAGTGAGGTGGTATATAAAGTCTATGATTAATCTACAAAGACTAAAATCAGGAATATTGTATATTGTATCATCTTGGGAAGCTCAACTCGACACCTGAGGACAAGCGACTTTCACAGCCTGTTAACCAAACTATGGACTAAAATGACAAGTTTATTCTTATAAATTTAAAGATTTATCATCTCAATCTTGAGATTTTCCTCTATAGCTTCTATAGTCATTGCAAATCTCTGATATTTAAGAGAAAATATTGAATCAATTACCAGAAAAAAAAGGAAAATTTGGCAATGGAGATAGTAACAACATACAGGCTACAGTTGACGCAACCCATTTGATAATTTAAAAAACAAGATTCTCTTAGATGTCCCTGAGAATGGTTTGTAAGTATAAAAGGGATTAATTTTGTGGAAACTAAATTTGCTTTCTAGATTAAAGGTCTGAGACAAACACTCAAAAAGTTCAATAAGTAGTAAAAGGACTGGTTGAAGAGATATATGGCAACTGAAACAAAAGACTGGAAGTGAATTTGAAGTGTCAGTCAAGTCAAAGTTTGAATGTAAGTTTTAAATAGAGTAATAACTGGTCATAGAGCTGAAGGTGTGAGTGCAAATCAGAGTGCCTCAAATAAATGTATGTCAGTGTGTGTGTGTGTGTGTGTATGTGTGTATGTGTGTGTGTGTAAACTAAAAGCTGTTGCTTGGTGTATAAACACTGAAAGCAGATGGAGTTAATTACGTCTTAACAGTCAAACCGTGTAAATGGGAGGAGATGAAGAAGAGTTTACAACATTGAAGGGTTTTGATGATTCCTAAGTTTAGTCACCAAACACAGAGGAGAGAGAGTGATAATCAGAAAGAGACACTTAGGTCAAAATAATAATCTCAGAATCAATTCAAAGTAAAACAGTGCTAAAGTAAAAAACCACAGTGTTTGTAGAGAGTAATAACACAGTATTAATGAGTAAAATCATAGTCCTGTATGTAACATAGTACTTTGTTTACATTTTTAAGGATGGTGAATTTCAATAATCAATGACATCAGATTATCAGACCTTTCACTGACAGACGGGTTTGTCTGAGGTTTGGCAGTGTGAAAACAGAGGCCTGTGTTCAAACATATTACAAGAGTTAGAATGACAGCCAGTGTTGTCGATGCAAAACCGCAGTCCATCGTTACAAACCGAGCTTCATTCGATAGTTTGTAGCTGGTAGCTGTTCTGGATGGCTTGGAGACCAAACACAATTTAATACAATAAAAACAATGTGCAAAATGAATCTAAAGAATGAAAACTTCTGCTCTCTGAACCTCGCTGGAAGTTTATAGAAAAGAGCGGCTTGTAATGAAGAAAGTTGCCCGGAAGAAAAAGGAGAAAGAAAACAATGAAACTTTCTGTCTGAGTGAAAATTATTTAATCTTCAAACAAGTTAGAGGGTTCTTATTCACAGGAAATATTTCCAAGATTATGCAATGTTATCACGGGACCAAAATGTGGGGTGATATTTTCGGAAAATAACCACGTATGTGTAAATATGCCTGTGATGACTCGGAGAGATCTCTACAAAGTTGATGATTTATCCTGGCAGCAGTCAGTTACACAGACGGCCACGTAGCTTTACCGTACTGAAAAATGATTACAAATCTGTAAGGGTTACTTAATACCGCAGGACAGCTTCCACACTAATTAGTCTGTTATAAGGGAACATTAATATTTTTGACACGGCACTCATTATTCATGGATTATATTTGCATTAACAAGGTAAAAACTCAAATCTCCCCCTCAGGACATCTTAGCTTTTAATTCAAAATGTTCCAATAATAATAACCATCAATGATATGCACATTTAATTCAACATAACAACTTTGATGGTAAACTTAATCAATTTAAAACCATTCCCAGTCCAGTGAGGCTCTTCAGAGAAATGAGATGGGTGTAAAAGGAGAAAAAAAACGTCTTAAATCAGCATCTGTTAACACTCGTGGCGGCCGGCCTTCCTGGACTCAGAGGCCCCACACGCTCTGCCTATACTTTTAGAATTATGGGACCGGCTGATGAGTAGTTGTGTCGAGTTGGAAGGTCCTTGGCGAGAGGCCTTGGGCACCACTGCAAGACTATCAGAGTGCAGAGTCATTAGAAATCCCTCATTCTCACTCTGCTGTGTAAACGGCCCGGCGGCCTCCATCGGAAAGCGCCCGAGGAAGGATCACCTCCGCCAGGCTGAAATTGGATCACGCTCAGAGGAGGGGAGCTGTGGGAGTCGAGCGGAGAAAAAAAAAAAAAGAAGTTATGTGTTCCTATTTATTGACTTGGCTGCAGTGATCACTAAACTGTTTCAAGGGAGAGCACGGTTTGGTGGATTTTTTCCCATAAGCACTGTGGACATTAAGGAGGTGACAAGTTACCTTCACTAAAGCTTTTAAGGACTTTTGAGAAGAGAACGGGATTGGAAATGTGTTTAGACCCAGGTCTGCGACCGTTTATCTACTTGCTCCTCATTTTCCTCACAGAACAACTATCCATACTGCAGAAAATGTTTAAAGTGTGTTAAATCAACACAAAGAAAACAGCATGGGCCCAGGTGTAAGGTCTGAAGTACAGCAAATGCATTCTGAACATCAAATTAACATAAATTCTGCATGTTTACACAGAATTTAACTTTTGAGCTCTGATGCATCACTTTAGCTTCTGAATCCATCTCTTCAGTTTTTAAATATCCCCAAAGTACTTGAAATTACAAACATAGTATTGAATGTCCTGCAAACCAATCCTATCAGTGAAGGCTGTCTAAAACTAACAAGCATTACATTTACAGTAGAGCAGCCAAAAAAGAAAGAGGCTGGGACAAAGAAAGGATGATGGAGAAGAGAGAAAGATGGTCAAACCTAAAAAGCTGTTTTTATGTTATATATGTGCCCTGTCAATGTATTGTAATGTCATTTTATAATTGCTTTGTAAAACTCCTAAATCACAAAAATGATCAAAAATAATAAAGAGGTGATGTAGGTGGTACAAAGTGAGTATTCACTTATCAGCAAAGGTTGCCTTTTAAACCTCCAAACCCTCCTCGCCTACATAATCTAATCTAAAATATTTAAAGCTCCCATAAGGAACTTTCTATTTCTATTGATTTTGGCACCCACTGTGGACAAAGCTCCTCCACCTTTATATTGTCCTGTATATGTGTGAGTTGTGTCTTTTGAATCTTTTAGCGGTGAAAAGTATGTTCACTCACTTGAAAAAGTAAGATAGGCTTAATCCTAAGTGTGCTGTAAATAGTCTGTGAGGTAGGCATACACTCCCACTGATTTAAGCTCACTTGTGGCTTACATTAGCGGTTAGCTAGAAGTGGCAGGGTTTTTTTCATTAGGACACCAGCCAAAAGTGACGAGTTTCTACGGTTTACAAGCTAGCTGTAAAACAAAACATCAACTAAAGGAAACTCAAGAGCCACAACTCTAATAACTTTTAGTTTTTTCAGCTAGGGCTAACTGCTTTCCCCACATTAAGCTAACACGGCCCATTCAAGTCTCCAGTTAATATTAGCCTTTTATTGAAGTCGTATTAGAAAGAAGCTGCCCCCAAATGGTATGAGAGATTTTTGTTTATGGAAATAATTATGAACATAGTTGTATTGCTGAATTTGAAATAATATTCTTTCCAGTAGTAAATAAATTATATTCTGGGATTCTGGTTTGGCCTAGTGGTTAGTGGCCTCATGTACAGGAGCTACAGTCATCGAGCAGATGGCCAAGGTTCGATTCAAACCTGCTGCCTTTCCGACATGTTACTCCTCAGTCATTCTCTCAGTCTGCTCTATCCACTGTTCTATCCCCTCAAATATATCTGACAAATAAAGTTATGAATAAAAAAATATATAAAAAATTATGTTATCGCAATACTTTAACTAAGAACGCAACAATAACCAGTTTTAAAATAATATCTGAAAAAAATCTGAGTGGCTAGAAGTGATATTGTCACTTGAATCCTGAAAAAATGTATTTGACATTATTTTACCCTGTCATAAGACAAAACAAGCTGCCTTGGCTTGCTTTGTCTTGTTTTGCCTGGCATAGAGAAGTGTACTTGTGACAACAGTCCATTTAGTTTCTCTGTTTTTCTGTTTACTGTCACATGAGATGAATGTGGACAATTGTGAGAAAAAATCATCTTTTCTCTGGCGTGTCAAGCAACCAGGCACTTTTAGTAGTCAAACAGAAGCTCAGCCCTGTATGCTACAGTGAAAACTATGTTGTTGGTGAGTCTACCTCCCAGAAACCAGTCTTCTGCTCTGAAACAAAGCATCTGGCAACATATCTCTAATTTTATCCATCATTTGAGTAAATGTATTATACCCATATGTGACTTTTTAAAGCCACAGTTACTGGCTCGTTATCACATCAAACTAACATTCGCTCCTGTATGCATAAAATGTGGGTAATTGCATTTCACGTAACATTTAGTTACACCTCACACACAGAGGAACTGGAACTACATGTGTCATAAAAGTACGCCCTCATGCAGGAAGTGAAAATAGTGCTCATTAAACATGATAATGAGCAGCTAGGTGAAGTCACATGAGGAACAGTACATGTGTTGTATTACCATGGTGGAGGGTGTTAGTCAGAAGAGTCGTTTACTTTATGTTCGGGCTGTTTTTAAGGTTTCTTTTGGAACGAACAGGAACTTGTGACTTCCGGGATTTGAGGCGTAAAGCTGCGGCGGAACTGACAGTAAAAGCCTCTGGCTTTGGCAAACACTAGGCAGAGCTTTGAGACTTTTCCATAGAAAACACCACGTTCAGGGTGAAATGAAGTATTACCACCTTGTCTCCACACAGACCTACACTCTTTGTTTAGCCTCATGACACAGAATAAGTAATGCAGCACTTAGCCTTGGTACTACCTGGGAGCGGGAGTTGTATTGAACATGGGCTTTGTGTGTGTTTGTATGGCACGTGTGCAACAGTTCAAGGTAGAAATAATGGAAGGTTTTATGTTGGCATGAGTGAAGTGGGTTAATTGCAGAGGATGAGGGAAGTTTGCGAGGTCTGCTGTGGAGACAGCAATAGAAAAAAACTCAGGAAGAGAGAGGTAGGCTACCTAATGCTGTTTGTTATTAAATTCTGTCAAAAAGCCTTTTCATTTAGTGAGGCCATGTTGAGAGATGAGCACTGGTTGGCTTGTGTGCTGTGTTCTTTACCTCACCTCTTGGTTGGCAGGAGAAGCAGCCAAGGAGGTGACACAGCCTACCTCTTTATTTTTCAGCTCCTACTCGTATCAACTGTTACAATCAGTGATCTCAGACTTCCAATTCTTCAGCCTGTTAACTTTTCTTTTGCATTTTCCTCTCCCATCTAGCTTCTCAACAGTTTAACTACCTCTGAGATTTACCTCAACCTTGAAAAAGCTAGATAAACATTTCAGTATATGCAAGCCTATAATGTAAGTCTTTTATGTTATGCATATGCAAGTGTTTCTTTGCCTGATTTCAGCCTTTCAGGTCTCACTCCCTCCTTGGCAAAACATGAAGCATTCTGAAATGGCACCGAGCCTGGTGAGAACGCTGTCTTAAAGCCGCACTGATCAATATTTTATTATTAACAATGGGCCAAATGACTATGTTTACAGCCTTGTTACGAGCAGCAGAAGGCAGCTTCCAGCAGGAAGCTCTAAAAACCATACAAACCCAAGCTAACCAGCAACCAGCAGACAGTGTTATTGACTGGCTGGTAAACCTAGTGGAGCATTAATTAGACAGATTACAGCCATATATTTCCATCAATAGAAGGTGGAGACTTAAGAGCTAACACTGAATTTACATTTGTCTCAGGTAGCCAGAAAATAATAAATGTTCAATGTACAACTAACCTTTATGGGAGGATTATTAACAAAAGTATTGTTTTTAAGCCTGTGTTTAAGTTTGAGTTACACTTTCTGTGTGCCTGAAGTGATCAGCAACCAGCAACCTCTCAGGCTAATTCAACAACCTCATATGTGCCAAAAACTGCAGTTCATCCAGTGGCCACTGGAGGCTAGCTCCAAAAGAGAGTCGGACACCATCAGGCTCTGTATGAAACAACCCCTTATTTTCAATTTTGGGATGGATGGATCAATGGATGGGCAGACGGATGATGGATGGATGGATGGATGGATGGATGGATGGATGGATGGATGGATGGATGGATGCATCATGGATGGATGCATGATGGGTTGATGGATGGAAGGAGGATTTCCTTCAATCCAGGATTTTTATTCCTCTTCTCAGAATGTGTGTCTGTGAGTGAAATCCTAGCATTATTAATTTATACATTAACATTATTAGCAGTTATCAGTGTGTCAACACCTGGTTTACCTGAGGAAGCCTGTGTTAGACATGACAATTAACTAAAGCAAATAATTGAAGCCATGGATCTAGACAGTGGATGTGAAGTGGATCGCCAACAAACCAAACTCAACGCTTTAAAAATTGAGAAAAGGCAAAGGGTAACTTCAGAGTTGCTGCGTTCATTATTCCTACAGTCATTGGTTATTTCAGTGACGATACACAGCAACCATTTGTTTTTAATCCATTAGAATGAAATGGCCCATTGACTGTACAGCCAGCGAACAAGACAGCTATTCCACAACCACCTTCAAACCAACACAAACATAACTCGCCCGTGTATCTCTCCTCTCTCTCTCTCCTTCCCTCTCTGTATTTTTTGCATAATCCCTCCTGGTTGAAAGATTCAGTTTCCTCTTACTAGAAATAATAACACAATATCAGGTATTGTGTGTGTGTGTGTGTGTGGGTGTGTGTGTAAGGTGCTGCGATGAGGATCTTGAGCAGCATTCCTGATGTCAGCACTGCTTTTGTACCCGCAGGCTGTAACCGTGTGTCTGTGTGTGTGTTTCTGTCCATTTGTGTGTGTTTATCGGTTTCTCAGGCTGCGCTATGTACTTGTCCGTCTCTGAGCCGACTGGGTGCTGTGTGTGTGTGTGTTCATGTTTGCGTTTGTGTGTTTGTCTGTCACTCAATTATGTGTAAATGTGTGACTTTGAGTTTATTGGAATCTTTGATGTTTGCATTTCTCTATCTGTGTCTCGTCTGTGTGTCTGTTGATGTCTGTGTGCGTGTGTGTGTGTTTGTGTGTGTGTGTGTGTGTGTGTGTGTGTGTACAGCAGGAATAAAGCCCCCCATTGATAAGAACAAGTTCTTCTTGTTAACGTATCAGTAGATCTGGACCAGAGCCAGCGCTGAAGTCCCAGGGGCGTATTTCTACATAACCCCCGCTATGACACGGCAGTTACTATTCTGCAACTCCAGACACACACACTCTTCACACTCACACACATCGAAGGCAAGATAGCCTGGGAATGGAACATGTGTTAACACTCTCTTTCCAAGAGATACATTGAAGAGGACATTGAGCAATGTTTCGTCTTACATCTCTCTAGCGGCCGCCTGTTTTGCACTCGTCTAAAATGCTTCCATGTGTAGTCTCTGCATTCCGACTACCTTTCTGAGGCATTTTGAGACTCTCCCCGCAGATACCCGATACCCAGGGGAAAGCAGATAGTCATGAGAAATACCTGCTAGCTCTTAACAGTTTCAAATAACAAGAGGGGGAATTTTTGTCATTCCCTTGGTCTTCTTATTTTGCACATGTGCCAAGCTATTGTTTTGCTCCTCTTATACACCAGGGAGATGGAGCCAAGGCTGTTTTACGACAGTCATAATCACCACCCCTGGCGGCAGCATAGGGACATCATATCCAATCGGCTGTTGCGGGGCACACCTCGTTGTCAAATAAAAGTGTCTGGATGAAGGTCGGAGGGAGAACAAAGAGGTTCAGTGTGCCGAATAAGCACCTACAAACCCCACCGTTCCAGCGTGTGCACGCTCTGCCTCTCGTATATTTGTTCAATCACTGCAGACCACGCTAGATGTAGTGCAGCCAGGCCGCACACTCATTCTTTGACAGCAGGCACTATCACTGTAAATCTGTGCCGAACCACACAATTAATCACAACAGTGGGTCAAACAAGTGGCTCGGCGTGACGAATGCATGTGGGCAGTGCATGCTGAGAGCCCAAACACAGTATTTAGAGCAAGAATTACATACATCAGGACTGCACTTAATACAAAACAGGTCAAGGCATTCAAGTGTAAGCCTCATAAAGGGCCGTGTTGTCAACATCTGTTTTAGTTGATAGATCAGGAAATGTGAGGGCGTTCGGGGATGAACACAACCACAATGATAGACAAGGGTTTCGTTTGCTGCAGCTAAATTTAAAGTTGTCATCCTCGCTGCATTTGAAGTGCAATCACATACATTTGCATGAGTTGATTCACTCTTGCCCCCTCAACGCAGGATGTAATGTGGAAACTCAAGAAGCAGGATTTAAAGATCCCAAACGCGCATTTAAAGACAAGGCAGGACTTTTATTTTCCAGATGGCTTTGATATAAATCATAGCGGTGTCACCACCAAAGCATGCTTTCCATTATTGCGATTGTTTAAAAGCTTTACCTCGTAGAGAAAATGCGAAGTGACAATCCAAAAGGGTTCAGACAAAAAAAGGGGGGGAGGTCTTACAAATGGAATTGTCCCCCTGGGCAAACTGCATAATATTCATATCAAACCTGATACATCCAGCACTTGAATTTCTAACCATGCAATCAGGGGCTCTGCCAAGTTAGTGAATACACCCTGATCAATCTGATGATAACAGGGGACTAACAGGGCCACAGCGGCTTCATGAAACACTGTGTTCTTGTTAACAATTGGATGACCGGCCAGTTTAGATATTAACTTAGAGCATTTAAAGGCCTCCTGTCCTGTGTTGCAAAGCAACAAAATATCTTTGAACAGGAACATGATCCCTCAGGTGATATAAACCGTTGTGTACTTCTTTTAATGGTTTTCACAGCCGCTGGAGGAAGTTGTGATTTGTTGAAGAAAACTTTTATGTATGTCTACATTTGAGGAAGTCACTGGCAAGAGTTTTTTTAATCCTGCATGTTTTTGCTGGATTTTCTGTCCCTGTTCTTATTCTTTTAACCCCTACTTACCATGTGGCTGTATGTACTGGCATTGGTTGGTTAGTCCTCTTCTTTGGCCCAGATTGAAATATCTCAACTATTGAATGGATGGGTATTGATAGTCCAAGTCCATTGAATCTTACTGAGCTTTGTGATGCCCTTGAGACTTGTAAATAACAATGCGTCTATAGTGCCCAATGCTCTTCTTAACAGGTAGTTGGAAACCTAATGAAAACCTGACAGCTTCATAGAGGAGAGGTGGGAATTTTCTGATAACTGATAAAGCTGTAGTGGTGTAGTGTAGTTCATATCAACCTTATAAAGACAATCTGACTGTATGTAATGTATAACCAGACTGACATGAGATTCAAAAACAGTTTTAACTTGATAAATTACTTTAACTCATACAAACACACTTGACAATAATTATATGTAACTGAATTCAAGAATATAGCCTGTTAGCTAGTTGGCAGCCTGTTAGCTAAGCTAGCACACTATCTTATGGTGTCTCAAAATGTCAACATAAAAATAAAGAAGCTTACCAAATGCAGATTCCAGACCAAAAAATATAACAGAAGGGAGGAGTTTTGTAGGCTAATTTCCTTATAGAATGGGCTTAAGGTTGACTTCCCTCACTGGCCTCCATCTATGAAAGACTAAACAAGGTACAATGTTTGCGATTTTGTCCCTATAAAGTTAACATTTCAGACGTTGACTGAAAAGCTTAGACACATATTTGATGAAATGACCAAATATACAGATGTAACAGAAGGGTAGACATTTTCAAAAGATAGAACCCTGGAACCCAGTTTCACAAGTTTCCATATTCAGCAACAAAAATGCTGTTTCTGTGTAAAGGACCAACCACAAAAAACAAACAACTGTTTACCATTTTCTGTTGAATAAGATCCAGGGTAAACAGCCACTCAGTTTTTTTTTCTGACTTATGTTCCAAAGAAATTATTAAACAGAATGGTTTGATTTTTAACCATTTCATCATTTATTTGTATTATTTAACACTGAACATTGGCATGGGATAAAATGATTGTATCACTATAATGGACATGGCAAGAGGGCAGTATGGATTGTTCTCATTGCTGTTTTCATTAGTTTCCCACTGAAGTGCATTGAAAACAATGAAAATAATGTTACTCAAGAAAAATGTTAAGAAAACATATTTGGAAAATAGAAAATGAGTCTAAACATGTTTTAGCTATTTTCAATAAGAACAAAGCAACTAATTATGTTAGTTGCGGTAATAGGTTTCCCTCGTTATCAGTTGACATTTTAATAATTTATTAATTAATTTTAATTTAATTTGATACATTGAATTATTAATAATACTAATAATTCATTTGAATTAATTTGTATTCTTTGCCTACTTAACTTTACCCATTATCTTTCTCCATAAAAATCCATCACTAAATGAAGGAGCATAATTCCTTCCTTGTCTTTGTTCTGTTACAACACATGTAAAGATTTATTTCCACAAACATGTCCTCCTCCTTCATGTTGCTCTCACACTTCATCCTCCCATGTCGTCTATGACAAGCCTGCTGTGTTGACATAAAACCCCGATCTCACCGCCTGGCAGGATGTGTTGTTAATGTCACTTTGGTCAACATTTATCACGCTTACATTTTACTTCCTTGTAAGCGTTAGTGCCAAAAGCGCTGTTGGTGACTGTTCGCTCTGTCCCCCCTCTTTTAGTGCTGTTATTCTGGGCAGTGGGTCTTATAAATAACTAATAAAGAGCAAAGCTATGATGCATTCATCTTAATGCGCGGTGGCATCAGGGACAGGTGTGCTGGCTTATTCCTACCTTTTGTACGACAGCGCAATTAATCTGCTTCGTGCCAAGTTAAGAGCAAAGAGTGGAATGTGGAAAGAGACAAATGAAAAAACCAAAAGGGAAAGTCATGAATTTTACAGTGAACTTTAAGCAATGAGAGCCTGACCATGGCTACCTTTACACTCTTTTTGTCCTTGTTCTTTTTTATGTTGAGCAAGTAATTCTTTAAATATAAGAGAGAAAAGAAATGTGAGTGAAGTGGTCTATTCCAGAAATAGCCCCAAACCAGGATAGGTAATGTTAGTATAAGCAGGAGAGGGGGAAGCAGGGAGATATTAGCCATATGTGATTCATTTACAACAGCATGCTTCAATTAATCTGGGCAGGGTGGCAGGCGCCAGGGTTGGGCCCCATGCCACCTGAGCGAGAGAGGAAGAGTGATCTGCCGCTCGGTGAGGGATGAGCAATGAAAGCAGATCCCTCTGAATCGATACGCCTTACATTATAGCTCACACCAAACTCATCCCCTCAACTTTCTCCTCTCTTTCTCCCTCGTCGTCTCTCTTCCTCTAAGCCTCTTTGTTCTCTGCCTTCGTGGGACTCAAAGACGAGGCCAGTGAAGTCTGAGCGAGGCACTCTGATTCGACCGCAGTCCCAGAAGCACCCTGAGAGGAGCGGTGATTCTGGTGTAGGCGTCCACCTAGAGACACCCTCAGGATGTTCTGTGAGACTGTTCTCTGACTGGGTCTGTGCTGCGGCAGTAAGTGAAAGCAAAGGGAGGGACAAACTGACGAGGGGCAAGAAACCACAGTGACCAGATGGAACCGCAGATTGTTTTAAAGGGGGCTACTGCCTCAGCAAAACCATATGGGGCAAAAATGCTATTTAGTGAAAGCTCCTTTATGATTTTCACGACATGGTGAGCAACGCTAGAGGATCTTGTAAAGTAAAGATATAGTACAGACGCTGTCAAGGCGTTATGGAAAAAGAAGAAAGGCAACCCCAGCAGCCTCATCTGCATCTGTGTGTCTCCAGGGCGTGTTTTTGTGAAGGGTTTTATTTCAACTCATGAGCAATAATCCAAAATGAGAGCAGATGAACACAGGCCAGGCTTTAATATTACAACGCATTAAGTTACAGTAAAGCTTGCCAAGCCTAATACTGTGATTGTTACTAGAATAAATAAGACGGAAAAATATTTTGATGATGATGAATTAACCAGAGGAGAGATATGTATATGGAGTCTGAGGATAAAGAATATTACATTACAACACTTAATAGGAAAAGACAATCGATGGCATCACTATGGCAAAGGATTAAACAGTTTAGCTTTGTGGTGTAATTATATTTTTAGCTGTCTGTTTGGTAAGCTGTTTCACCTGGCTTCTGATGTAATCTGGATTTATCCAAATTCCTGCCTCATGCATCAAGGGGATTTTTCACACCGAGAGACAACAGGGGAGGGCTGGAACAGATAATACAAGCCTTTCAAGCAGACATTGTGATGTATGCTTTCGGCCATGCTGCGAGCTAAAATGTCTCTTTGCTTCCCAGGCAATTAAAACTTTCTATGAGGAATAAAGGTTGGCAAAGTATTTCATCTGGAAGTGAAGACACAGGAGTGAAGGAGTAAAAAGAACACGAACAACCTCCGTGCCTCCTCCTGTGGTGCGTCTGTTTTGGATAATCTGAAACGCTAAATGAAAAAATTAAGATAATAATGACGCTGATAACAGTAATTATCTCTTTATTTTATTTCCCATTGAGTAAATAAGAAGGGTTTAAAATTGTATCCGTCTATAGGAAGCTTCATTATATGCCCTGCATTGTAATTATCTCTAATTAAAATTGAGTAATTAATAAGTGTCTCCGGTCATGTGAGTGTAAATTGTTGTGAGACACTCTGCACTCGGCACCAATTTGAAATCATGCAATAATAAATCAGCTGCAGGGAGAAGCTGTCAGAGAGAGAAGGGTTCAGGGGACCGTGGTGTTTTGGTGTTTCAGGGCTTAGTTAATTAGTTGGAGGGGAAAGCCGAAGATAAACACAGATTGTCATTCAAGCAGCGGCTGAGCCTTTAAACAGCTGTCCACAGCTGTGAGGGCCTGATCAAATCAAGCTGCTGCTTACGGAGCTGTGCATGGTGGAGACATAGTAATTCAGTGAGGCATGTACCAGACTGTGTGTTTCTTATTCTTCAGACAGAAGTTACTGTTTTATGTGACTTTCTTTGAACATCTTCTTCACTTAATTTAAGTAACCCAGTTGTTATTTTTCACTATACGGAGTTTGCATTTCATTTCCTTTATGAAGTCTTGCTCATGTATTTCTGTTTCTGTAAAGCATTGGCTTCTGAGAAAAAACCTAATAGGACATGAATGAACGGTTCAAAACTCAAACATCATTCAATTAAATCTGAAAATACTTAAAAAGCAAACAAACAAAATAACAAATTACACTTGATATTCCCTTAAAGCTCCTGGGAGGAGTTTTGAGCTGGTTATGGAACAAACTGAAATCAATACGTATGTCTCTACATGACCTACAAAGACAAATAAGACCTTTGGTGATGTATTAACTTGTACAGAAAAAACAAACTGATGCTTGGAATTGCTGCGTTGTCAATGTCAGACAATTGATTTAACCACAAGCTGCCAAAACAGTAGTTGTTTAAAATACATACAGCAAAGTTCCTGGGTGAGAGATCAGCAGGATAAACTTTTGTTGAAAAATACTACTAAACTTGTATAGTACACCATTTTTTTAAATTGTTTTTTTTAAACTCCTGTAAGGAACTTTTGGTTTGTGTTGATTTTGGTGCCCCCAGTGGCCAAAAGCGATCTTAACTAATTTAGTCCTCTACATTTGTTTTAAGTGTCTCTTGGCAAAAGTCTCATTTCACTTAAACAATCATTTATATCACTCAGAATCTCCAGAATCTTAGTCGTGGAACATATGATAAAAAAAAGCTTCATCATTAGTGTGTAGTCTGACACCTCCCCCTCAACCAGTGGTTTAAAATGATAATAACAACTTAATAGAAATAGTCCCTCTTCTTGCTAATCGTCTTGTTTCCTTTATAGGACATTTAGAGGCAAGGATATTCATTTCAATCAGTTTTATAACCAGCTTAAATCTCCTAACAATAGCTTTAATGTTATTTCTATGACAAATTTCATTAGTATGCTTACAGTTTTCACTCAGATGGCTTTAGAGATTATGTTTTCTCTGTACATGTATATACCATGTCATTAACATGGATAATGTCATGGCATGTGTAATAACTAGTTTATTACTTTAAGTGTTATACTTTTAAACAGTAGTCTTACACTTTTTTTGTTTTGGATCCTAAATCCAAAGTCTATCAGATACTGCCATAGTATGCCAGTGAAACAGATTTTAGTTTCAGGAAAAACACAATTTTTAGAATATTGGAGGCAACCCAGAAAAAGAAGCTGAGTTTCGTTTGGCGAAATTGGATTTTCTTTCTTTTTCCTTCCCTTTTAATCATCTTGTGACCCCTGAGATTCCTTTCGCAACCCCTTGTTGGGTTTCTGACCCCCAGGTTGGGAACCACTGAACTTTGTCCAAGGTAAATGTAAACATGTTCTGCCGATCAGCAGAATAATGAGCAGTCAGACAACCTCTCCTCTCAACTATCATAACCTTTTGGACTAATGAAGTCAGCGTTGTGATAACTGTTGTTTCTTCATGTTATCATCGTCCCTTACTCATTTGAAGCCGTTAAAGACTTGTCCTCTAACCTTGCTCACATGTGATGTCTGCGTGACTGATACTGATAAGGCATGTGTGTCATTCTAGTAGTCATCATGGATCCACCATGAAGAGCCCTGAATCAGGGTCTGGCTGAATGGTGGTTCTTTCTTTAGTGACTCATGGATCTACAGTATTTGTACAGTTTAGCCTGGGAGGCAGGAGCAGCCCTGAGCCCCCCGTCCACCCACCCAGAAGACTTCCTCTTTACTCAAGTCAGAAGGGGAAATTTAGCCCAGATGTGACTTCAAACAAAAGTAAAGCTGCAGGGATTGGAGGTGGGATCAGGCCCATCTTTCGCGTGACCCCGAGACCTGCTCCTTCCTGGCATCTGTCTATTTTTCTCCTCTCCTGTTCTTTCTCTGATGATCTCTTGTAAGTTGCCGTCTCACGGGCCCTTTTACTTTTACTCCTAACCAGCTGGCTGTTTTAAACAAGTCAGTGCTGTGTCATTCTTTCATTGTCTGTGCAGTTACCCAACAATGTGTGATAGGAAGGCCTGTGTAGCTGAACGTTTTTCTCCAAATAAGGTGAAATTTAGAGGTTTGCAGTTCTCAGAAAACAGATTCTCTTTAGCCTTTTGAGGCCTAAAACAACCACATATCGAACTGACATTTTTCAGTCTCATATTTTTATTGTTTTCTTAAAGATACCTGACAAAATCCTTAAAACATCACATTTCCACAAAAAGGACCAGTGGAGATTTAGCTAAGGAATGTTTTGGTGATAAAACTTCTGGGTTTTTATTCTGGGATCATACTGCATTATAAAAACAAGTGCCTTTTTGTAATCTCTTGTATAATCGTAGAGAGAAGAACATTTGTATTTTAATGTATGACCTACAAATTAGGACCCTGTTTCCATTAAAAAAAAACATAAATTTGATATAATAATTCTCTTACTTCTTTATCCGTTGAACCATTCAGACACGCAGCTCGAGGATCTCCTCCCTGAGAAGCTGTCCAACGTCACTCTAATATCCTGAATGAAGCAGAAAGTTGATTGAAAGTACAACTGACAGCACTTGACCCAGACCCAGTGGTCCCCCCCTAATGCCTTACATTACAATTACATTCAAGTCGCAGAGCATATGTTGCAAAAAATATATACAGCTCCACGAGGCTGCGCAGCTGTGCTAACGTCAACATGCTAACATGACAGTATTTAAATGACAAGTTTCCTGTTTTTTGCAGGAACTATTGCTCTGAGAGGAGTTTGGCATGCTTGTTGGAGCCTTTATCTTTTCATGAAATAAAAGGGTGATCCCAACATTTTCTACAGTCAGATAACACTGACTGTAGCATGACTATGTTTCCACATTCTGCTGCTGATCGAAATTAAATTACTCATTCATTCATTCATTCATTTACTTTAAAGTGCTTCTAAAAAATCTTGCTTCTAAAACATTTTCATTCCTTTTATACTTATATTTTTCCTTTTTATGCCCTTTTTTCTGGATTTCAGCATGCTAACGTATGCTAGTTAGCACCAACCAGCTGATGCTAATACAAATGTGATTAATTCTACAAGTATTTGGTTATGAAATAAAATGCAGTGTCTTACTGTAATGCATCTTCAGGGAAAGTCTGAGGTTGAGAATAAGAGCAACTTTTTGGTATCAGAGCTCAGGTCAAGTGTTTCCAAAATCAGTGGGGGTCATCCTCTGGGGACGATGTCAGTGTTTAATATCATTCTGATGTTGCCAAGCTAAAAGTAAACTTGCAAGAAACAAAAAGCTCTGTGGTTAGAGGGCCTTTCATTTGTATGTACTGTTTGTAAAACTAGATGCTTAGACCACTTTTAAACAGACTCACCTTAATAAAAGTGGGGATATAAAATAACGTAGGCCCGTCTGAAGGTGGATTTCTCCTTCACTATAAATTATTTTTCATAGCAGAGAGCAGCACACGTCAGCACAACATGCCACCTAGCTCAACAATTACACGTTGCTAAGCAGTTGTCTGTGGTATTAAATCTGAGGAGGACAAGGCTGACATGGCAGCCGCATGTCAGAAACAGCAGTAATCCACAATCCTCTCTTGTTGTCCTCTATCCAGTGATTTTAAACCTCTCCACCCCTGTTTTTATTTTGCCTCTTTCCCCCCTGTATGTTCCCCTCTCTCTCTCTCGCTCCTTTCCCCTTCTCACTCGGCTTCTCTCCCCCATCCCTCCCTCAGCAGAACTACAGGGGCTTGCTTGTTGTCAAGTCAGTGTTTTTACAGGCTGGCATTAGCACAGGGCAGCATTCAGTCAGGACGCCGCATTCACTCTGCCTCCCCTATAATTCACAGGCTCACAGGACAGCGTGCTGCCCTCGCTGCTACTCGTGAAATGACCCTGATTTAGCATCGACGGCCCTTTGACCAACGACAGACCACTTTACTCTTCCTATAAAGGCGACTTTAAGCTTTATAAATACACCTTGAATTTTGAATGTCAATATAACATCCTGTGTAGTATGGGGATGCTGAACAATAGTTTCTTCTCTCAAGGGTTGATTTTTCTTTTTTACTTCATTGAGAAAGGTGGCAGTAAATATTTAACTCTGATTAGCTTTGTGTCATCATTTGGAATATACCATGTCTTCCAGCATATATATGTTTTATTTTTTGAGTCTACTGTGCAGTGTTATTTTCCCAGTGTCTGTCAATCATTTGTTTGCACTCGGGCAGAGCAGTAAAGGAAGTTGAAAAGTGAAAGAAATAAAGATGAATTTTGGTCTTGAGGCTCAGGAGATGGTGCAATCCTCTGACTCCCTCCTCTCTGCTCAGCTCACTCCATGAGTAGAATATACAGTATGTTGTGGCTGACTCGCTCCCTCAGCTGCACAAATATGCATTCCTCTTCTGGGAGCCCTGCTGCGACATTAGATGCATGTAGATTGATAATCAGCGGCGGTAAACATAATTACTCCGCCTCAGAAATTAATGAACGCATTGATCGCCCACTCTAAACATTATCTGCATGTTTTTTTTTCTTCAAGCCGCTGAAATCTAAGGGAAGGGCACATATATATCACGGCTTCAGCGATTTGCAATGTTACTCGGCTTCCTGCAGTTTGTTCTCACAAAGATCCTGCCAATACTTGTGGGGGAGATTTTGAAACACTGATGTTGTTGGCACCTTTGAAGTGCCTTTCAGTGTCCAGATGTAAATTTATGTAGGGAGAAATGTGATAAGCTAATGATGTCTCCGGGGACTAGACTGCACACAACCAAGGGATAAACATTTCTGCATATCTGAGAGGACTTATTTTCCCCTTTACCCTCCTTTTACTCTGTGCGGGGCCTGAACAGGAGCAGATGGACAGAGCAGGCTTTGATGTGCTCTGGGGTCATGTGTATCTGCAGTTTTATCAAGGTACACAAGCGTGCAGAGTAAATATGCCACGCCAAAACTCTGGGAAGGTCTCTGGCAAGGCAGAGAAGGGGAATTTCCACTTTGAGATTCAGGCCAGGGTGTAGGCTGAAATATTTTGCTGCATTTGTGCAATATGGACCTGACCTATATAGAGTATAACTGAGCCAAACTTGATAGCAATGCTAACGTAAAATAGATGTTAGCAATGTTGCTTACATAAGCTTATAGCAGTTACATAAGTGTCCATTTTGTTTCTCTAATCTGATGAATCAATATTTTCTCAAAGATAAGTCTATCTACTATTATACTGAGTTATTTTACTTCACAAGACTGAAAAAATCAGATGAGAATCTGAATAATGGATGGAGGATATTCGCCCGTGCGTCCTTCTTTTACTCATTTGAGTGTCTGTCATTTTATCCCCATTTGCGTGCCAGAAAGAGACATCCCTTAATGCTGCAGCCACCAGGAGCAGAGCGCACTACTGCAAAACATGTCCATCAAGAAGAAAATAAAAATAGGCTGTTTCCTCTAAATTCACTCAATCAATAAGTCATGCTGTGCAAGAAGCTTGATGTATGAAGGAATTAAATGTTGTGGACTGGGCCTTGAAACGGCCGTCCATCTTGGGGACGTGAAGCCAAAATTAAACATGAAAGGCAAACAGTGAGAACAACCGAATTGCACGTTCAGAGCCGTCATATTAGAAGGCTTTAATGACACACTCAACGGACCTCCTGATTGGACAGAATGACATTGGTAATTTGAGCGGAGCTGTAATTATTTGTTCGGAAAGTTTGGTGAGTTATATACGTAGGAGCGGGTCACCAAAGGCCAACAAGATACATTAATACCATTTGGCAACCGAATGGAAGGATCAAAGGCAAATGTGTAGCTGCTGACCTGAGAGGGTCTCGTGACTCCCATGTCTGTGTGCCTCTCCTGACCCCATGGCTTTGGCTGTAAACTGAAATGGAGAACACAGAAACATGACAGTTTAGTAGTTTTAAGTAAAGCTGAAATTTGATTTCTCCTCCTCTTGGTCAGTCGTATATTTTCCCTTTCCTGCTTTGGGTCGTATACATTTAATGATACTTTAACGACTAAACATGATTTTTAACTTTTAAAAAAGAGAATATAAATGTTTTGTGAAAGTTTCCTGCAGATTGTTGCCTCTGGGTCTACAAATATATAATGTTTTTTTTTTCCTTTTTTATTCCAAATATTGTTGGACTATAAGCAATCCGACTCTTGCCAATCATCAACATTTGAAAATGTGCTGTGTTTGTATGTTAAGTGGAAATCACTGAGATACAAGAGGTGTTGTAGTCTAACTAATGCTAGCTCCCTTTAAGTAACACTCTAGGACGAACAACTACTACTACAAAAAATATGACAAAGTAAAATGAAGTATTCTTTGACCAAGTGATCAAGGACTACGATGGAGTATTAGGGCCACCTTATAGAAAATACAATGTAACATTTTGAGATCAAAGTTGTAAATTTACGAAGATAAACTTGTATATTTATGAGAAAAAAGTTGTAAATTCCTGAGAATAAAGATGGATATTTATGAGATTAAAGTAATACATTTACAGAAAATGAAGTTTATATTGCAGGAATAAAGAAGCATCACAGGAATAATGTCATAAAGTCATGAAAGAAAGTCATAATTTTAGCCTATGGTAAATCTTTCTTTAATTTTGTTATAAGAAGATCTGCCTGCAGCCACCTAAACTGAAATAGACCATCTTATACAAAGTTAGTCTATGTTACATAAAAAATGAACACTTGATATTTTGGGCACATCAGCACCACATTGTAATAAGAATCAGGACTGTTAATCAGTTGTGCCAGAAACAGTCTATTCTGAAGAAAGGTGGGTAATAGGCAGCTTGTACATGCTTCTGCAACCACTGTTTATCCTCAGTTGTTGAGTTTGACTTCACAAGCTGATCCATGTTCCTCATTTTAGAGTAAGTGGCCGGGTGCTTTCTTGATTTCACTCCATGTGTAGGCTAATTTTAGCCTATAAACCATAGCCTGTAATAATGACTTCTTCCCATAAATGTACAACTATTTTAAATGTACAACTTCATTCTTGCAAATGTGTCTTTTCTCTTAAAACTTTACTCTCATAAATGTAAGACTTTATTTTCGAAATTTCAATTTCTCAATGGTAGCAGTTATATGAGTCATGAAGGCAGCTGATTGTTTGGTAATGTCACAGTTGTTATAATCAGTTTCCAATCTCTAAAATTAATCTTTGTTTTATGACCATATCTTTTAACCTTAATCCACCGTATGTGTTATATGGATTCATGTATGAACACATGAGAGCTTTCTGGTTTACTGTTTAGGTGTGAGGTGTACGAGTTTGTTCTCATTGACACTGTGAGAAGTGCTCACTTATGGTACACGCAGACAAACGTGTCTGAGCGCGCGCTGATGTGCGCGCGCGAGCGACCAGGAGAGTGTGGGCAGAGTCACAGAGCACTGCTGAATCAGTATTAGCGCGAGGAGGCAATGAAGTCAGATGAAATTACTTTGGCTGTGTCTAAACGCTCCAAATCACTGGGAGAAAGTACGGGAAGTAAGGACGAGACTTTACTTTTCACTTGGGGCTAATTACCCTGCTGTAGCCTAATTAAAAAACACCCTTCCGAAGAGGGGAAACTGGGGCTAGTGGTCCTTAAAAATCTTCCCGTAGGCCACAAATATTCCGACTAAACTATGGTTAATAAGCTCCTTCAGGGACTCTTTGTGACCCCAAGGATATAGTCGCGCAGAAATTAACTCCGGGAACATTAAAGGACTCTGGCCTGTGGTGATTTTTCATTGAGAATGTGACTCCAGGCCGATTTCCTGGATTGTGTGATTAAAATGCAAATTAGGGCTCAGACACCGTCGCGGGGGTATAAGGTAGGCCGGGCATATAACATGTAGGAATGAAGAGTGTTGAGAGACAACTATTTTCTGCAGTGTGAGGGCAGCAGGGAGGATCTGTGGCTTACAGCCATCACGGAGCTGCTGGAGGAGATGCATTCTTTATTCTGAGGAGGGAGGAGTGACAGAGGAGAGGGAGAGTAAGAGAGAGAAAGAAGAGAGAGAGAGAGAGAGAGAGAGAGAGAGAGAGAGAGAGAGAGAGAGAGAGAGAGAGAGGTGAACAGAGCACACACGTCGCACTATCAAGTGAATCCATCTAAGAAAACAACTCGCTGGGAGTCCGGGTCCGAGCTGCGTAGGGCACTGAAGGCAAGTTTGAGCTCCCCACTGAAGAGCGCGCAGAACGGACGCAGCTGGCCGTCATGGCCCGTGGCGGATCTGGCGGCGGACACTTCGTTGAGTGCGTCCTCACTGTTCTGGCAGAGTGTGGAAGGGGAAAAGAGGGCTCTGCGATCACCCTGCCGCCGCTTTCCTCTGTTCTCATGCTGCAGACGGTTTAGTTAAAGCGGAGGAGCTCCGTTGAAAAGCGCCCGGGAGCGTGGGAAAGAAGGAAAAAGTGGCGGACAGCGGTGCAAAACGGACGCGTAGACCAGGGAAATATGCTGTTCCGAGGACTCACCGGGTTTACGCTGATCGGAACTGACTCGCACCAGCTTTGCCGAACGGAGCTTTACGCACGGTGATACAGCAGGACCGTATGAAGGACAGAGGCTTAGAGAACGGGGAAAGTTGAACGTGGTAGTTGGGGTTGTAATGGATAAGGCTCGCCAAAGGTACAGTGAATGTTTTTTAATACACCAAGGAGATAGTTGTAGAGACGTGTAGAGGGAGACACAGGCCTGAGTTATGTTTAAAATGCATACTTTTCAAGTTATATTGTGAATGATTTTTTATACACAAATATACGAATCTTATGTTAAGTGAGCCCCTCAAAGAGCACAACAAAATACATGTTTACCCGTAAAGCCCCGAGCATTACGCGATCATAACGGACTTTTTAAGTTTGACCATTACGTTGCTGAATTCGTCTGTATGTCAGTGTTTCATCCAGTTGAAGATAACAGCAACACGAAGCTCTCTGCTCCACATTTTTCACCCCGGAGATAACCTGACTTTTTGGGGGGTGTTTGGCGGTGGAGGTGGAAGGGGGGGGCTTTCACTCTCAATGCACTGCACGGTTTTCAATTCTCCCTTTCAAATAATTCATTCAGATGAACACTGCTCACTGGGCAGGCTTTGAAGTCTACCTGATCCGCCTCTTATCGCCTCTTAAATACCCTATCCATTTTAAACTTTTAATTGCGTTTCTGTCGCTAAATCCACTTCTAATCGGATTGTCCTGGCCACATATCAGAGTGTTCATCTGGCGGTGAGAAACTGTGCTCCCTCGGCTGGAAATCAAATAAAAAAAAGAAAGAAAAAGCAAAGAATAAAAAGTCTTTCATTACTTTCCCTCCTTTTTTTCATTCACACCCGCCATTAATCAGGTTTGGTGTTGTCAAGTGAATATCAACTTGACACCACGCATTTTTACAGTTATTATTTGTATTCATGGTGACATTTTATTTATGCTGCTATAATAATCTTGATGCTGCTGCCTTCTGCTGTTGATTCTGCTGCTGTGGCAGCACATTTTATCGCCTCATGTGGTTGCCTATACCCCTGGAAGCTTATTTGATTAAATTTAGCTCTTTCAATTTAGAAAAGTAGATCACAGATGTGTGTCAAAGGATTGTTTCTCCATCTTTGCTACAAAGAGCTTGTGCTCGCCAACAAACCGCACAGGGGAATTTAAAGAAGCAGGGCTACAAAGGCGGCCAGATGCATTTTTTTTTTTTTTTATTTGACAAATTTTCTCTTCCTTCTCCTTTCATGGCTGCCAGATATGACATATCTTAAAAAGAGTTTTAAAAATACCCCAAACCTGCAGGACTCCTGATTATGTTTCTATGGCTTCTTCTTTTCCTTGACAAATCTTGCAGGACACCTTAATCAGCGCTCACGGTCATTCCTGTGCTCAACATTTTACCCAGAATTGAGTCTCATCCGACATTGACACAGGGCGGAGCTTCAGTTAAGCTGAAAGCCACTGGTGACAAGCAGTATCTTTCAATCATGTGAGGGAAGAGGTGTAAAAATGTTTGATGGGTCATAAAAATTGCCATAATGGATGGAGGGGTCTACTGTAAACCAATGGCCTTGTGCTTTACCACAAACCTCTCCATGCTGAAAAATAGCCTGTATCGATCATTTATTGCAGTTGGAGGGCCTAAATTATTTTCCAATCCCATTTCATTTGACAGCTTGTGTATGTCACTCCAGTGAGAGGAGGAGCTGATATGCAGGGTCTCTGTTTCTTGACTGCCTCTCCTTTGTTTTGTAATTCCACTCTTCACAGCCTTGAATCCTGAGTTAAAGGTTTGTTCAGGACTACCTGAATAACAAGCTCCTCCTTCGGCCAGCGTCAAAACAGTTGCCTGTGTTGACTGTAAGCACTTGTGTGTTTACTCATGTACCTGTGTCCACAGTGTCTGCTCGAGCACACAGAAAAACAGACAGCTGTAAGTTGTGTCCAGCGTTTTTCCAGGAAAATTTCTGTGGATCCATATTGGCAGTGAATGTGGTGATGTCTTTATAGGCATTATCTCTTTTAAGCCTGTTTTCCACGAAGATGCATTTATGTTGCTCAGAACCTCAGTGAGTCCATGAGTGTGTGTCCTTGCAGTGCTCTATTCCCTCCTTTGATAGAGCAGAAGGGATAAAAGCCTTCTTTATGTCTGCGAAACCGGATGTGCAAGAGCTGGTCTGAATATTTATCAGATGGTTTGACTTTTTTAAACCACCGCATAATTTGACATTAGCAGTGAACGATGTGTTTTGTGACTCTGTCTTGCTGTTTTGGAGAGAGAGAAAGAAGAGAAGGAGAGACAGTTGGTATGTGTGTGCATGTTTGTATGTCAAATAAAGAGCCAGAGGAAGAGTGGGGAAAAGAGAGGCCCCTTTTTCCAAGAACAGGCCACCCCTAACTATACTAATCCAGCATTTCTTTGTTTTCCCACAGGTTTCTGGATCCAAATGTCACCCCCCTTGGACTCTGCCCCGGTTGGGGACCAGCAGTGTGTGACGGACAGGCGAGTGGAGCCTGCGGTGGCTCTGTACTGCATGGTTTCAAATTGGCCCTGGCTGAGCTCTGCAAGGAGCAGCGAGTGAAGAGTCTTGCAATGGTCTGACGTCTCAGCATGGATGGAGTCAGTCGGAGGACCGGCCACCACTAATGAGACCATCGCGCTTCAGCTGAGGACTAGCATTTACAGGATTACTCCCACGTTTTCCTGCTCATTTCCCAGCTAACTGCATCGTTACCAGACTCTCTGAGTGGGACTTTTAATGCGTCTGGTTTTTGGTGGATACATACATCATTGCCTTTCTGATTTTCATATTTCTTTTATTCCATCCCTTCTTCTTTTTTATTGTTGGTTTCTCTTTTCCTGTTTTGTTTTTCAACTATGGAGTTTTTGGCTGGATCCTGGAATAAAGATTGGGCTTCATTCTTGCAATTTTGGTTGACTGTCATCCTAAGCCTCCAAATGCAGTTCAGGCCGGGTGCCTCTTGCCCGAAGGAGTGCCGTTGTGACAACCAGTTTGTGTACTGCAATGAACGCAGCCTGACATCAGTGCCTCTGGGGGTGCAGGAAGGCTACAAAGTTATCTTCCTACACAACAACCAGATAAACAATGCTGGATTCCCTCTGGAACTTCACAATGTTGCCTCAGTAGAGACTGTGTATCTCTATGGCAACCAGTTGGATGAGTTCCCTATCAATCTGCCCAAAAACACCAGGGTCCTGCATCTCCAGGAGAACAATATCCAAACTATCTCTCGGGCAGCCCTGGCCCAGCTGACTCAGTTAGAGGAGCTGCACCTTGATGATAACTCCATCTCCACAGTGGGGGTGGAGGAAGGGGCCTTTAGGGAGGCGCTAAGCCTCAAACTCCTCTTCCTCACTAAGAACCACTTAAGCAGTGTTCCCATTGGCCTTCCTGAGGACCTAAAAGAGCTACGGTTGGATGAAAACCGCATTGCTGTCATTGCAGAGGAGGCCTTTCAGAATGTAACACGTCTGCAGCGCCTCCTGCTGGACGGGAACCTGCTGACAGATGAAGGCATTGCACCGGGAACCTTCCAGGAGCTGGCCAACCTCCGTGAGCTGGCCCTGGGCCGCAATTCACTCACCTTCCCCCCTCCACTCCTTCCCTACCAGTCACTAATCAAACTCAGCCTGCAGGAGAACCAGATAGACCAGATCCCAGTGGCAGCCTTTGCTGCCTTAAATAGGCTAGAAAGACTGGATATCTCAAGCAACCAGCTTCAGACTCTTACACAGGGAGTATTTGATGGTCTGTCAAGTCTAAAGCACCTGATGGTGCGAAATAACCCCTGGCGTTGTGACTGTGGTGTCAAATGGGTGGTCGTATGGCTCAAGGCGCTACCTTCATCCATCAATGCCCGAGGGTTTGTGTGCCTGAGTCCGGACAAGGTGCGTGGCATGGCAATCAGAGAGCTCACGCTGGATATTATAGAATGCCCAGTTGAAGACGACGAGCCACCCTGGCCAACCCTTCGATCAACACCCCCTCCCCCACCAACAACCACCCCCTTCACCACCATGATCTCCACGCTCATCACCACATCCATCCCTTACTACTTTGGCTCACCCTCCCCTCCTTTACCCCCTGTCCCTAACAACCCCCCTGGCCCCTTGCCTCCTTACGAGGACCCCCTTCAGATCTCCTTCCATGTTGTCAACTCCACTAATATCGCGGTGAGCTGGGCTTCCTATTACACCGTCACAGCCTACAAGGTAACTTGGGTCAAAAGGGGACAAAGCCAAATAAATGAAGGAATGCGGGAAAGGACCGTGAGTGGGGACCGGCGGCATATTAGCCTCACCAACCTGGAGCCCCGGTCTGTGTATCGTATCTGTGTGCATGTTCTGGACACTCTCAACTCCTACAGGCCAGGAGAGGATACTATATGCTCTGAGGCCAGGACCAAGCCTGCTGTGCCCATTAAGCCTCCCAGCAGAGAGGAAGCTCCTCGGGAGAGCATCAACTCTACTCTGCTCATGGCTGGGATCATTGGTGGAGCGGTGCTTATCATTCTGATAACGCTGCTCAGTCTGTTTTGCTGGCACATGCACAAGAAGAACCGGTCATCTTCGACCAAGTGGAAATACAACCGTGGTAGGAGAAAAGACGACTACTGTGAGGCTGGAACCAAGAAGGATAACTCCATTCTTGAGATGACTGAGACCAGTTTCCAGATAGTGGCGCTGAACAATGAGCAGCTGCTTAAGGGAGACTTCCGCATTCAGCCTATCTACACACCCAACGGGGGCATTGGATTTAGAGACTGTCACCTCAGTAACAACAGCATAGCCTACTGCAAGAGCAGCAACGTGCCCAGTACAGAGTTCTGCCACACATGATGCAGCAGCAAAAAGTACATTGGCATTCACACAAACACACACGATAAACACTTTACAGTACACGCATAAATACACATACACCGTTTGTGTAGACGACAAAATACATAAAGTTCTAGTGAAATATAACTGTACTATATATATTTCCAAGTTCTGTCTACAATGTAATTTATACTGTGGATAATAATGTGGGATTCTCTGCTATCTTTTTTATTCTTAGAAAAAGAGATACAAGTGTTTCTTTTTTATAACCAGCAGGGTTTTGGAAGTTGTTTTAATGGTCAGTACTGTACATGAACATGGATTTGTACAATCATGGCACCCGGGGTGTAGCTTCTGACGAACGCTGTCAGCCTTGGAAATGTTGGGGCGCTTAGAGGGCTGGGATCCTTTGCTAACCACAGAAGCAAAATATGGCCTTTTTGCGCTTTGAAACCCTGCAAACCCTCCCCAGTACAACAGAACAGTAGTAAAGACAACACAGCACAGGGGAAATCCAAACACTGCTGATTAGAGCACTGTGGAAATATAGCTCTGGTTCACTGGTGGCATGTTGTAAAAAGAAGAATTGAAGTGCACTTTCTTATTAATGGAAGCAAGGCAGGAAATGAGCAGAGGTGGTGATCACATGTAAGAGAGGTGGACGGCTGTGTGTGGAGAATGTCACCGGTGCTGTTGAAAAGCCTGGAATGAGTTTTCCCAAAGGTGCCTAAACAGTAAAAGCATCTTTGTTCTATCGGTTTACAGTAGGACAAAGGTGGGCACGTTTTGGAAAACTCTGAAAAAGGATGTGTCATTTTCAGCATATTAGTTGTTTTTTTAGTCAGGAGGTACTATCATTAACATGAGTTGAAAAAGCAACAAAGCATTATTGTCCCTAATGAGGCGCATGGGTCTGCTGGGACCTGCAGATCTTTTTGAAGAAATTCCCTAATTTGTTCTGCTTTTTTCTCCCTGTTTTTCCCCCCTGTTTTGGCAAGTGAGGCCACAAGGGGGCAGTTTGTTTCCCTCAGTGTGGAGTGTGGGACAGAGGAACAGAGGGCAAGACAGAGAGAAAGACAGAAAAAGAAAGATGCATGGATCACTTTACCTCCTCTATTCCCCCTGGAGTCCATTACCCAGACAACATTACTCATGCTCAAACAGCATTGTTCAGAGTATTATTGCTCATCGAGCAGCTTAATGATGTGGAATCATTTAAAACTAACAGTGTTTTCTGTGTTTGGTGGCTAAATGATATGGATTTTCAACACTGTGGTCTATCATGAGGCTGGAGGAGTCTTTTCCTCCCTGTGCGTATGTGTGTGTGTGTGTTTGTGTGTGTGTGTGTGTGTGTGTGTGTGTGTGTGTGTTGATCATGATGAATTTCCAGCAAGCACACACATACTGCTAATTATACACCCACTTATTTCAACCTTGTCGCAGCGTTCATTAGGCTATTTGATAAATTAGGAAATTACAACAATAAGATGGGAGCCCGCCCATGATCCTAACAATGCTGCACAGGTTTGACCAAGCAGCCAGTCAACTGTCTCATCATTTATCCTTTTGTGTACATTATATGAGACTGTCTGCTTCATTTATGGCCACCTGAACAATGCACCGTCTCACTCCACAATAATCGTTTCTGCCATTGTGATTCTTGCCCCATCTACTTTCATTTCTGTCTCACTTTCTCCCTGTTAGTCTGTGAATCTCTGCTCCCTGCATGGGCTCAATTAAATCTCTTTCCCTTTGCTTCAGCTCTTAGGCCGTGGTGGCATCTCTTTGCATGTGAGGTGCCAGTGAGAAGACTCCATTATGCACATCTCCTTAGGAAGACTTTATTTGATTTGACAAGATTTTTTTTTTTTGAGGGGCCAAGCTTAAAGAATTCCCACTGCTGACCCTCCTGCCCCCCACGCCCACCCCTTTCCCCCTCTCTCCTTATAATCCTCAACCAAAAAAGGGAGAAAAATATGTAGACTTTATTTTCACTTGGCTGCAGGGAGCTCACGCTGGGAGAGAGAGCGTGTGTTAACTCTTTGTGAGGCTTGCCCTGAACGTACACGGTAGAAAACCTCCAAACTGGGCTGAATACCTAGAAAAAAGTTTTAAAAAAAAAAGGTTTTTAAAGGCTTTACTCAAATTATTCCCGAGTGCTGAGATTATCTCTGAGAGGATTCACCTCAGAATATCTCCAAGTAGCTGCACTTATTGTAATTCCTGATATTGCTCAGATCATAATCCCATGTGAGCCCACTTTAATCTGAGGTGATGCACAAACACAGCCCCAGTGTTTAGATTCTGTTTTAACAAAGGCAAGAACCGAGAAACTGTATGAAGCTGCTTTGTGACACATTATGTCTTTAAATATTGGAACAAGACGGCTGCCAATTTTTTAAAAACTTCATATGATGTCAAGAACTCATGGAGAGGCAACATCTTTACTTTCTTAGAAACAGTTATTCCAATACTTTAACATTTTGTGAAATGAGTTTGGTCACTTTATTACTGAGAGGTTAGCAGGAAGGCTAGGTCAACAGTCATGTTTGTATGGTAAATATGAAGCCACTGCCCACAGCTATATTAGTTGAGCTTTTAGAATAAACACAAAGATTTAAGACAAGGGCTTCACTTATTCTGGCCCTGTCTGAGTCCACAATGTAAAACAAAAAAAATAGTTTCATTGTTTGTTTAATTAGTTGGCTATAAAGTTGCTTGAAGTTGTATTTTTGTTAATCTTTGGCCATAGCTAGGCCAAGCTGTTTCTAGCTTGAAGTAAATATGAATATGGGGCCCCCGGCAAGAGCCTCATCAGTTAAGCTTAGCATTAAGTTTTAAGATGAGGGCAAACACTTACTATTGCTGTGTCCCGAAGGCAAAAAAAACCCCCAGCCACATGACCAGAATGTGTTTTTCTTCAAGTAAAGCACACAAGATGATAATGAGGGAGCTTCAGAAATGTTGGTAGGCAGATTAAGTTACCTGCCGACGAGGCCAGCTTAGCTGCTTCTGAGTGTTTAGTAAACATGAAGCCACCGCCAAAAGTAATGTTAGTTTAGCTAAGCGTTAAGACTTAAGTCAAGGCCAAACAGTTCATCTGGCTCTATCCAAAGGTGAGAAAATCTACTGTTTGACCACAATGTGTTCTCCACAAACAAAACGTGGTGGAGTGAGCTTTAAAAGTTTGTAGATTCAGTTATCTCTGAAGGAGCCTGGCAAGATGTTTCTGTCCTCGTGTTTAATATGAAGCCACATTTGTTAAGCTGCATACAAAGACTGAAGGTGTACTAAAGGCTGATTTGTTTAGAAGAGCTAATGTGGCTCTGTGCAAAAGTGAGAAAATCTGCCTTGAGGCCTCAGTGTGTCAGCTTAATGGTGTTGGTAAGTGAGCTTTAAAGATGCTACTGAGTCTATTTTTCTATATTATGAAGTCAGGCTACCTTTCTCCCCTTGTGTCCTTGCTTTATGCCAAGTAAAGCTAACTGGCTGTATCCTTATTCACCATACAGACATGAATTTTCTCATCTTACTTTCAAAATATTAAAGAGTATGAAATATATGCTCTTTTCCTCTGGCAGATTAAATACTCTAATGTTTGAACAAAGTCTAAGAAGTCCACTTAATGACATGACTGGTTTGGATGGGTATTTTTCCGTGGTGGGTTTAATTGGAAAAGAGCTTCTGTGGTTATCAAAGTATCTCCATTTTATTTCCTTTCTAACCTTTTTCTACTGGCATCCACAGCAACCATCAACACTTGAACATTTACATCAGATATAGTTTGTTTTTCTGTTGGAGATAAAAGCTCTATTTGAAGTCATGTGCTGATCAAACAAGAGGTGCGTTAAACTATTGCAACACACACTATCTCCCTCATCTGTGAATGTGTAACGGAGACAGATATTTGCCTTACCTTTTGTGCAGGACTGAATGGCTAGCTAAAGAGAGACAGAGTGAAGTGGCAGAAAGTGAAGGAGAAGAGACGATGAGACACTAAAAGACGATGCTTCACAGAAAGCACATTTCCCCAGTTGATTGGAGCCACCAAGGCAACACTAACAGTATTAACAGGAAGACAACACTAGCCGTGACACTCAGTAGCTAACAAAAAACTTTTCATCCTTATTGCCAGACCTTAAGTGGTGCACGGCTAATGAATCAACCAAACGGGGACAGAGCTTTGGTGGTTGTTTTGCAGCATAGGCCTACATTACTCTTAATTTTCTACTTGCTTGATGAAAGAAGGAGGCTGCTGTGCTGTGACCAATGGAATTAAACGGAGCGTATTACAGACTGCTAGCGCTGGATTATTACTGTTTCAGGGCGCCGAGAAGTAATTTCCCTTAAAGCGCATCGATTCACGTTAAATAATTATCTTTAATCCCAGAGAGGTCAATTCAGACACAACACGTGGTTGAAACAGAATACATTTGAGGCCATATTTTCTTCCCGTCAGGTAGAACCTCCACTGCAAAATATCTCTTCACCAGTGACATTCATTCGAAGATTTTTGCATGTACTGTATCTAGCTTCATAGCCTTTCATCTATTTTTTTTTCCTTTATGTTTTCTGGCAATCATTCATCGGAGGTACGAGCAACATTTCAGAAAGGTTCTAATGTTGCTCTAAGAAAGAAGGCAGGAAATTTACAGTGCATGTAAAACAGCTTTGTCAGGTTCATTCTTCTCGTCGAGACGCTGCAGTTTCGTTTGCCACCCACACCAAGTTTTCTTAGGAACCAAAGTTAAACTTCTGTTCTCATGATGAAATATTGATGTTGTTCCATGTATGTGCCTTGAGGTTGAACTTACAATGTAAAGTCCTTGAAACCTTTAAATGTTTTTGCACAAACTGTAAATACTTAAGTGAAGCTTTTTGAAAATAAAAGAGCCATTGGATTTGAGCGATCATTACTTTTTTATTTAAGAGCATTTACCTCCATCAATTCTTTGTCTTTCATATAACTTGTAAAGTTGTCCGAGGAGAGTTTGTAAAGAACCAAAAAGCCTAGTTTAATCTATTTTGGGTCAGACACTTGTAATTCTAGGTCAAAGATTTGTGCTGTACACACCATGCCAAGTTATCCTCTTATTTCTATACGGGGAGCTTGAGACATCTTAGTGTAGCCACCGCAGCTTAGCCCTCAGCTGGGGAAAATCCAGGATACTCTCTCATTCGACTTGTATGGCAAAACTAAATCCCAGAATGGGCTCCTTTTCCAAATCCCTGTGTTCTACCAGAGTCCAACTTTTTCCCTCCCCATGACCACATCCCAGCGCTGCATTTGTAACCTCCAGCCCACTAAAAAACCCTACATTAGCCTAATTTTAATTCATTACGATGATTAACCAATGCATTCAGCTGAGACACACAAGGGTGTGCCGCTGTGGTATTTTGAGTGAGATATGTGTTTTTTTTTTCAAAATCCCTCAATGTCAAATGTGATTTGTTGTTGCTGAATTGTAGGCTTTTTGGGGAGATTTGAGGCTTTGGCAAGTACTTTAATATTCATTCCTGCTTGTGTGTGTGTTGTATAACAAAAACCATGAAAGATTTAGAGTGTGTGATCTCACCCCTGTGTTTTCACCAGCACTGGATTGTAAGTCAAGCCCTGAGTTTCTGCTTAAAGGTCTTAGATAGGTCAAAGTTCTCACTAAATAGCTGCTTTCAAACTCGTTTTTTTTTCTTAACAGGCTGGTCCACCAAAGAAATGTCTCCTAAGAATTGAGTATTGTGAAGGGAGTAACAAGTAGTAAAGGAAACAGTTGACCACAAGTTAGTCAGTGTCATTTCAAAAGCTTAGACATACAAATCCCCTAAATCCCCCCAACCTAAAATATAATGCGTTAAATAACAGCTAAAGAATTCATATTAAATTTTAACATTTCATAAACAATAAAATAATACTTAAAAATTTCTCTCATTGTAAAATCTAAACATTATTGTTTCTCTGCTGACATTCTCAAAAAAAATGTAAAAATAACGGCAGTACCTGTGTCACGTATATCTCGCCCTCTATTCAGAAGGAATTACCAATGTTAAAGGGTTTTTAACCAATCAGAATCAAGTATTTAACATAGCCCTGTGATTGGTAAGAAAGCCTAGAAACAAAGTGAACTTAAAAGCCATTAGTGTAATGGTATCATGTGTTTTATTCATTTAAATGTAGTTCTTTATTTGTACACAGTTTACATTTATGAAGTAGGAATGAGAAGCTATCAGATTATGCTTAACAGTAGCTAACTAGTAGCATTCTGTAAACGGTGGTTCAGTGTTATTTTTTAAAAACATTACTAACAATATATCCACTTAATAATTTTTAAAGAAATTCAGATGCCAAATAAGACGCACAGATCACATTCTGCACAGCCTTTATTTCACGCCAGTGTTAATGTGAAAAAGTTTCAAGCTAAATTCAGTGTTATTTATTCAGTTAGCCAAAGAGCAGATCCTCCTCAAGGCTGAATAGAGATACTACCGATAGTAACTATTGAAATTCATTTAACTGATGTTCAAATCTGAGCAACTTTACTCTGCTTTACTCATTCTTTTTTCTTTCAACGCTACTTTATACTTTTAATCCATCCCAGTCCCGTTTTGAATATTGCAGCTTTTGTGTCACTTCATATGTTAAAATTTCATGTACAAATTTGAGCATGCACATTAAAAATATGTTGCATTTGGACAAATGTGACTCTGAAAATAAAAGCTTAAACCATCTAAAGCTAAAGATGAAACAGTAACATGGTAGTCAAACTCAAGTCAAGTCAAACTTTATTTATATAGCACATTTTAAAGCAACCGCAGTTGGCCAAAGTGCTGTGCAAGATTCAAAACACAAAAGATAACACAACATGTTGCACATTGATGTAGCATTGATGATAACTATGGACAATTTTGGGATGGCTCACATTTACAGTGAGTTCAAGTGAATCAGGAAGACAAAGACAGAAGTAACAAAAAGAGATTAACCCAGAGAGAAAAGGGAAGATTAGAATTAGTAGGAAAAAAAATAAGTGTTACAATTAGAGGATAATAGATAATCTGATATGATTCAAATGTAAAAAAAAACAAACAGATATTTAAAAGATTAAGAACAGATCATTTAAAAGGCTTAAGATTAAATCACTTAAATATCTACAATATATAAGTGCACTGGTGGGAAGATGCTGTATTTTTTTTCCAGGTGTAAAACACAAAAAGGATCCAGTTTCCTTCACTTTGAGTACTTTTAGTTTGAAAACTTAATGTCACTTAACTCCTTACCTCAAACTCTTACATGTATATAATTTTCACTGCAGAACTGTCACTCAAAACACTATGTGTATGTTTGGTAGCAGACTGTTTAGTTAATGTTGTGGAAATGTTTTAATCTAGTGAGGTGTAAGTGTAAGAAAAAATACAAACAGCTCAACTGGGCTCATTTTGCTCCATGCCTCCTCATTCATTGTCATAACCCTGACAAACAGCATCATAGCCGTGTACACCAGCACAGTTTATGTCGACTTTACATTTGTGGATGTTGTGATTCATTGAAAAGAAAGTGGCTGCATTTGTTTTTTTCCATATGGCAGGAACTAATGAAATGTGGATTTCTGCCTTTGAATTGTTCACAGAACAGGTGTTAGCTCTGAGAAGCTGTTTTCTCATCTTTTCCTGCCAAAGGAACATTCAATTTTCTGCTCAGTGCGAGTTCTCTAACAGCTTCGCTCTGTGATCCTTGTTTAAGCATCTTCTAATCAGCCTCAATATGGAGGAGAAGTCATTAAAGGATGTAATTTAAAGCAGTCTTATTCCAGGTATTACAAACATCCACATCTGCTAGACTTCACAACGAGTGGGCTGGTTGAAAGTGGTGCTTTGTTGGTATTTCAATCTTCCATTAGCCTTAGTAGCCTTTAATTAAAGTCTTAATGCAGGTGAGGCCTTTGCCTTTTTCACAGTCCGTCAGGCTAATGCGAGTCAAGATGGGTCACTGGATTTCTGCCCGTTTGCTGCCAACAGTGAATGCCATGAACATTAATAAAAATAAAAAAAAATAAATCCATCCAGGATCACCTTGCTGTACTTTGATATAAAAAAAGCCTTGACGAAAGGAAAACTGGCCAAAAACAGGCTGTGTGTGGTTTGCATTCGTTCCTGCAGTTAAAGAGAAAATAGCCTCCGCAAGGTCTGTTTTCTCTTTCCCCCTGCACTGCTGTTTCCTGAAGGTGCTTACTCTTTTTGATGCTCCACATTAAAGTTTGATGCCTTGAGTTGAAAAAGACGTAAAACGCAGCGCAGACTATAGGAACCCCTCTGCCAGCATTTAAACATTGAACACAGGGGATATTTAAAACAATCATCAATCAGGGGACTGTTTTAAAATGCAAATTACATCTGCCCTTCCAATTTAACAACGCTGAGCTGAAGGTTTCCACATGAAGGGAGAATAAAAACTAAATTTCTGCTGGCTTTTTTTTCTCTGTCAAGCTGCAAAGATAAACATTTTCTGTACCAAAATGAATGAATACCTTAAGTGTATGCAAGGAGAATAGCTTCGAAACAAATAAAACAGCAGCAGTTTCTTCAAAAATGTACACAATGTACACAATTTTTATTCGCCTTTAGAACTCAGCAGAAGTTACTCCACAGTTATATAGAGTCCTAATGGGTGACAAAATGAGTTTTACAGTAAAAACTGCTAAGTGCCTGAAATCCTCTCAGGCCCTGAAGGCATTCACAGGTGTCGACACAGTAAAAACAACCCCTGCTGTATGCAGCATGATGCAACCCACTATCAGAGTTCTGCAACAAACACCTCCATTGTGAGGCTTAGAATTGGCAGTTTATGTTTACACTATGGCCTGGAGGCATCAATTCAACTGCTGTAGTTTGTGGTTTTTGCAGTTTTATAGTGCATTATATTTTAAAGTACCGAAATGTTTGGATTCAGGGTATAAAAAAGAACAATACCAAGAAAGGTACCGGGTTGTAAAAATGGTCTTGGGTTGCATTTGATTGCATATTTGTAATCTGGCACTATGTCATTTAATGGCTTTTCTCTCATATGTCAGACAATGAGAGGTACGGTCTAAGAAACACTGTTATGCATTTTTCGTTAAACATTTGTTTGGGATTTGTGCGAGGCTACAGAAATAGTGTTACCATCACCCTCCACTCCCTGAAGTATAGGACAGAGTAACACGCTGTGTGGAGGTGAGATTGTAGCAAGTGTAGCAGTGGGGGAGGATGTGTTCATATCTTTACCTTTGGCAGAAGGAGCAATGCTCTGGTGTATGAAAACTTCAACTTGAAGTCGTTCTTGAGCAGAAGTGAGAAGTGAGAAGTGGCATGATTCCTTGATTATATGATTAACTGTTGTTTTATGATAAGAAGCTTATTCTGAACTTAATACGTTTGGGTATTAACTCTATAAAACTAAATTATGTTTTAGAAACGTGTGTGTTAAATCTAACCACATTCAGCTGAATTGTGACTTGGTAATTATGACTTCAGCAAGTGCTTCAAAAAAAAAAACCACTCTGAAAAGAATGGATCTCATTCAACCGCCGTTCTTAAGAAATTAGTACTTGAGTCTGTGAACACTCAAACGCACTCTAACACACACTTGTGTGCTGACATGTCACATGAGTGGTATCAGTGAATGTGTGTTCAGAATCAGAATCTATAGAGATACTATAGAAATACTTTATTTATCCCGAGGAGGAAATTCAGTCCTTACAGTTGCTCTTTTACACAATAAGAACATCAAATATTAACAGAAAGAAGGAGTAAAATGATAATAAGCAAATAAAAATGAAATATTTGCAGTATTTATCTTATATCCTTTTCTGTCACATACTATAAATGTATAATAAATCAGTGGTTGGTGTTTCACTTCCAGCAGTTCTACTTCTAAATCTAAATCTTAGTTATGATTGGCTTTTTGCCTTGCCAAAGGTGGGACTTTCATTGTCTTTTGTTAGTGGCCTCAGTTGTTGCTTTGGTCATCAATCTTAATTTTAAATTCCTTAAATAATTAGTCATAGAATATTTTTGTTTCTCCATTCATCCATATTTTATTTGGCCACCCCTGCACAACTCTGTGCCGCAGTTTGGGCGACCCCATAAAAAAAGCCTGGATATGTCCAAGATTAGCTTTAAACTTATGAGGACATGGCATTCATCAATTTAAGAACATATGCAAACCATTTTGAGCAATTTATGAGTTTGTCTCAGACTTCTCTTTGGAGTTTTCTTATGAACAATTTAAAGAAAAACCATTGGGGAATTATTAAAGAATGATGCCCAATGTTTACTTTGTTTTTCTTTTTTTCCCTTTTTTGGTTGGGGTGTGTGAGTTTTAAATAACCATTAAAGTAGGATCACCATGAAAGTCTTGATGGCACACCTGTTACTAATCAGTTGCCCCACTACCTATCCAACAATCATGCAGTTACAGTCCTGCTCTGTTTTGTTGTGAATTTGATATTTTCTGAGTGAAATAACAGGCTCCTCAGCTGCCAACCATGTGCACTAACCAGTCAATAACTGTGTCTGTATTGGAATAAGCAGATAGTCCTTTCCAGCCCCTTTTCACTTATATCACTATCAAAGGTGTGACCTGCTAGCAAAATAAGATCTGAAGCTCAGTACACAAAGGCAGAAATGTTCAAGGTGGCAATTCTCTGTAAGTTAATCAATATGAGTGACAGTCTTTGTCATTGTCAAAGTGTCATTTTCTGCTTTGTTAACATAATATTACATCTGTGTTATCTGCTTTAATGACTTTTATTTACATTCTGAGTTACACTCAAATGAAAAACAACAAAATACAGTTACTAACCTAAAAGCCTCTGCTCTAAATGTGCACACATGCTGTATGGTCAGGATATTTGTTATAAATTCCCTCATTAAAACGTACCTGATGCATGAGACGTCTGGTCACAGGTGCTCAGAGTGATCACGCAGCAGATCAGAACAAAGAGCTGTAATGAAAATATTTTAATGCACAGACTTCCTGATACCTACCACATAATTTCTCTCATTTGTTTGAAAACCCTTTTTTAATAGGGCTTAATTATCTGCATCCTTATCCGTGTGGCTGTGAGGCTGTGCAGACTCAGTTCATTAGCTGGATAACACATGAAGTCGTCCAAACCCTTTGCTTGTTTCGGGAACACAACAATGCACGTCTTCGCTGTCTGCAAGACATTTCCCTTATTGTGAGACTCATATATGGTTGTTTTCATTAAGCTACACACACTGAAGTTTGTGCATTTTTGTATGCTAACTGGTGATTCCTGCATGAAGCATAGATTGCCATGTTGAATGCCTTAGAGAGGCTGTTATCACAGGGAAAGGTGATTTCTCAGAAGACAGCCGTATGGAGAAATAATTGGAATAGATCTAAACACATGCGCTGTGTCTGCTTTCCTTGATTGAAAGTGCTTTCACCTACCACTACATGAATTTTTAAAAATATACAATATTAATGTCGTAAAAGGGCAGGCTGGATGTGATGCTTCAGAGAAGATGTTTATACATGCACAACACATAACAGCACAATAGGGAGAAAGCAGAATGTTCCACTTTACTATAAATCTATTCTTCTGGCTGCAGGATGAAAAAAGTAATCTGTGGCTAAACTAAATATGAACCAAGCATTTTCAATAATTAAAACACCACCTGCCAGGGAAAATTTTAACAAATTCCCCGGTAGCCTTCCAGATTAAAGTTTAACTTTCTCCTTTGGACCACATGGAGCATGGCAGCACCTCCATATGTTGGGCCAGTGGGTCAGAGGAGTCACAATCCCAGGTGGGTCCGAGCAGCTGTGACCCCGAGTGAAACTCAGCGTCTGGTGCGGCCCGTAATGGATGAAGACGGTGATGAATAGCGAAGGCAAAAGGCTCAAGGCTTTCTGGAGGTGACCAGGAGGAAACTCGGAAAATGCTTTCTCTTTTTTATGTTCATGTTTGATACAAGTGCGGGTTGTGCAGGGCCACAGCCCGACAGAGATTTATTGATGTTGCTGAAGCTCTGCAGAGATGGATCACTCAAAGGGCTAATCAGGTTCCTGTTCTTTTTGTTTGACAGAATCCAAACTTCTTCTCCGGTTGAAAAGATATAGAGCTTGTTTGAGTGCCCTTATTATCTAATGAGCAGCTCGGTTAGAGACAATGATTGCAAAATAAATAAAGCTACTTTCATAAACAAAATCCAGAGCCATTATATGAGGATAGAGACACACCATGATCCATGATGCATGACTCTGCATGTCACCTGAAACAAATTCATCCCACAACAAGGCCTCTCTGGATGTATTTATGACACTGACAATGACTTACTGTTTGAGGGTCAAGTTTTCTAAACATGAGTTATGATGAACCTTGATGACTGAAATAAAGACTGAACACTGTATGAGAAAACAAAACTACACTATTACTATAATCTAGACATAAAGAAGGACTCCAGGTGGGTTTGAGTTAAATACTAATTAAAACAAGAGCATCTTCAGTACTTAGAATAATTACTAAAAGTGTACTGTAGGAAAACTAGAGTTGTAAACCAGCTTTATGGACTTAAATGATAAATGGACTGTGTTCATATAGCACCCTCTCTAGTTTTACGTCCACTACTCAAAGTGTTTTTACATAGCATGTCACATTCATCCATTCACACCACATTCATACCCTACTCTCTTACACACTGCAATTCTGACCACCATCATTATGCCTCTGTACTTACACATTGCACCCTGAAACGACATAATATTACCATACCAGTTTGTAATTACACACTGCATTACAGGGTTTTGGAAGCACATGATGCACAGATTGTAAATGCACAGCAGGAGCACCACATACACACATCCCCAGACATACATGTTCACACAGTACTGTTCCACCCTGCAGGCTCCAGGGCTACACATCGTCACTTTATTACCACCAAGATACTACCTTCGAGGTAGTTACATCCCATCTCTGAGTGACACATTGCAGACATAACAGGGGCGTACAAATCCCACCTTGAAATGGTTCAAAGTAAGCACCTACTGATGGCAGAGTCTGCTATGTAAAGCCCATCATTATCAACTAATCCCATTCACACACCACCCTTCCTTCAGACAATTAAAATACGTCCAACTCTACTACTGCGCCACAGCCACCTCTTTAGTTAACAACCTAGGAGAACCAAATCTTAGTAGACATTATATTTTTGTAGGACTCCTGTAAATTTGATGATTTAGTGGTTCATGATTGGTAAAGTTGTGGTCCAGTAAAATGCCTGCAGTGACGCTGGCACAGTACATAAAGTATAGTAAGTGATCTTGTTCTCGTAAAAAAATAATGGATGGATCAAAACTCCATTTCGCTGTTCACACACACACAAAATCACAGAATAATGAATATCAAGGATGCACTGTTAGAATATTTGCATGCATTTTCCAACACATATTGTAAGGCTAAGAGTGAAATGTGAAGAAAATTACATGCAGATTCTTGATTTATTGCATTATTTTTTCAACTCATCAATGCTAAAAAGAGGCAACTAAAGGCTGCTCTATGCTTCTGCGTTGCAGCAGTGGCCAACGTGGACATGAGCACTACACACTTGTGCGTTGATGTGTTCATGTCACGCAGCTGTACTCCGCCGAAACACTTGAGGGCAGTGTGGTCTCTGACAGTCAGGTCACCTGCTTTCGGCCTCAACAAGTTTTCTTCTTGCTTTTTCAAAGCGATTCTGAATGTATAATATTAATTTAGAGATGATACATGTTGCTTTTTATCATACAGCAACAATAACAGAAGAACAGAGAGGAGACGTCAGAGGAGATAACATGTGCGGCCAATGTGCAGTGATCTCGGAAGTGCTGGAAAGGCTGGAAATATAATGCTCGTTGTCGATTCGACACGTAGTTACATTTTTAAGGAGGTGCATGTTGGCTAAGTGCGTTGGCCTCTGCATGGGTACGGGGGCTACACAGACCTATGCACATAGGCTACGCCGTCAATTTGACGTAGAAGTATGAATCTCATACATCTCATCTAAAATAAGAGGGTTAACAACATGATTTTGGATTTTTTGGTTGTTTTCTGAACTTTATTTTACAGCATATAAACAAAATTAAAATGTTTCAACACTATCCAGTTTGCCCAACTCTGCATTCCTGTGGTAGTTATTCATTAGAATAACCCATTAAGGTTATATCTTCAAATCTTGATCTCAGTACCCTGCAGGAAAAAAAATGACTCAAGTAAGATGATTAACACGAAATACGTTATGACTACGATGAGAGTTACGTCGTCAACCGTTTCTTTAACAGTTTGTCCAGATGATCTGGTTTCAGGTATGCCGTTGGCTGGGGTTTCAACATTGTTCCTTTGTTTCACAATCTCTTCTGCCTTGTGTTCATTTAATGATACGAGGAATCCTGTAACTATAGTCTGAGAACAAAGTGAAAAATGTTTCCTCGAGTCATAAAAGTCTTAGTCTCTGCTGCATTACTCAGGCTGGGGTCATAAATATACATCTTAGTGAAAGGAAAGTCAGTTATACTGCAGGCCCAGAACACGACTTTAATGAAAAAAATATCCCCCCATTTGTGATGGAAAGACTACAAAGTGATTCTGTGCCGTGCAAATGTGCTGCTGATGTAAGAGAGGAAAGCATGCTTTTTATGTGCACTTTCTTTCAACCAGACTGGAATTACAGTCCGAATGAGAATTAATGTTTATCTCTTCATGGATATTGTTTCATTTTTTTCAATTCTTTTCATGATGTAAAATAAGTTTTTCATTTATTTCTGTACTCAGGTTCTGTCCAAGATCCTGAAACATTTCTCTTCTAATTGACATTGTTAGAACTGCTGATTCATTTTGAGCACTTCAGAGGAAATTAAAAACAGTCACGCATTGAAGGCATTTAACCAGCTGGAGCCAGATGTTGTTTGCTGATGTTTGTCTGCTTTCTGATCAAAATTAAGAAAAATGTTCGCAACAGAGTAGAAAGAGTAAAGTCCAAAATGTTGCAGTGAGGAGTTCCCACTCATTCCTGTGAGCTTTGACATTCCGATCAGTTGCAACAAGTGGTTTAATGAAAGAGAGCCGGCTATGGAGGAAGCATTCCTGACATTAGCAAGCTGGATTAACTATCTTCAGTTAATATGCTGACACAGTAAACGGCCAAACACTTTTACATTTACATTTTTTTGATAAGGCAGTAATCTTCTTGACATGTGTGTGTGTGGTGTGTGTGTGTGTGTGTGTGTGTGTGTGTGTGTGTGTGTGTGTATGTATGTGCGTGTGGTGTGGTGTGTGTGTGTAGGTGTGTGTGTGTGTGTGTGTGTGTGTGTGTGTGTGTGTGTGTGTGTGTGTGTGTGTGTTATTTGAGGGTTTATGCTCAATGATGAAATAAAACAAATAAAATAATAACCTCATTCTTTCCAAATTCAAGCTATAGTCACTCTAGCATGCTAGCTAGGAGTGGGAATCACCAATGGACCGACAACATGATATTATCACAACACTTAAGTCTAATATAATATCATAATATTTGATTCTAATCAAAATCTGTTTTATTTCACAAGAAAAATTGTCAGAGACGATTAAAAAAGACCTTATACAAGAAGTTAGAGGCGGCATCTTGTACACCTGCGTCATTACATGTTCTTCTTTGCTCTGGATTTCCCCTAACTGAACCTTTACCCATGCCCTGAAACTGTAGGCCCAGTCCAGATGAGCCTTGTCACTATATGCCCCCGTAGCAAGTAAACGATTGTTAAAACCTTGAGTACAGATGGATCTTTCAATACCTGGACCAAGAATGGTTTAGTCAAAACAAAAAGTTAACATTTTGCATAATTTGAGCAGCAAAGGCTAAAGGGTTTTAACTCCTTAACTCCCTCTTCTTCAAACACCTGTAACTTTGCAGCTTTTGTCCTACATTCAGCTCACTTTCCATCTTTGCCACCCAGCTCTCTCCTGGAATCTGTTTGGATCTCAGTTCCTCCCTTAGAGAGTTTATTGGTGAATTCTACACTCTATTCAGTTCTCCCAATCAAGAAACTCCTGGTGCCACTAAAGAGACCATGTGAAGAGGATTTAAATATACAAATCTCTGAGGCCATTTGGTAATTACTATATCAGAAAGGATAAATTCATATTCAGTTTGCCTAAACTTGAAATAATACAATTAGGATTGTTTATACAGATTGCTTGTCTAAAGCATGACTGGCCAAATTCACATCTAATATTAACCCTAATTGTGATGGCTGTGGAACAACACAAGCTACTGCTTCATACATCAACTGTATATAGAATGGACAATGACACCAAATTTCCACTCATAGTGAGCTTTGCAGCCAAAAGGCGGAACCGAGGCATGCAGAGAAGCAAACCTGACTGGTTGCATCACTGAACTGAAGTCACACCCGCAATGCTAACCATAACACACAACTAATTTACCAATAAAACACAGAGATCCCTCAGGTTGGTACAGTCCACAGCAGAACAGGTTCATGTGTTGATTTAAAGGTGACACTTGTGGCTTTGGAAAGTTCAATGACTCTGTTGTAGAGTTATTGTTTCTCCACTACTCTGCTAATGTAGTACAGAATGCTGCAGGAGCTTGGAGGCGAGATTTATAAACCTGTCCTGAAGCCAGCCAGCAGAGGGAGCTCAACATCTTTTGGCCTCAAAGCCATAGAGCTCATATGGTGTTCACTTTGATCTACAGTCTATGTATACCCATATGTTTTGCTTTGCCCCAACTGAGAGATTTCTATCTATCTACATTCAATGTTTTTTTTTCTGATATATTAGGATCATCCATAGAACCCTTTGCCATAAAAGCATATTTGGAACAGTACCACACAATCTCAATCCATACAGTGAAATCATGATGTTTGCTACGCTACCGGCTAAGGACACTTCTTCAAGGGAAAGATGGATTTTTCTCCAACTTTCAGTTCATGGATTAAAGACCTATGCATCATCTGGCCTTTGAAATAACATTCAGCAACCATGTGGGAAAAAGATGGGCCCCTAGCCAACCCCCTCCGTCAAGTTTTATTTTACATATGCGTATTTGTACATTTGTGTTATGTATTATTTATGTTTCTTCAGGTCTTTTTTTTCTTTCTTAGCTGACGCGTACTTGTTTGGTTATAGTTAGTTATCAATGGTTTACTGGTTATAATAGTTTAATATGGTTGGCTTATTTATGGGATGGGATTTGTTAAATGTATCAACTGCACTTTGGATTGTATTTTGTTCTAACACTAATAAAGAAACGTTTGTTAAAAAAAAATCCTCCTCTTTTTGAAAAATGTCTCTTTAATGTAAACGGTTTTGGAAAATCTACCTGAACCAGTGTGAATCACACCCACCGACCCTAAAGCTGTAATCAAACATTTTGTCACCATGTCAAATTTACTCAAAGCCCTGAACACGTTCCAGGACCTTGAATACAACATTGAAGAGTTTAGCACTTAGCCTAAAAATGTGCGTTGTCTCTGCAAATACATGATAACTTGTTTAGTCACATGCATCAACTATGCTGATGAGATAGTGCAAAAATATATATGATAATGATAATACAGAAATCCTTTTGTATAATCTTCTTTTATTTGTCCTGAAGTTTCCAGTAGTTTCAAAACTCTTTTCTTGCTCTCAGAAGAATCCACACAGGAGGAATGTGTGTGTTTGTGTGTGTGGTAGCAACATCAGATGAAATATGTATGATGTGCAACTTTTAGTTCAGTCCTCGGCATCAACAGGAATGCACTGATGTTTCAACTCCTCTTCAGCTCTGCTAGAAACATAGAAGTTGTGTTTTCTCAGACTGTTCATAGGCTCAATCAGTTCATGTGCTTCTCTCATTCTCTTGAATTCCACATTCATTTCCTCTAGAACTGCTTGAATGACGGGATTTTTGCAGTCCTGAATAAACATTTTGGTTAAATTGGGAGCTCATTAGAGTCACACACATCCACCCTGAGCGCCGAAAAGCGAGCCATTATGAATTGATTTCTCTATATCTGGACCATAAAAGCAGAGTGCATTAGCATTAGAGAAGATGAACGTTGTATTTGAGATCAGCAGAGGGATGAGAGTGGCTCTGAATTTAACCGACATGTTTAACAAGCTGTTAACAACTCCCACAATCCTGCTCTCCCTTTTTTCTTCATCTCTCCCTGTGAGTGGCAGAGACAAAAACCAGCCGCGGCCTGAACGGGAGCAAGATCCCACGAGAAAACAGCAAGAAAAAGGCCACTGTAGAGAGGTGGTGACAGTTCACACAGCGAGAGACTGGAGAGGAGTCAGCCTGAGACAAAAAGCAGAAGTCCTTGTCCCACAGCTGGGGAAAGCTGGCTCAAAGCTGTTTAAATGTTATGCCGGGTAGGAACAGTTCTTATGAGCCCTGGGTCCGGAGTGCACATTACATGTTAATGACTTGGAACACAGACAGCAGAGCAGAGGCTCAAACTGCCAATTAAGCATATGCTGCAGACGCCACTGGTGTTCAGACACAACCATCTGATAGCGCTCAGGCTTGGCCTGCAGATCTGAATCTCTCCATGGGACGTGGAGGCGCTCCAACAGTGAGTCATTAACCACAGACATCCCTGAAAACCACAGAGGAGTATACGCAGCGGCTGATTGGACATCGCTCATTCAAGTCATCTTCAGTCAATGCTTTTTTCTTCTGTCGGCTCGCCACTGTATCTTTGTTTCTCACTCATCTGTTTAATCTCGCACGTTCTGATGATGTTTGTTTGTGTCTGTAAACAAACTGTACTCTGGCGCTGAAGCACCTCAGTTACTCTGTGAAGGTTTCACACAGCTGAGTAATGGCTTCTTTTTAAAGTGACATAACATGAATAAGTGTTATTTTAAAGTGAAGGATCTCCACAGATATTTAGATGGCTTTCATTTAAAAGCTGTTTATATAATGCCCCAGAGGTTTAGTGCTGTATTGTTTAGCCGTCAGGGAAACATTTAGAAACTATACATTTGTAAGATGTGTTTGCTCTTGCTTTAAAGGTTTTAAAAACAAATGCACTATACACTGTACAGAGTCTAATTATATCTTCAGTGACAAAGATAAACGCCATGAATACAAATACATTCTAGGTGTGCTATCATTAAAAAAAATCACTGCCTTAAGAAACGCCAAAAGACAGAGATATGTAAAAACATCACAGATGGAAAGAGACAAACAAACAACATGAATCTTTGAGATTGTTTGTGGTTCGTTGAAATCTCTTTTAACTACTTTGTTATCTCTGTTATTGTTTGGCACCTTTTTATTGCTGTTTTGTATCTCTTTGTTGACATGTTGTATCTATTTGCTGTTGTTTTATATTTCTTTGTTGTTGCTGTTATTGTTTTGTATTTTGAACTTCAAATGTATTAAGGTGACTGAATACAATCAGCAAGTCTATTTGAATTTTGATTTAAATTTGTTTTGCATATCTCTTGGTTTTAATCACCATGTTTTTGTTTTGCAACTATTGTTATTAAGCATCTCTGTTATTGTTTGGAACTACGACTGTTGATTTGTATCACTTTGTTTTTGCTTTGCATTTTTTGGTCTTCTTTATACATCATTTTCTTTAACATCTCTCTGTTGTTTTTGTTTCTCTTGTGGATATTCTATCTTTTGAAACTTTTTGTAGTTGTATCTCAAGTTTGTATATTTTACATTTATTGTGCTTGTTTCATGTCTTCTGTTGCTCTTTCCATCTGTTTGTATATCTTTTTCTTGTTGTTTGTTGTCTCTGCAGGTTTAAATCATTTATTTGAAGTATTTCTGTCTCAGTCTTTTCATGTCTTTTAAAACATCTCTGTAGTTATCTTGTATTTCTGAAGTCTTTCTGTGTCTCTCGTTGTTGTTTTTCGTCTCCATTCTCATCCTATCTTTTTGTAATTGTGTTGCTTTCATTAGAGATTTTTTAGTGTCTCTTTGTAGTTGTTTTGATTTTCATTTTGGCTGTTTAATATTTCTTTGGTGTCATCTGAATCATCTTCCACTAAACAATTTTGAATGTCTATTCGTCACTTCACTGTGAAGGCCCTCTGTCAGGATTCGTGGTAGGGTTATTGAACCTGTTCATAACTTTATGGGCCACAAGACGGAGAAAGGTAAGATAATTCTAAGGGCCAGTGATTTAAAGGGGCCATAAAAAAATGTCAGAACATTTGTGGTAGGGAAGTGGTGTAGTCCAAAACTCCTTTTGGTGCCCATGCATATAATACAGATTAAGTGACTAAGTGGGCACCAGGAAGGGTTACAGCTTCCAGATGGAAGCTCATCATCCAAACCCACCTCTCCTGCCCCGATTCTGTCCTCATTTTTGACTCACTGTGAGGAAAATTCAGCTGTTTTAAAGAAAATCAAACTGAAATCAAAGTAAATTACAAATAAATAGATCTAAATTAAGACCAACGGAGAGCACAAAACGATTGATCACATAATCAGCCCACTAAGCTTCACAGAGCTGCAGAATGAAGTTTGTACTGATAGGTCTGCCTCAGTTTGAATTCGTTCAAGTTTTTCTTTGCTAAACAGCTCCAGCTCCGTGAAAGACACATGACGTACACAAATGTTTGCCCACAAATTGTGGATTTGATTGTGATCTTGCCTCGATAACCACTTTTTTGTTTTGTCCATGTTTGTCATGGGCTTTTGGTTTATCTTAGATGTTCTCTTGGGCACTTGCAATCATGATTCATTCATATTTTGCTCAATTCAACTGATCTTTTCTTTCTTAAGTAGTTCAGTCCTGCTTTAGAGAACTTTCCCCTCTGCGTGATGCTGCCTCCACCAGACTACATGTTAGGTCTGTGTTTTTGCTGGGACCTTCAAAAGCACTTAGAGACAGATTTATTTAAAACAAGAAATGGTACTGCATGCACAGTGCTGTTTTTTCTTTGAGTCTGTGAGTCTGCATGAATAAAGATTCTGATTCATATAGATAGCAACTTCTTACACTTTCTTCTCCTGGTGGTAGAAACCTCATAGGTGCAGTTCAAGATTTGATTCTAGACTACAGGAAAAGTTTTCATACCATATTGATTTAAGCAACAACATCCAACTATAACTTTATTTATTTCAAATGCCTTTGATTTTCATAATTACCAGTGTATACTAATGTAATTACTGATGGAGTAGTAGGAGGAGGTCAAGAGCAGAGCTATGGAGGTGGAGATGCAGTGGATAAAGATGTTAATTACTGAGATGTATTCAACCACATGCAAGGTTAGAAGTGTAAACAACACAAAAAGAGGTTCAGTAACAGTCTGCAGCAAACTCTTCTAATGATTAAGTTTGAATAACAGTTTGAGAGACAAAAAAAAAAGATCCCTACCATCCTCATCACAGTAACCACATCATGTTCAGAACAACATTTGATGCACTCTCATTCAAATAAAAAGGAGGAGAGGCGCCATGAGAGCGCTCACACAATATAAAATCTATAAAATCAGTGTGTGTGTTTGAGGCAGAATGTCACAATACCTTCAGAAACCTTGGCCCTGAGTTTCTTGTCTGATGTCTTTTTAAACAAAACCTGAGGACATTCTTGTAGCAGCCCTTAGCAAATGCTCTTGTACTATAGTATAACATATTGGTTCAACAGCAAGTGTGTGCACCTCCCTCAGTGCCATGGCTTTGCTCTGTCCGAAGGCACACTGGTACTGGTTCTGTAGCTTAATGCAACCATAGACTGTATGGATAAATGGATAGTATCCATGACATTACTCATCTGTTGCTGAAGCCCTGTTTTGATGCTTATCATTGATTGCTGCCATATTGAAATGCATAACTCAACCTAATTTTGTCCAAGCTAGTGTGAGGTAAAGAGGCGGGACTTTAGCCTTTCCGCTAACAGCTACAGTCTGCACGATCAAGTCAGTCATGCCCTTATTTAGGCAAAACTCGTAAGTTTAATATCTACAAAAATCTCAAGTTATAAAAAAGACCACCCCAATACAGTGTATGCCATTAGAGAAATTGGCTATTCAGACTGTTGTGTGTTGATATCTTAAGTTTGTCCCTCCCGAGATACGGTCACGCCCTCCTGTGTGTTTACTTGATGCATCATTGAGTGCGGTGTTATGATGGTGCCGAAAGACAACACACGTTCCGGTATAACTCTCTCTGGTCTCCTGGTCATTCTTATTCGTAACATAAAGTGTAATGAGTACACAACACAGACCTAAACAATATTTTGAACCAGGCTGTAAACATGTTTATTATTGCTGCAAAGATCCCTTTTGTGAATGGGTTGTATGTGGCTTCCGGTGTTTCTGCAGCCAGCCTCAACGGACGCTCAAGGAACTACAGTTTTTAGCTCTTCTGCATTTGCTTCATATTTTAGGACTGGAGATTGCTGCTTGGGCGCAATAGAATGCAGTTACAAGTGGCCTAACTCACAAGATCACAAAATAACTTGATAATTCTACAAGACCACGTGGAAGTATCAAATCACATGGTCTATACAGAGAGCACCATATTAAGAACATGACCCTATGCCTTTCTGAGGTTGATCTACCGTTGATTTGGACATTTCTCTATAATCTGTGTACTTGTGCATGTGTGAATATCTCACATAACTAGAGTAAAGTTCCTTAATTTGTAGGTTTTAAGTAAATTTGATGTTTAAATTGTGTTCTGCTGTGTTGTTCTGTTACCTACAGACAAAGAGGAGGGTGCAGCGCTGACAGAACGCAACACAAGCTTCCTCCAGGATCACCGTTGCACAAGAGTTTGATATCCTGGTTTAAGACTTGGGCTGGAGTTGCGCTTAAGTCTGACACAAATGTGACTTGAGGCAGGACTTGGACTCACCTCTCAAAGATTTGAAACTCAACTCAAGCTTTGGAGCTTGTATGCAATAAGTTTTTTATTTTCAGTCCATGTATATCACGAGATGACAACGTGTGTAACCTTCTGCATCTGCGTGGGTGGCCAAACTCCACAGATGACACCATGGCGAGCTTTTCAATGTTTCTTTTATTCTATTTTTTCATCTTAATAGGAAAAAGATCACTGTCCACAATCAAAAAGTGAACACTCTCCCCTTGTATCTATATCCCCCATCTAAATGATGTGAATAGTGTCCGATACATACCGTGCAGGTGATTAGAGAGAGAGAGAAAGGGAGACGTCCTTTAGTGTGTCCCTCCTGTTTATGAAATGACTGAGGTCAGCGTGTTATATTAATCATTAACCTTCTAATACTGCTGATTCAACATTGTTGTGCAGATGGTTGATGCACAGTCAGTTTTGGAACTTCATTAACAGGCCTCATCTGCACACGGATCACTTGTTGTGAAAGTCAGTGCCACCCCAGTCTCGAAAGTCCACCCTGTGCAGGTGTGTGTGTGTGTGCACGTGTAATAACAGAACAACAAAAGTTAAACTAATTTAATGGAAAATAAATTATGTGTCTTAATTGATGAATCCCAAATTTTACCATTTTTAATTTGTTTTTATTGAAACTTAAAGAGACTTGACTGAGACTTGACATCGCTGATTGCGATTTCATACTACTTTGGCTTGCATCTCTGACACACTCATACACTAAGACATGCACACACACTGTACCTCTGATACCGGCACAGTGCTGAGAGGACTTGGTCCCACCATCGAGATGCTACCCTGGCCAAATAGCCTGTCTGTAACTGACAATGTTAACAAGGCTGTGTCGTTCTGTCATGCAAAAAGCTCCTACTGTTTAAGACCCTGGGAAACATCCGGTATCCTTTATGACAACAGGTGCATGTAGCTCCTGCAGACCCTTGAATTTTGAACTATTGATAGGTTCCTCTTACAACTAACTTAAAAAAAATATCCTTTTAAGCAGAAAAATGTTTTCTCTGAACACAGATCTTAAAAGTCCACTTGTTTCTTACACTAAAAGGGCTTGCAAATGTTTTGCTGTGCTCCCATCACTTCAATTTCTATATATTTGTACCATAAGTAGTTCTTTTTGACATAATCCTTGAAGGGAAACTCTACAAATATAATCAGTGAAGGTCAGTGAATGTAGCTCTGATGTAGAGCTGAGCTTTGTTCAATGAAAACATTTGGCTACCTCTTTTAGTGATGCCATATAGCGTATAGCGAAGATTCAGGAGCAGGACCACATCTCAACTATGGCTCTTCCGGCTCTCTTATAAATTCAAACCTATCCCTCTCTTCCCTTTCCTTCTCAGATTCTGATGGTGAGGTCCTTGCTAGTGAAGTATCTGTAGGGGGTTAAATCTAAGAGGTAAAAACACCCCCCCAAAAATGTGTAGGATGTGTGTATTGTGTGAAAATCAATCTACTGCAGGAATGTTGGATATCATTAGAAGTTTGGATTCCATTTATGTAACAGGTCTTTCTCCTGAACTCACACATCAAATCTCTCTTCTGTTGAAAAAGTCATCCTACATCTCTGGAGCAATTATTTTTAAAGTGATATTTTTTTTAGCTTTATTACTTTATTTTAGAAAGGAGAGATGGTGGACAGAGCAGAAAACAGGGAGAGAGTTGGGGAAAGGGGTCCAGGTGGGAATCGAACCCAGGGTTTACCCATCAGGCCAAACCCGTGCCCTCTGGAGTAATCCTAAAGACAGAAAACAAGATGTTCTCTTATTAACTGTTTTAATGACAGTGTTGCAGAGAGCTGTATACCATGTCGCTCTCACATAAGTGTTTAATTGGGTTTAGCTCTGTTGACTGTAGAGGCCACAGCATATGATACAAACCATTTTATACTCATTAAACCATGCAGTGACCCTGTATGCCCTGTCTGGAAGCATCTGCGTTCATTAAATGCAGTAAATGAAATGATATATAGCATTCAAATCACAGAGAAGCTAATCAAAACAGTTTCTTCACATCTGAGGGAAAAACACAGACTCTCGGTGACAGACACAAGCAGGCGCTGATCCCTTTGTCTAAGCCTGCTTGTGATTTTTGTCGAACACGGCACAGACCAGGACCTCATATTGTGCTATTGTTGAAAGTTCATTTTCTCCCTGATATGCAGGCAGCAAAATCGACAGTGACAATTCAATTTTCCACGTTCGGCGACTATTCAGCCACTCCTGAGTCTAAACCACACACATCTGCTGATAAGCGTCTCCGCACACCGAGGAAAGTTGGTGCCAAAAGCAGTTTGCACAGCATCTCTTTGACCTTGGCATGATTGCCTGTGAGGCACTTTAATTTAATCAGCTTCCTGAAGCTTGAAGCTGTGCTCATTGTTAAGGAGAGCAGGTCCAGGGAGCGCTATCCACACATGTACAGACACACACATACACACACACACAAGAAGGCGTATTCCTCGTCATGCTGAGGCAAGGTTAGAGGCAGACCAAAGCCCCAGGGACCTGGGCCTCACATCCTCACATCCACACAAAGGCCAGCAGACAGAGGAGTTTGCCAGGCATCTCCATCAAACAGGCCGTCTCTAATTATGTCATCAATCAGGGGCGAGATGACGGGCAGGTACTCAATTAATGGCCATTGGAATGCAGAGCAGGGTCTTCAGGCACTGTGCCATCTCTGTCATCTTAGGCAGGCAACAGGACATACACATCAATGCACTTGGAAAATGCATGAGGCTCTGGCTGAGACAAACACATGCAGCCATTGTACAAGACCTGGAGAATGTTAGGACTGCATTCAAACTCTAATCTTGTGCCTCTAAGATCATTTTTAAAGCAAGTCTTGGAGACTATTATTCAATATTAGCTACTTAACGATACAATGCCTTTCTTCTTTTGTTGTCCTGTTTGAAGTAGAAAACACTTTTGCTGACATTACTTCATCTGCTGTCCATCTGTTTCTTAAATCTTGAAAGACTGGTGAAATAAAGCGCTGTCACTGAATTATGGCACTTAAAATTGGATTCATGTTATAAATATGCTTCATATCAGTGAATAATGTGGTTTGCTTTTGGCCAGACAAGATGTAACAGTGCAGTGAAACTAGTGTTTTAATAATGCAGGTCATGTTTTGTTTGTGTCAGTCACTGAATTTATATTAATATGGACAGCGTGCCTCCATCGCCCCGTACTAAAAAAAAGTGAAGCCAAAATACTGCATTTGGGTGTTGACATATTTTGAAGCCAAGGAATGGGAAGCAGCTATCTGGATGAAGAAGCTGCTGGGACTGAAGTCACAACCCTTCAACTGACCTGTGCACACACCTGATTTACTGATAAGATCCATCAGGTGGGTACAATCCACAACAGATCAGATTCTTGTATTGATTTGAAGCCAACTCTTAAGGTTATGGAAAGTTAAATGATTCATGTTTTGGTGTTTGCTACAATTCATATCTCTTTTCTTTTAGGAAAAGACCGTCACAGGATCCTTCATCCGTCAATCATTATGTCATATCTCCTCTTTTTACTAAAAAACTAATTAAAATGAAACTTCTCTAACAAATAAACACTTGTAAACAAATCTGTATGATGAGAAAAAACTGCTATGACCAAATTGGATGAAGAAAAAATGAATCAATGTGTATTCTACTTTTGTAGTTTGACCCATGTTTGATCGTTTAAACTAGAGGAGGTGGGGTTTATGCACCCAGTCACCAAAGTCGGGCCTAAAATGGTCTTGACTTCACTCTAGGGATTTTTTGTACTGTCCATTTTTTTACACAGTCTATGAAGTCAATTAATCCACTTTATATATTCTTAGATGTGTCAGCAATGTTTGTCTTTCTGCAAGTTAAATTTAGCATTTGAAAATGTAGTCAAAAGCAATCTGAGCAATGTGAGTATACTGAGGATATGCGCTTTGGTCGACTAAACAATGTCACTCTCGTTACAAATTATTAATATTTTGTTAATTGTAAGCCCTGAATGTCTGTTATATGTTGTGCCTAAGCTGTAGTGCAGCTGCCTGCCACTAGCTGGGCCTGTAGCTCCAGTTAATGGCACAGTGCTGCAGTCGTATATTGCTATAATGCTCTACTACCTGGTTGTAAACAAGCACAAATGACAGATAGCATCTTGAAGCACATCATGGTTTGTCAATATTTTGATCCAGGGCATGGAGATAAACTTGTAAGCTGTTGTTGGGGCTACTTCTGCTAATGTTAAGCACACTGGGTAAACCAATTTGACATTGTCTACTAGAGACTGTTATTTATTTTTAGTGGTGTTATAAATTGTACTCAATGTTGGCTGTTGAGTGTTTTCTTACCTTTTAGACTAGTTGGTTGAATAGAATCAAAAATTATGTTTACCAACTAGGAAATAAGTTGCTCCAGAACATCTTTACACATTTGAGACTATTTCATCAGACAAGACAGTGAGTGATCCATCACATTCTAGCTGACACACTACAGTATGTTTTAAGACACAAAGTGATTATACGGTTATAATCATAGCAGAACTTGTCTATGGACATCACTGGTTCAATCATCCCAACGCAGATCTGCCCTTGGTTGAAATACTATCAGTTTATCATCTCCTCAGCAGTAAACACAAGTGTCATTATGTCAAACACAGGTTTCAGTAGTGGTAGAGTGCACATGGAATAGCATATTTGTCCTCCCATGATGCAAAGTGCATAACATATAAAGGTCAGGAATCAATCATCTTTACATCAGCTTAGCTATATGAAGGGTCTCTTCCTCAAAACTTCCACTGCACAGGTGTTCATCTGTTCATGATTGTGGGTAACTGTGCAGAATGTTAACCTGTTATTCCAAACCAGACTACAACCCCAAAACAGTCTTATCCTGAAGTGTGTCCACACAAATCATGCCAACATCCATTTGAAACCTGATAAACTGAGATGTCAAGAGGCCAAAGTGTAAAATGCATTTCATTGATAATGGGACCATTGTTACTATTATTGAATAGTTTGTGGATAGGAAAAAGGAGACCAGGCCCACCTACTGTATGTACACAGCTTCTAGTTATTGGTGTAGCTGTCATTGTTATGCTGATGACATTCAACTGTACATGTCTTTTAAACCTGGAAATGCCTCTAAATATCTGTTTTACTGGACTAAGTAAAGTGTATAAAAGCTTGGATGGCAGACCATTTTCTCCAGTTGAACACTGACAAAACCGAGGTTCTCATCTCTGTATAAAAAAAGAATCTTAATTTCTTATCCTCTGCTGCAAAGCCTTCCCTGCAAAATATTTAGGTCTGAATGGGCCAAGTTTGGAGATTGGATCAACATGTAAATGGTCTGGTTCGCTCCTCATTTCACAATTTAAGAACTATTGCAAAACTCAGGCCAACTGTGCCAAGGGTTGAACTTGATGGTTCATGCGTTTGTTTCATCTTATATTCATATTATTGTAATTATTTGTTCAAATATCAAAGCAGTACGTCTTTGTCTGTTTTAAAAAGGTACTATATAAATAAACTTTAGTATCACTATAAATGCTAAAATTAGTTAAAGTGGCTGTATTCATGGACATTTGTTCCTAATAAACTTTCAATGAGACTACTAGTTTCTGTTTCCTTTTTTTTCTTTCTGGTCTTGTATGCCTTTATTTAGAGGGACAGCACAGTGGATAAAGCAGGGAACCAAGAGAGAGTGTGGAGAGTAACATGTGGGAGAGGGGCCACAGGTCAGAATCACACACGCAACTTCACCATTAGGTCAAACTGGCGCTCCTGGTTTTCTGTTTCTTTCATTTACTGCTGTAAAAAACACCTGGTGCCGAGTACCATGAGGCAAAACTGAAGAGGCAACAGGCTTTATAACACTTTAGCATTCCAATATAGTTTCAATGTAGTGAAGCCATTACATGCAGGTTCCTTTTTTTAAAGCCAATCATTAGATGAAATGAATAAATTTGTTCACAAATGGAAGATTATATTGAACTCTACATATAATCATATTTAATCAAGGATGCAGACGGATGGAAATCACATCATTTGTTTACTGAGATGCAGAAGCCTGTCATCAGGGTATCTATATTTTCCATCAGAACTATTAGAGCAGCTCAAATGGACTTTGATCAGTGATTTGGTTACAAAATGAATCGCTGTGGAATTAATGATGTTCGATTACCGTGCTAGCCCACTTGAGATGCTAACTGCACTCATTAGCCCCTGAACTGGGCAGGCGTGAAATGGGCCCCCCAGTGTGTCAATGCTAGCCCTGGCCTCAGTGTGCATTATCAGCTGCTATTTGACAGAGCCAGCTGATGAATAGGAGGGCAGAAATGCACTTAAACGGATTTATTTGATTAGTATTGGATGTGTTTTTTTCTTGGTCGAGTCAACCTGTGCCTTACCGTGAGGGGGTTGAATCTGTGTGACCAGTTGTGTGTTTATGTGTATGTGTTGGTTGGCGGATGTTCTCTCAGTCAAACCATGGAAATACCTCCCCAACAAGTGAATTAAGATGAAGCCAATACTCAGCCCACACCAACAGATTCTTTATACAGGCTGGATCAATAGTTTTCTGCAGTGAGATATCCTGGGAGCATTGCTGGACATTTCTCTCTGCCTCTGCAGATTTATATGAAATCTGGCATTTGAAATGAATTCAAAATGAATTCCCACAAAGAATGAGGAAATGTGGATGCCACAGAGCTTCTACAAAAGAGGAAAAAGTCAAACAAGGACCATTGTTAGTTTGCTACACCCACCCAAGCTAAATTTTTGTTGCTAGGCCTGTCAAGCGTCTATTCTCCTGTTAACAGTGGTTGGTTTCTAAATTTAGAGACACTATTTCAAACATTTGAAATTGATTTTCAGACACGGGCAAATACAGCATTCCAGAAGTGGCAGGGGCTATTAGATGTAACTTGCTAGAGAATTGAGCTAACATTTTCTTGTTTGAAAATTTTCCACGACTAACTGGCATTAAAATGAAAACTCTAAAAATGAGTCTTTAAATGTTCACCTGATGACTACAAGGTATGATTCAAAGGCTGAGGTAGAGCACCATGTCATCCGCAAAAAGTCAGCAGCCTCATCCAATCCAATCAAATCAATTTGCCAGCCAATCAATGGTTGGATGCATTCAGGAACTCGATTGTAACTAGTTAAATTTTCTCATTACCTGGCTTTCTTAGTAATCACCCAGCTGTGTTAAATATTTGATTCTGATTGGTCGAAACCCCTTAGCAAGAGCAACACCAGTGAAAACCTGATCACACGTCACATATCAAATCAAACTGTAGAAAGGAGTTACAGCACTTCCAGAGTACTGTTTATGATTTCACCTCTTCTTTTTAACACTCTGACAAAGAAGTTACCTTCAGATAGGTTTGGTACTCAAAATGAAGTACATTTTTATATCACTCTCAATTTATCTGAAGCACAGAACTTTAGGTTCATGGCAGACCAGTCAACATTAGAGACAAGTGGATGAGAAGTGGTGAAAGAGAGCAGAAATGAACAAGGTGTGTTTGAACGCACAAGGAGCTGAGGGACAGAGACGTCAACCAAATTGAAGAAAACAGAACAAAGAAACCAATAGAAAAGTTATTACCATATCCATGCTGTTATTTTCTGCATCTGTTCTGAGAAAACTAATGCTTAGACTCCACCGTGATTGCAAAGGTATTATTTGGATTTTCAAGTTGGCTGATAAGACTACAGTTGCCATAAAAGTGTTCCCAACTGCCTGAGCTTATGGACTATTTTTTAAAAGCTGTATTAAGATTTATTATGATTGAAATCATCTTCACATCAATACCAACGGTCAACTTGTTTGTAGGTTAAGTTGGAAGCCAGATAATAAGTGAGATAATGTATAGTTAGCCTGTGCTCATGTGAACTAGAATCCCTTCAAGACCCCTCTACTTCATGTTGTTGTCTCACCCAATCAGGATTCTATTTGGCATAGTCATCATATAATTATGAATTATCCGTGTATAATAAGGAAAAACTAAACCCATGACTCATTTTGATTTCTGATAAAGCAACACTTATACAGAGAGGAAAGAACAGGGCTTTCTTAAAGCTGCAACAAACATATTTAAGCATGAAATTGTCTTATTTTTGATGGAGATATTGGTAAGTTAGCTTTCTGCTGGTAAGACAATTTGTTGAATATTGCAGCTCAGTATGACAGATAAACAGATTATATGCATTCCTTTCACTTCTCTCCGGTGGTTTTGGATCTGGAAAGCTGAAAAACACAGCCTCCAATCTCTTTAGATATGACATCTTGTTGGCTAGCGAGCAGGTTGATAAACCACAACTGGAAAATCACTGCATTGGTTCAGGGTTTATGGTCAATTACAGTATTACAAAGGATTTTCTTTGGTTTTCAAAGATATTTTGGCAAATGTATGTCTATCCAGGGGATTGTACATTATTTATGATATTCTGAAAAGTACTTAATCACCAGAATTCTGAAGCTAAATGTTTGCAGTAACATTTCTGGGTATCCATGATCTGTTTTTCACTGCTTGGCACATTTTATTCAGGTCTGCATCTGATGGTCAGAAGTATAGAGCAGCTCAGAACAAAAACACACGTTTGTAGAAATAGGTAAAAATGCTTTCGTCAGCAGCTCTCATGAAACCCTATAGACGTAATTTAGTTTTGAGTGTTAGTGGAAATGAAAGTGGAAGTCTCACTCTTACTGTTACTCCTATTCCATCGATGGTTAAATAACTATGTGAATAAAAGTGTTACTGTCAGGAATTCCAGTCATGCACTGAGTATTTTACTCTTCAAGACTGAGGATTGAATGTTCTTACACCTCCTGCTTTGCTCTTAAGGCTGTTTGTCGATGTCTTCCTGTCAATAGGATAATCCTTATTTTTCATTCCATCCTGTGTGAGTGGACATATAATGACTTTGGACCAACTCACCTGCAGAGAGCAGAGAATAACATGTAACAGGTTGAGTTAACCTTTAATTAAATCTCTAAAGTACAAAGTGTTGAGAGACAGCCATTGATGGACTTTAATAACTTATTCCAGGAGACTGAGGTATTCATGGCACAGTCTGACAGGCGCTCATCAGATAATCAAAGGAACACAGACTGTTGCCTCTCTGTACAGTCTGGCCTACAGCACAGATGTCTTTCACTTATTTAAAATGTTCTGAATGTTTATTCTTCAGCTGAGGTCCACTCGATATTCACCACAGTTTCTTTGTCTGGCTTGACAAGCACAGGTTGGACTTCAGGTTCAGAGGTCTTCTCCTCTCAGTGTGACTGATTACCTGCCTGTGTGCTGAACAAGCACCAAGTATTGATTTATTGCTTTGACTGGTATTGATCCAAAGTGTCTTCCTCCAGGCTTACAACAACTTACAGAATGATTGTAATGAAAGACGAGATCTGGCCAGTTATATTAAAGACAGATGAAAAATATGGAGTGACTTGGTGTTGAACTCCAAATTCCAGTCAGCAATTGTAAGTCAATTTAAGATGAAAGAAAGAGGAGTGTAAATAATTCATTGTAGTGAACTGAACAGTGTCTTTCTATGTCTGGGTTTTTGATAGTACTCATTTTGGTGAGGCCATGACCCAAATCTGGTATTCTACAGGCTCTTTTTTTGTACAGTTTAAATACATCTACAATTTTAATTATTTTAGACTCTCCCCCTGTTTAACCTCCAATGTTTGTTCATTACCTTTCCATTTAAAGAGCTAGTTTCTTTGGGTTGTATGATGCTGGGTTGCCTCTGTGTTGAGAAACCAGCTGGTAACTGATATTGTATCCAGGCTGTGAACTGCTGCAAATGAGGTCAACTTAATTAAACTAAATTAACAAACTATGACCCCAACACTAATGTTAGTGCTCTCTTTAGAATCTTGTCTGTGCTTTACTTTGCCATCAGAAAGCCCATTTGGTATTGCATTATTCGCAAATGGCACACATTTGTGTTCCTCCGCCTGCAGCTAACACATCGTCTTATACTGACTTTGGTGTTTGAATCAGAGTTCATGATCGTCTGATCCATGCCGGTTCTCCAGCCAGCTTCTCAACAAAGGGGCCAAGATGACCAACATCCTTTATGGGTAATACACTTGCTGTTGACAATTTTATACAACACCACTTCATAAAAGTCTTAACTATCCTTCTAACAATGGATTCACGTGCATTGAAATCAGATCATTACTCTTGATCATTTATGAATTGGTACAGTATTACTACAGGTCAGGCATGTAGTTCTAAATATTTTAAAACATGCAGACAGTGCTAGTAGAACCCCATTCCCAAGGAGGGGGGAAAAAGACAATTACATGGTTGATAATTTACTTCAATTAACTTAAACTTTAATTAACTTTACGTTAAAAGCATGGGTAGCTCGTATAGTGACAGGCTCCTTCACCCACGCTGTCTCACAGAGAGATACTGAAGGTCTTTCCTTCCTGTTGTAGTCAGACTTTAAAACCAGGGACAAACACTGACCAAAAGAACACAAGTGCAATCATCTCCCCTATTAAGAGTGCTGCAACCTCTGACGTCTACATTTGTTTAGTAGATATATTATGCTAATTTCTGTACATAGTTTTCTTATGATACACTAGTTTACTTGTATTTTATATTTCCTATTGTTGTATGCTCTCTTTTGTAATGTTTGCACTGTCTACTTTGCTGCTGTAACACTGTAAATGTCCCCATTGTGGGACGGATACAAGATTATCTTGTCTTTATAACAATGGCAATGCTATTCATAATCTGGTTTCCTGCCATGTTTGCACATGGCACTGTGGTTTGTATTAGAAAAAAGTAGCCCATGACAAGTTAACTAAACTACAGCTCTATTTCTATCTAAAAGACAGCAGGTATAGTCGGTAAAAAGGAAAGACTGTTCTCTTGAATGGTATCCCATTCACAGCATACCTACCTACCAACTCTGGCCTACACACACACAGATACAAACAAACAAACAAACATACAGTACAAGACCAACCACACGCCCCCAGCTCTCCTCCGTCTACTCTCTGACAGTTCAGCTGCAGAATGACTTTCTGAATTGTTCGCCTCAGGGCACCAGTAGCACTCACGCATGATATTTCATCACTTACTGTAAGCAGCCTGTCACCTGTTCATTATACTTTGATACATGGTACGATATATTATATAATGAGACACTGAGCACTTAATGTGACATATATTCATTCCCCAGATGAAGTATCTGTTAAAAACCATGTTTAAAATGTATGTGGGATGTTAGAAGTAGCAGTCTGATATAATATATCCATAAATGTCTCTTATGGTTCTAAAATATCTAATTTTGGTATTAAAAAAATACATAAAAATAGTAAAGTACCTCCTACATGATGCTGAAATATACCAACTTCATAGTCAATTACCTCAGTCATTCTGAGTATAAGTACCAGATAATCTATGTGCAATTTTCACTGCTGCTGCTGTAATGAGATTATTCATTGGTTTTCTTTATTACCTTTCAGAATTATTCTTATCTCATGAGAAACCTTTTGAGTGGAAGTAAGGATTGGATTTTCATTCAATAGCTTCTCACTCTTAGACTGCTGTATTCTTAACTTTGTTAGGAACTGAGGGTTTTTTTTAGTGTTACTCAAAGGACCTTTTCCATCAACAGTTGTGGATCTCCAGGAAAAGGAATGTTAGGGTGGAGGCTAATGAGGCTGACTGGGTGAAAGAGCAGAATGGCGCAGGGAGCTTGCCTGGCCTCAGCCCCTCCAGGGAATCACAAAAGACCTGCAAGTAGAGGAGATCACGGCCCTGCCAATCCTGATACCCTTTGAAAAGGAACAGACATTGTCTGGCCTGGGCTCTGATGCCTGAAAATAAGCATTCCTCTGGCAATTGAGCTGTGGTTGGTGCCAGGAAGGGGGGTATGGTGATGCAAGGTTAGCTCTCTCAGATTAAATAGATGTGTTTTTTCATGCAAACTTCACAAGTTTAGTTGTGTTTTCACCACATGTGGACGTAGACTATAAAATAATTGGATGTAGCCTCTGGTTCAAAAGTTTTGCGGTTGCAGAAGTTAAACCTGCAGAACAGCCATGGGAGAACTCCCTTGGGTCAATGAAGGAGTATGGTTTCATAACATCAACAATAGTATGACCTCAGTAAAAACTTTCCCATTGGGGTCATGGGGGTCAATCACAAGTTTCAAGACCTGTCCAAAAAATAGCATGGTGTTAATTCTTGAGAGCAATGGTCCCATTTGGTAGAGTGTGATAGTGCTTTGGGTCTTGACTGCCTGTGATTGACAAATTGTTGCCATGGTGGCTTGTCAACCTGGATACCAATGTACTTTGGCAATCAAGCTTGTCTCCAAATATCGTCTCTACTGGTTCCAAAGCATGTCTAGCTACTGCCAAAATGCAAAACTCAGGAACATTCTAAACTGTGACTACATCTAAATCGTATATGAAGTCAACTTTTTTGCGTGCATTAGTTAAAAAAAATGTATTAATCAACTAATTATGATCACATGTATGTGCATATTTGAAAAGCTATAGTATTTTACACTGATCAGCCATATGTTATGACCACTGGTAGGAATGACACTGGCTCACAGCAAGGGAACATTTTGTCCTTGAAGTCAATGGGTTGGAAGCAGAAAAATGGATCAGCGTAAGGATGTGGGCAAGAGGCTCTCCAAATGAGCAACGATATGAGGTGTTCCCAGTTTGAACACAACTATCGCACTCTGATGCATTACAAAACAAGCAGGCTGATATTGCCTAGAAGATGTATTCTCTGCTTCCTTCAAATAGAACACTGGAGTGGTTGTTTGCAGTGAGAACGCAATCAACCAGCAACAGGAAGGATCAGCTAACTCTCACACCACACACTACAGCTGCTAGGCAATTTCAACAACTGATAGTTAGCATAAGAGGTAGCGATTGGCTAACGTTACTCTCTGCATTCAATCCAACATAAGCAGAAGAGCAGAAGGGCTATGCGTAGCAACATCACAGGGCTTGAGATATCTTCTGGTTCAACAACCGGTTTAACTCAGATAATTGTGTCCAGCTCGTGAACAAGGGGAATTAGTCTGTCTTATCACTGGAACCTTCACTTTTGCAAAGCTGGTCCCCGTGCCTTTCATACAGCTGTCAGAGTTTCTTGGCCTTTGCGCAACAGAGCGGTGAAAGCCCCTCTCATCTATGCGCTGATTATTGTTTAATGTCACAGTGATAACACAGCATTTCATACAACGTAACTGGCTATGTGGAGGCTGAGCTTTGCCTTGTTGTTATTCCACAGCAACATGGAAAGTCACCAAATGGTCCAGCTGGAGGAGATGCATAGCAAGCGGTTAGATGATTGCCATAATCACAGAGAACGTGTTTCAATCAGTGAGAGCAGCCCACTCAGGAGCTTGACCAAAACAGTTAGCAGGTTAAAACAGCTGGCTTGTTTTTCGAATGCAGTAGCTGAGCGGATTTACATAGAGAATTAACAAAAAAACACCACCACGGATGCCATGCTCATATCAATCAGCCCTGAGTGCTTTCACAGGCAATCATGAGCTATGGATGAGCAGAGATGTCAGAGGAAATTGTCCAGGCCAGGGGAAAATGGAAACACTCATCACAGACATCAAGAAATGCTGAAATAATTTTACAGAGCATGTCGGGAATATATTAACACAATGTCTGCTGTTTGTGTTATCTCTTTTGCCTATTTTGTGAAGGAACACTGAACACCATCAATCAGAATAAAGATATAGCTTATGAGTTTACCGCTGCTTGTTTCTCCCTTTTTCCTCTGCCTGCCATATTGGGCCATAGATCTCAAAGGCCTGACACTTCGATGAGCCCATTCCAAGGGAGTGATATTGCACCATAGATTTTAACAACGTGACAGAAACACCAATACCGTGCTGAACAAAGAGGCATTAAGGCAAAGATAAACCTCTGTGAAAAGCACATAAATCTGCAGGTGCCGGGGTTTCAGATGGAGCCCAGAGGGGTGATGGCCACCCTTAATCAATAAGAGCCTCATCAAGAAAGGCTTCCGTCACACCCATGAAACTTAGACCAAGAGTGGAAGGGAGAACTGCTCTGAGAGTACACTCAGTGGCTCCAGTTAGTTACTGCTTTTGCCGTATACTTTGGCCAAAATAAACAAGTTGAGAGTGTTTAAAGCCTCATGAAGCTTTGACTGGAGCTCTTGTTTAAAGCAATGCTGTCAACATTACAAGTTAAAGAATATAGGGTCAAGTAAGTCTTCTTGATCTGCTGTCGACCAGATTTCACTCAACAAACATGTGACAAGTATTCAGATGACCACTTGAACCCCAGGGGGTCATGTCAAGTGTTAATCCCCAGACCCCTTCAGTTAAGTGGAGGGTGACCAGTCAATGAGCTGAAAGTTCACTATGAGTTCACTTTGAAGGGAACTGAGTTCAGGTCACAAGATTTCCTCTTCCTCCTTAAGGTCAACAGTGACACTGTTATTGGTTGAGCCACTTGATGTGCGGGTGATTCTGTTGCTGTTTTTTTCCTGGATTGTCAACAAAATCTTGGTAATTTTAGAAGAAAAAGTCAAAGAAGAAGGAAACATGCTCATACCCACTTTGATTTAATTATAGCATTTCTGTTTGTGGAGCTAAATTAACCCAAATCATGAATACTTACCAAACAATGGGTTGTGCTCTCTGAATTTTTGACATTAGACTGGGTTGTGCTGTCAATTTACTGTCAAGAAAGGCTCCAAAGATGGCATCGTTGGTTAGTCTGTCTACCACCTACATTAATGCTTTCCGTTTACTGTTGTAACTTGTATTAAGCTCTACCATTTATTAAACACATGCTAACTTAACATTTAGTGCCACTAGTTGTTCAAGTTTTTTCAGTTGAACCATCTCCGAAAAGTCTTGGCACCTGCTTGTCTTGAAACTAAATCTTGGCAATATTTTTGTCCCAAAGATTTCTCCTCTAGTACATCCTTTAATCTTTACATACTGTGCAATTTTTTTGCATTCACTCTATGGTCAAGGTCGGTTTTGACCCAGGCTAGGAATACCAAATTTTAAACCCCAGATCCCTTGAATAATAGCCCAACTGACATTAGGAAGTGGATGATTAATCCATATTTAATGATTCAGAGAGAGGGGAGACTGTATTTTTTGGGGTTGTACATCACTCATTTTGGTAGAAAAATATCTACTTTTGAATAATATAGGTTCCTCTGGACTGCTCCTGTAGACTCCTGTAGAGATTGATTGATTGATTGATTGATTGATTGATTGATTGATTGATTGACTAATTGATTGACTAATTGATTGATTGATTGATAATAAACAGCAATAACGACTTTAACATTTTTAATTAAAACTGAAAGGAGAATGTTGAGGTTTATTAAATATTCACGTTTAACCATTTGCAACATGTTGTTTGCAGCTTTATCATCAAACTAATCCTCATAGCTATCATCTATAACTATTACATATTAATTTAACATTGATTAACACTTGGCATGCAAGAAATGAACAATTGCTCATTGCAAACTAATCTTTGCATGCAGAGATGGTAAGAAATCATATGTACGTGTGACTTTGTAATGTGTTTCCTAAAAATCACTATCTGCTGCCTAATCTTGGGCGATCATATCAGTGGCCTCTTGCATAGCAAGTTGTGCTTCCATAGCCTCAGTCACTAAAAAAGCAGCTCAGGTACCTTCATAATCCCATGACCCCTAACTTCTCTTTGATGTCAGTTTTGATCTCAGCTAGCTCAGAAGTAATTCTGTGCAGTTAACTCTTTTACTCTTTCAAGATTCCCTCTTGACTCTTCCAAGACCAACAGGTGCCTGGGGGAGCCCGGGCCCATGTGGTGGGAACGCAGTGGGTTCAGCATCAAGGTCCCACTTAAACTCTATCACTACTGTCTCATAAAATATACAACATACATGGCAGGCAGTTTCACACTTTTCAAGATTCCCACTTGAGGACTTACCTTGGAGGCACTTTGTCTTTTCCAAAATGTATGACACACGGAGGGAAACTTCTGTGGCTCTCTGTTGGGCTGTTTAGCATCGCACCAGGGTTTTACATCTATGTTCGTAAGCTGCAGATAAACTCTGTAATTTGGTCTCCCTCTCTGAGATCCCTTGGGAAAGCTTGCCCCCAAGAATTCAGTGTTTTTCAAAGTGATGCCTTCGAGCATAATATTCTTTAATTACTCCAACGTACTCATTGCAAATGACACATGTTAGTTTTGCATTTGGAGTTGGCAGTAAACAAATAACCACTTTGCAGTCCAGGCAGGGTTATACTGCTGGTTTTCACTCTTTTTCTTGTTAATTTACGCTGCAGAGTGGACGACAACATTTGCATGCTCTTTAGGCTTACTGTGCTTACTGTGCATGTGCAACTTTTAATAACGAAGGTAAGAAGGAAGTAAGATGGTTCACCTGTAAGCTTTCCATGCACAGTGTTTATGCTGTTTAATCCATTTAGCATATATTTGATTCATATGTGCAGGTAGGGTTTGGGTCACTTGTAGATTGTTGTATTAAACCAAGGGGCCTGGATACCCTGACTCTTTAGTACAGCACTTGTTCTGCTGTCCTCCAGTTTACTTGCTTAGTCCTAATAACCCTTTTTGATAAAGTTAATGAGCGACGTCAGAAATGACTTTATAGTATGGCACACCCTTAAAGCAGATGTAATTAAGGCTCGGCACAAAGGGATCTCAGCTTGTGTCCTGTCTCACCTTATGACATGCCCATGTCCTTGACATTTACAGCTGCACCATTGAAGTAATTACAAAGCGGCATGGATTACAAAGCACATTAAAAGAAGAATCTGAAAGCAGGGAGAATAATGTTAGAAGAAATGTCTTTGTTCTATCACCAAGATGCTTTATTATTCTGCTTTAAGGTAAGTGTTCTAGCTTTAGAGAGCTGGTTAAGATGAGAGATTTAAGCATACAAAGAGATGACATAATCAATAACAGTTCTTTTTATGCCATCAAGAATGGGCCAGTAGTTACTCTTAATATCTCTTTTTCTGTTTGGTAAGACGAAAACAAGTAAGCAAAATGTGATGTACTTGTTTGAACATGAAGTTTTTAGTTGTTCTGTATATTTTTTGCAGGTTGCCAGGTTCGAGTCAACAGAAAAACAAGAGGAAGCATGTCAGCCTACATATAACCATTGATCTCAGTAGGAACTCTATATTCTTCTGGCCCTATTCACAGGAAGCCACAACTACACAGATTCTCTCTTGGTGTGCTTAAGGCCTTTTTGCCTTCTGGTCAATTGTCATGTTATATTAAACATGTGAAAGGCGCATTGTGAAAGAATCCTCTGAAGAGAGTCTTTGAAGAATCCATCAGACACATCATTGATCTGGAAAGCGAGCAAAGGCAAAGAGATCAATGGTTAACTTCTGTGAGCTTTGAGATACAATTTTAATTATGTAATAATTCAGATTAGTAATCATACAGTAATTATAGCTTCCTACAGTCTACAGTGTGTTTTCCAGGACTCAGAGTTATTTATGTATATTTTTGACCAGCGTGTTTACAGCTTCTCCTCTTAATGTGACTCTGAACTGATCACACGTAGGCCTGTTAAGCTAAGAGAACAAATGTTCAACAACTGTTGTAGGATTTTATGTTTCTCTGTTATTAAGTTGTGAATGAGTTATGGATGTGACAAACATGAATACATAAATACATAAATACAAGACCTAGGGCTCAGTATCAGTTAATGCACATTGGCCTGTAGTTTAAAGCTAGGGTTGGTAGTCAAGGAAAACTAGCATGAATTTGAATGTAGCATTTCCATGGGACTCCGTCTTTGGACTGTGGAGTTTTTGTCTCTTCCAAGCAGTCTTCAGTGGTGATGATAAAGCAAAATAGAAAAAAAAAACCTACTTAATATTATTAACTGTCTGTGTTAAATTCTGATTGGTCAAAACCCAATTGATGATCATTCTCATTATCAAAAGGAATGCTTGGAACAGAGAGGTCAAGTAGGTCATATCAAATCAACCTGTATTAAGAAGTCCTGTCCATTTCACCTCTGCCTGTTGACACTGTAGCACAATGTTAGTGTCAGCTAGTGGGCACAGCTATGAGAGTAGCACTGGGCCGCAACCATCTCTGCTTGAAAAAAAGTGGAGCAACATCCTGTCATACAATCCAAGTAATGGCAGCCACTCATGGGAGCGTCATCAAGTTGCCTACCACTGTCAAGTAACTGAAAGCATAGGCAATAGTGAAATGTTAAAAGTTGTAACCTCCTCAGGATGAGATCAGACAGCTGCTCACACTGTCAGAATTTTAATTTGCATAACCACCTGTTCACTATGCAATGTCTATTACTTAAATTGACTATGGACCAGAGTGTTAACCTTTCCTACTTCAGCGTTCAGACTGTGGTTGGGAAACTAGGAGAGACTTATTGATCGGCTCCAGGCCTGAAGCTAATGCTAATTTCAAGCTAATCCCGTACACCTTAGTTTGTCAGCCGCAGGCAGTAAGCAGTGCACAGGAGTCTGGCTTAGGTCAGGAAGAGTTGCAGACTTTATTGTCAGAAAACAAAGAACACTTTTCATTGATTCACTGGTAATAATATCTACCACTAAGTCTCACTTGCTCATGGCTCTCATGCTCAGTCCGTCCAGACATCCACAAGCAACCAACAACACGTAAGTACAGATGTCACTGTCTCCTTCACTATATATCCAACACATAGGCACATAGCTACTCTTAAAAAGAGATATACAACCAGTATAAGAAGTGTTTCTCTTTCTCATAGGCTGAGTGAATTAGTCTACAATTGGGAGTGATCTCATGAATTTGTAAATTAATTAATGCTTCAGTAAACTGATGCTTGTCTAAATGATCCCGCTTTTCTCAAATATATTGCAGTTAGTTTTGCTGTTTTGAAGATCAAAAAAATATGTAGCCTCTAATACAGACTACAGTGAAAAAAACTGATAAGATGAAATACATTTCAAAAGGTAAGGCAGAAACAGCACTCTATATCTATGTATTACTATAAGCCTTTTTAATTAACTTTACCAGTCAGATTATGGAGAAATGCAGAACTTTCAGTCGATAAAATCTGATTCAATCATAAGAAGTATAAAGCTGGAACACAGCGTACATTCAAATGATGTAAAAATATCCCACATCGTCTTTGGATTACGTTTTAAATCATTGACATTTTTCTGAGAGTTTCTTCAATCAAGCAAAGTTCGAAAATGAGTTTTTCCAACTGCTTTGGCACGGCTCCCGAAACATTTTGAAAGTTCTCAGCACTAAAGACACTTTTCCCAATGCTGCTCGTACGTGCAGAAAAACACTTCAGTTAATCTGCTTAAGGCTGTTTGGATGTTTGTCAGAATGACAGTGTACTCTGGAGGTGTGTTTTCATCTCCTGGCTTTCAAACAGTCTTGTCCTATGTGTTTTCACTGTCACTGCAACCACTCTGGACCAATCTGTTAAGTTATAGCTAAATGAATTCTCCTGTGTTATCATAGGGAAGAGCTCACCCTTTAAGATACTGATTACAAGAGTTCAGTGACCCCATTGAACTTTATAATGCGTATTACTGAGAAATGTAAGTTATTTGAGAAAGACCACACTTTTCTGAAATTGGCAGTCAAATCTAACATTTAAGCCAAAAACTGTGAACTTACACAGAACTGCATTAAACAAATTCACCCATTTCAAAAAACCTACTATTAAAGCAAAACGTAGGCCATCTTATTGCAGTTTTATACACACTCTGAATACCTGAGAAGTTAGTTTAACTAAACCAATTTGAGGAAGCAGATTGCCCCAAACCATATAAGTGTATCTCTAGGTGTTTTCAAAAGTAAACCTAACTTACCTTTTTAATCTGGCTTTTAATTTGAAGCCATTTATTTGTATTCAATATTTTTATTTTTTTATTTTATTTTATCTTATTTTAGATTTTTTAATTTTATTTTCTGATATTTATCTGATTTTATTTTTATGATTTTATTTTATTTGTAAGTATTTCATATTACTTTCCTCTACTTACCTCTGAAAGGTGCTATATAAATAAAAGTGAGCTGAGTTGTTTAATGTTCATTCAAATAATGTAAGCATATAAATGTAATTGAAATGAGATAAATTAACTTGTGTTTGCATAAAGGTAAGCTCAGGGCTCTGCAGCTTCGTTTAGCCGCCAAAACAATGCCCTGCCTTCCTGCGCTGCAGCCATGCTCTGACATCCTGGAAGTGGATACTGTGTGGTAATAAAAATAATGAGTGATATCAGTATTGTGTAACTCAGCTGAGAGAAGTTTCTTCGTCCTCTGGTTCAGAATCAGATGGTTTAAAAATGTTGCGTTAAACTACTCTTTTGTTTGACTGTTGCCACAGTTTAGTTTGATGGACGTGTCAATTCAAACATTAGCTGCCTGCCCACACAGATCTGAAAAATGGAAAATAGGCTATTTTTGAACAAGGTTTTCTAACAGTTATGGATATTTAATTTTCACTCACATTGATTTTTTTTTTTTTTATGAATTGTTAATATGTCAAGTCATGTTCTCAGAAGCTTTACATGTAACACAAGTATAACCAGCCTCAACTTCAGACTGCTTCACTCCAACATTTAAAAATACAGAAATTAAAGGTTACACCCCATGGAGTTCATCAGCAACATGTCTCTGTGCGTTAAAGTTTCCCAGATGTGATGTCTAATCCAGGAAATTGTTGATGAGTCATCTTCTCTTTTATTCATCTTGACCACATAGAAGCTATTACACTGACAAGTGGTCACTGTGTCATCCTTGCTTGTAGGCGAGGCTCACAACTTTAAAAAGAGTTGGTAAACTCAATTTAGACTGAATGACTAAATAAAAAGCAACTGAAATCAATAACCACAACTTAAATAGTTTCAAGGAATAAATGATGTCAAATTCCCAAGGTTTAAATGAGATTACTTTTTTTTATTAAGATATACAGTTACAGTGGAATAACAAACTTATGAATTTATCAGTTCACCTTGCAGACATTACAGCCACTCCATATCAATGCAAATCAACCAACTTTGTCTCAAATTTGTACAAATAAAGACAACTCCAGTCTTTTCTGAGAGCAACACGTTTAAGCTGTTTCTATTAATCAAAAAAGAGTAATTTACCTGAATGTGCTAAAACTTTAGGTAATTCTTACAGAAAAGAAGAATTATCTTCCTTTTCTGAGTAAGAATCACATCATACAGAATTTTACATAATGTTTTGAGGGCTTTTCTTTGCCATTTGAGAGTTGAGCCAAAGCATCTGAGAAAAGCCCTGAAGAAATATAGACATATCGTACATGTCCAAGGTCCGGGTCACAGAAATTTCTCTGACAGACACACTAAGGATCTTGTTTTCTAGGTTTCACAGCACACTAGTTTTGACAGCTGTGGGTCCCTCTAGGTATCCAGGATTTTTACACAACCCCACAAGCTGAGCTGAGACCACAGAAGCTCTGTGCCTCCAGAGCCCACTACACACAGAACCACAAGTACCCCTACTGCTGAGGTGACCTTATCCCCCGGCTTCAAACAGGAGGGCGTCATGAAAGGACGGGAACCGCAGATAAATCAGAGATGCTGGAAACGACAACAGCCTGGCAACTGACGGGGCTTGGAGTGCTTCGACAAAACTGACGGGGATAAAAAATATGTTTGTGTAATCTCTCCAATCGGATTACGTTCCCACTCTCCTGCAGCGGAGTGACGACTGTGTTGTGTACCAAGACTGGAGACGCTCAAAATGTATATTTCAGCATCTCCATAGTTAAATGAAAAATAGAAATAAATAAATACATTTTGTCTGAGTCTCTGCCAAAGTTGTAAACTTCAATCATCACTGTTTATTGTCTTGGAAACTGCATTCAAGCAAATCTAATTTCAACCCAGAGACACTGAAAGTGAACACAAAAGCTAGAGAGCTGTATGACACATTTCTGCTAATGGTTCCATAGAGTCCGACGTTAGCCTGATTTTACTGACAGATTGGAAAAAACAGAACATTAGCATCCCCTTTAGCGTTCATTGTTGCCCTGCAGTGAATACAACTGCATTTCTAATTTGAAAAACCTTTGTATAAGGAAGATATGATGAACACTCAGAGGTATTGTGATACAAATGAGAAAAGAAGTGCTTAATATCCACTGCACCAGCCGAACAACAGGGAGTCATTCAGCACAAATCTGATTGTCTGTAATTATATATGCAAATATCACCCATCTGTGCTTTAATATGGCCTTCAGTTTTATTTTATTTATTTTTTTTTCCACCAAAGGATGACATTTCTAAAAGACAGTAATTACTCAGCTGACAATGTGAGTCCCATTAAATCTTTGCTTTGGCACAAATACTGTGAGTGCCTCCTATACACTCCCAGTGCTGCAGCAGAGATTTATTAAAGTTCAGCTGCTGCTATTTCATGGTGATAACTGCACTAAGCTACACACTGTCAGATTTTATAAATAATTATCATATATATTGGTACACAGTTTCAAATATATGGTTAGTCTATTTCAGCACATATGGCCTCCATAAAAGATACTTGAGAATAATGCCGTTAAAGGAAATTAACTGAGAGGTGAATATGGAGTTTTAATGTGAGTCGTTATAATCACAGAGAGCTGATACACCTTACAGCTTTCTTTATTTCCAATAACTGTTTGCTAAGCCTTTACAAATGTGTTTGTGCAGATGTAACCTACCTGATCTTTCAGCATCTGGATGGATCATGGACCACATGTGATCCGTTGCACCTCCATGAAAATCCATTACTCCTTTAAACCGTTAGCTGCCAGAATTGCTGTGAACAAGAACCAATATGAGAGGGGATAAACACACTACTGCACAAATTCATTACACTTTCTTTTCCTTGCTTTTCGTTTTGGAAAGGATTTAATATCACAACATTCACACCGTTCAGGGTTTAAGTGCTGAGTAATGATCTAACAACAGGCCTTAACATAGCACTTGTTTTTTGGAACCAAGTACTCCAGCTCTTTCTGTTTGTGTATGTGCATGTGTGTGAGTATTTGTGCTGGTGATGTGTTTTGTGTGCCTCAGTAGGTTTTTGTACATATGACAGTTGGTTACATGTTGTTCCCCTTCAAAAAAACACCAACCTCTATGCTGTATGTGTCAAATTGATTATAGCTAATCTAAAACATACAACACAATCACACTCATGTCCGACTGTCTGTCAAGCAAGATCTAGCTTTGGTGCAATAAATCACTCATTGACACACAGTGTAATTGGCCATGGGATGAAATGAAGTGTGCTGGAGTATCTGATGGCCGGAGGGCCAGTTCTTAAGACAGCTCTCACTTTGCTTCCCGGCACATCATAATTACTCTGTTTCCCCACTGGCCTTCAATCTGTCTCCATAGCAATCCATCTTTTACATTCAGGCAGTGCATCAAGCACGTGCACGCACACATGCACACCAACACATACACACACACACACACACACACACTGATACACACACTTCTTCCTTCGTATTCCTTTAAGCCCCCAATTAATCTCTAAAGCAGACCTTTCACATTCATTTCTCACATGTGTTCTCATTCACATGTTTATTACAACAGTAAAAGAGTATCAAAATCATGTTCTGCTCATGTAAATGAAACATAGGATGACTGGAAACTGGCAGTAATTGAAGTCAATTCATTATGAAAGGTTTTTAAAATACCAGGCTGGATGTGGACTTTAATAGCGACTCGTGAATCCTCGTGGCAACGTTAGGACGACTGAGTTCTGCAGTGTTTTAATCCATAATGCATCACAGTACATGTCCCAGTCCCAGTGATCACATTAGATCCAATCATTTCCACTTGACACATTTTGAATATTCAAAGCACAGAAATGGTGTAATCATAACTTCATGAATAAAATAGTGCACCATTACAACTCTTATGAAGACTGTAATTTACATTTCATGGTGAGATCACTTAAACGATAGCCCAGGGACAAACTTACCACTCATTCTCCTCATCATTTCTAAGACTATATAGACTTGTGAAGAAAACTTTTTTGGGCTAATTCTGTTCATTTTGTTCATTTCATATACAGTAATTATTCCTTAAGGCTTTCCCCATTACACAGTGTCATTGTCACGGTTTGGGGCAGGCTTATTTAATGGTAGGTCATTTACTGGTGATATCCTGAGGTTATGTGTGCCAGAAGGACTAGCAGTCATTTCAATGACAGTCAGAGTGAACTCAGTGCAATTATTGCCGGTTAAATACTTGCAAAAGGAACCAACAGCAAAAGCAGCAAAAGGAAATGGAAAGGTAATTCTAGTGATGTAGTGGAACATTCAGAACAGTGGAAATGAAGCTTATTCTCAAGGATTCTTAATACATTTCTAAGTATAACTAGGTCAAACAAACCATTTATCTCTAAATAATTAACATTTTTCATGTATTTCCAGCATCTGGTGCTCAACCAATGAATAAATTGTGTCTGTGATGCTACAGGAAAAAGATATAAACAGGAAAATAATCCAAATTGACGTTACTTAGCAAAGAGATTAAGAAAAGTAGAACTGTTTGCAGCAGAAAATTAGCTCATAAACTAAATTTGCAGTTTTGGATTAGACTTTCAAGTTTAGAGAGGCATAACATGTAATTCACAGGATATTTGACGAGTCCCAGACTGAGAGAGACTGCATGAAAAGCCTTGAATGATGCAAAATGGGTGCAAAGCATCAGTTGTTGCTCTACACTCTCATATCCAGTCCGTTGTGCCGCTCCTCTTTGTTTTTCCACAGCTGCCGCGTCTTAAGCCCTGAGATAGAGGTCATGAAAAAAACTCAGTGGAAGAGAAATTGAAATAGAAACTGAAGGAGAGGAGGATGTGTGGGGTTTTTTGGCAAACATCAACAAATTCAGTCTCCTTGTGAGGCCTTTGAGATGTGACAGTTTGACAAGTGGAAACCTCTGGGGAGTTGCTTCCCATAACCCTGCAGGAAATGAAATATGGATTATCAAAAACTAGCCATGAAGGACACCAGCAGCCAGCTGTGAACGTGTGCAAGTGTGTGCACCGAGAAATTAGTTGGTTTATTGCAGATAATGCTGTGTTCTTTTAACACGTCATTTTTTTGGATGGATATTGCATTCTCACTCTCAGGCTTGTCATATAGCCATTGTTTCAGGGCATGCTGGGCTCATTCCTTGTCCTTTAAGCGTAATGAGGTGTGCAGGGGAGGGGGGAAACAAATGGCTTGTAGAAGCTCACCACTGTTGTTGTTAAAGCTATGGTTAAAGGTTATGATTTGTGCAACATCACTTATTGCTATGTTGCACAAAATACCTTAAATTTGGAGTGTAAAAATGACCACTTTTTGTATGGAGTCATCTCACCAAATCACATTTGGTCCCATTACATGAGACTCTTTAATTTCCTCATTGGACATCAGCAGGTTGTCATTGTTGGTTTTGAATGATCTGTTTTAGCTACTTTAGGATGGATCATTATGGAGTTTTCTACAGACATCCCTCTGTCTCCAGGACATAGTGTATCAACTTTGATGATGTCCAGACTTTTCAGACACCAGGTGTTTAAGATCCCATATAATGGTATTTTCTAGCTGTTTATAACATCTCCTAGTTGTCTTTAAGCAAGGTTTTGAATTCGCTTGCAAACAACATCATAAAATTCAGCCTCTGTGGTGGATCTGCAGCCCCTCAGTTTCTAACCTCATCAGTGATCTGATTGCACGGGTATAACAATAAAATGCTGTGCTGATTGGCTGCCTGAAATTTGTCTGAGGGGGGAGGGTGAAGACAGATGCAGACGCGGAAAACACGCAAAACAAATACGGCGAGCATTCCAGAAGAACATCAGTTTACACAACACATGTGATCCAGAATCTCACTCCAAAGATGAGGAGGCAGCTGTTAAACTGTTGCAGGGTGATACTCAAGAGACCAAGCTAAAGCAGTCCCTGACATGTAATTTGTATTTGAAATACATTTATTACTTCCCTATCCTGCTTGTCAGCCCTCTGTTGTAACAACCTATAAATTACAAGATGCAATGCCCTAAAACCTATACTGCATACATTCATTGTGCTCCAAAAAGGGCCTTTGTTTACTAAATTAATGATGTGTTGTACTGTGGAGGACTTAAAACTAGTGATTAAGACAAGAAACTCGATAGGTAATACATTAGCCTATAAGTGACCAGGGTCATTTCTCACTGTGGTTTTACATAATTAGACTTATTTCTGTTACCACTGGAGCTAAGGATAAGGATAAACTTTATTGTCCCTTCTGGGAAATTTATCTTGGACAGCGGTACCACCAGTGGCTGCAAACACATTTCATGCACACATCATACTATTACACACAACCCATGAAAAAGCATAATTTACAATGACAGTTAACAAATCAAAGGAGAACACAAACAAAGAAAACCTGCCGGTTCACACTGTCACACTAGGAATTTTCCCTTCACGTCACTGTCACTGTCAGTGTCAGTGTCACTGACAAGCTTATATTGCACTACATGAATATTGCAACTGACCCTTTTGACAAGTTAAGTATTGCACATTAAGTGCTGCACCATGGCAACAAGAGCAAGAAAAGAAGAGAAAATTATATATATATATATTATTTTTGAAATATATGTCTATAATTTTCTCTTATTTTCTTGGGCTAATAAATGGAATACATCCATCCATCCATTTTCTTCCGCTTATCCGGGGTCGGGTCGCGGGGGTAGCAGTCCAAGCAAATTGACCCAGACATCCCTCTCCCCGGCGACACTTTCCAGCTCCTCCTGGGGAATCCCGAGGAGTTCCCAGACCAGGCGGGAGATATAATCCCTCCACCGCGTTCTGGGTCTACCCCGGGGCCTTCTCCCAGTTGGACGTGCCCGGAACACCTCTAAAGGGAGGCGTCCGGGAGGCATCCTTATCAGATGCCCGAACCACCTCAGCTGACTCCTTTCGACTCGGAGGAGCAGCGGCTCTACTCCGAGCTCCCTCCGGATGTCCGAGCTCCTGACCCTATCTCTAAGGCCGAGCCCAGACACCCTCAAACTCATTTCAGCCGCTTGTATCCGCGATCTTATCCTTTCGGTCATGACCCACAGCTCATGACCATAGGTGAGGGTTGGAACGTAGACCGACTGGTAAATCGAAAGCTTTACCTTCCGGCTCAGCTCCCTCTTCACCACAATGGTCCGATACAACGTCCGCATCACTGCTGACGCCGCACCACTCCGCCTGTGGATCTCACGCTCCATTTTACCCTCACTCGCGAACAAGACCCCGAGATACTTAAACTCCCCCACTTGGAGCAAAGTCTCACTCCCCACCGAGAGAGAGCAATCCACCGTTTTCCGGCAGAGAACCATGGCCTCAGACTTGGAGGTGCTAACTCTCATCCCGGCCGCTTCGCACTCAGCTGCAAACCGCCCCAATGCCCGCTGGAGGTCCCCGCTCGAGGAAGCCAACAGAACCACATCTGCAAAAAGCAGAGATGAAATTCCAAGCTCCCCGAACTGGAGACCCTCCTCCCCCCGGCTGTGCCTGGAGATCCTGTCCATAAAGATTACAAAAAGGACCGGTGACAAAGGGCAACCCTGGCGGAGGCCAACACGCACCGAGAACGTGTCCGACTTTGTGCCAAGTATGCGGACACAACTCTCACTTTGGTCGTACAGGGATCGGATAGCTCGCAGTAGCGGCCCCCGAACCCCATACTCCTGCAGTACCCCCAACAAGAGCCCCCGTGGTACACGATTGTAGGCCTTCTCCAAGTACACAAAACACATGTAGACTGGATGGGCAAACTCCCATGTCCCCTCCAGGAGCCTCGCAAGGGGAAAGAGCTGGTCCACTGTCCCGCGGCCAGGACGAAAACCACATTGTTCCTCCTGTATCCGAGGTTCGACCTCCGGTCGGAGCCTCCTTTCCAGCACCCTAGAGTACACTTTTCCCGGGAGGCTGAGAAGTGTGATACCCCTATAATTGCAGCACACTCTCCGGTCCCCCTTTTTGAAAATGGGAACCACCACACCGGTCTGCCACTCCACAGGCACCGTCCCAGACCTCCACGCGACACTGAAGAGGCGTGTCAGCCAAGACAGCCCAACAATGTCCAGAGCCTTCAGCCTCTCAGGGCGAATCTCATCCACCCCCGGCGCCTTGCCACTGGGGAGCTTTTTGACTACCTCAGCGACCTCTGCCAAGGAAATGGACGAGTCCTCCGCTGGGTCTTCAGACTCTGCCTCCTCCTCGAAGGACGTGTTGGCTGGATTTAGGAGATCCTCAAAGTGTTCCTTCCACCGCCCGACGATATCCCCAGTATGGGTCCGCAGTTCCCCACCCCTGCTAAAAACAGCCTGGGTCCAGCCCTGCTTTCCCTTCCTGAGCCGCCGGACGGTTTGCCAGAACCTCCTTGGGGCCAACCGAAAGTCCTTCTCCATAGCCTCCCCGAACTCCTCCCACACCCGGGTTTTTGCTTCCACGACCACCGATGCTGCAGCCCACCTATTCACCCGGTACCCGTCAGCCGCCTCCAGAGACCCCTCGGCCAGCCAGACCTGAAAGGCCTCCTTCTTCAGCCTGACGGCTTCCCTCACCGCTGGTGTCCACCACCGGGTTCGAGGGTTACCGCCACGACAGGCACCGATGGCCTTCAGGCCACAACTCCTAGTAGCCGCTTTCACAATGGAGGCCCTGAACATGGTCCATTCAGATTCCATGTCCCCAACCTCCCCCGGTATGCACAAGAAATCCTTCCGGAGGTGGGAGTTGAAGACCTCCCAGACAGGGGTCTCCGCCAGACGTTCCCAGTTCACCCGCACTATTCGTTTGGGTTTACCAGGTCTGTCAGGCAGCCTCCCCGCCATCTGATCCAACTCACCACCAGGTGGTGATCAGTTGACAGCTCTGCACCTCTCTTCACCCGAGTGTCCAAAACATGCGGCCGCAGATCCGATGATACGACTACAAAGTCGATCATCGATCTTTGGCCTCGGGTGGTCTGGTACCAGGTACACTTGTGAACCACCCTATGTTCGAACATGGTGTTCGTTATGGACAGTCCATGCCTAGCACAGAAGTCCAACAACAGAACACCACTCGGGTTCAGATCGGGCAGGCCGTTCCTCCCAATCACCCCTCTCCAGGTGTCTCCGTCATCGCCCACGTGGGCGTTGAAGTCCCCCAGGAGAACAATGGTGTCCCCATCCGGGATCCCTTCCAGAACCCCATCCAGAGACTCCATGAAGGCCGGGTACTCCGAACTGCCATTTGGTGCATATGCACAAACAACAGTCAGAGCCTTCCTCCCCGCGACCTTAAGTCGCAGGGAGGCGACCCTCTCGGGGAAAACTCCAATATCGAGGCACTCAGCCGGGGGCTTGTGACACAAACCCCTCCACCACGTTAAGGTGGCGATTCTTGGAGGAATGGAATACAAGAATGGTAAATAAATAAATTATTGCGTTAAAAAAGCAAGGTAAAACAAGATAAAATAAAATGAAATCTAAAATAAGCTGCAGCCTGCTGTTCATCTGTTATTTAAATTATACAATTTCCACAGTGGCTCCACTTTTACACCTTTTTTAACATCCATTTATTCATTGCAGTCTTCTGTAAATCACTGCAAAACTAACAACCCCCCCCAACATGGACAGTTTATATAGCTTACTTTAGACACATTTGAGACCAATTTCATTACAGTTTTCAGAGTTTTAAGCTGGTTATGACATATTGAAATTAACTGATAATTCTTATTTGCTTTAAAAACAAACCGGTTCTTTCTCTACAGTTCATTTGAATACCTGCCACTAACTGCTGGCCATTTTTCTTTACTTTTTCCATACCAACAGTTTATGGTGAGTTACATGTTAGTTTTATTTTTTCACAAAGAGGCCACCAAATATAGGTTCAGCACCCAGCTCTACATTTAATAGTAAGTCACCATTTTAACCCCCTGCTCATCTTTGCTCTGCAGTCTCCATGGGTTGCAGATGTAACCACTTGCCATGTAAGGGACACTATAATTTCATCCCAACTGATCCCACCCCAGTGAGCCAGAACTCTTGAGTCAGGCATAGTGCTTTTCAAGAAGGGGAGAAGGTGAATAGTACATTGCTCTGAGTCATAAGCCTGAGTGACAGTTAGAGAGCAGCAGTCAGCTCCCACTCGTCACTGTGAGAGGAGCAGGATGGTGTAGTCCTGATCACAAGTCCCAGGATGAATCATAAACTCAGTACTGAAACATCATGTACTTTGCTTTAATTCCAGAAGGAGTCAGAATGTTAGAAAATCATCACTTTGTCAAAATGATGCGTCATTCCCACGCTCACTCTGTACAGAAGCGTGTTTGCTGTGAAAATTACAGAGGAGGTGATTTCATGTTTAATGACTTAATGACCATGAGTGCTTTTTTGCCTGTGTTTCATCTGCTCTACAACTGTTGCTCATGTGTAACCCCATTAGGTACTGCAAGGTTTTCTCACGGCCTCTTGCATCAGTACACTACTGAGGTTTGGATTCGGGTAAAAACAAACAAGAAAAAGAAAACACATTTTATCTACTTAATCTAAAATAAACTGATCTCAAACTTGTTCACACATGTATTTAAATCTGATTTTATAAGGCAATTCATACAACCAATACTGTACACAGGCAAAATTTTGAAATTCTTCACCTAGTTTGGGCTAGTTTGAAAATACAACAAACACTCGGTGAGCAGCTTCACTCTGGCTGACAACCGATGCAAGGCACTTGGCCAATACTTACACAAAGGTGATGTTGTGAAACAAGAGCAAATTGTAAGTTTGCAATGACACACAGATACCCATTGAATGACTTTATATAATTAAAGAATATTGGAAAGTAAATGTGCAGACTAGGACTGCAGTCTCTGTACAAAGAGTGCCTGCTCTATTTCAGTTTGGTTGGAAACCCCTGCAAGTGTCATTATTTCCCCATTAAAACCAGCCTGATGGGAGCTAAAGTTCTGCCACAGTGTCAACAGGCAGAGGTGAAATGTGATTTAGTATGACGTGTGATCAGGATGTCCCTGGTGCTGCTTCAGATGTTGAGAATGAATCCCTGTTGTTATGAGGGTTTTGACCAATAAGAATCAATTACTTTACACAACCAGGGTAATAAAACTATTATGTTCGTTGACCGCTGAAGGGTTCCACGATTGCATTACAATGGCTTGTGTTCCGCCTCTTCTTCTGTTTTCCTAATTACAACCAGTTGCTGCTAAATAGTGCATAAAAATACCCAGTCCTGTGTCTACAGATTATGCATTTATATGCAGGATCTGTGAATAGATAAGCAGCTAATTGAGATCTGATAAAGCATTGGCATTATATCAGGAAGAAACAGCGGTGTTCTGTAAATCTTTTGTGTATGTCAAGGCAATTTGAATTCTGGGCGGGGATGGTGGGTCCTTTAATCAGCAATTCAAATTACTACACAGAGAGACAAATTCTGAATTTTAAAAACATTCCACGGCTGAGTCTGAAAGATAGCTGACAATATAAAGTATACAATTTTTCATTTGATATCGTAAAAAAAAAAAAAAATTATAAAAATGTATAGCAATTTATTCAAGTATGCGTCCCATTTCATAATTTAGAACATTACCACTTTGTCACTTTCTTTAAACTGGAGTAAAATGTCACTCCAGTGTCCTCTGGCTGAGTGGTTCTGGTCTGCTGTACTGAATGTCGCACTGCTCCACTCTGCATCAGTGGACAACATCTGGCTCAGTGACCTCTGAGAGGTTTCAACTGCACCTTCTGTTGTTTTGGAGAGAGTGTGCGAAAGAGTGCCTGCTCTCGCTCGGATATGTGAGCCTCTTTGTCATGCATGCATGCAGCCGTCTGGTAAAACACCCGTCATGAGACCTCCACGTTTGCTCGTCCTCACACTCCTCTCTCCCTCAGGCCTCAGTGTCCCAGCCTCCACAACCTGCAGATGAAACAGAATATTAACTCAATGTAAATAGGCATTTCAGCCCCATCTTCTCCCTGCATTCCAAACCCGACATCCCTGCATTTCCCTTCCGTCTCAGATACTGAGTGTGTCGAATGGGCGCAGCACGGGAGGATGGATCCGAGGGAGAAATGTGCATGAGGAATGTGGAACGCTGTGCAGTGGTTAGTGAGATAAGTGGCATTTGTGTTTCCTCCCGTGGCTAATTATGCTATTTATACCCCGGCAAAGGAGGAGATGCTCTGAGCTGCTACACCAAGATTAGTATTCTCACTAACATTGTTTATCCTCCTGAAAGTGATAACAGCTCACACCTCTTGCTTTAGGGGTGATAGCTGTGTTTGTATTGGTGTGTGTTTGAGTGCATGGTTTTGTGTACCTGTGGCTGGATGTGAAAGCATTTATCTGCTGTTATTTCTTGTACAATAAAATAATATCAACTAGATGACAAAAGCAGATTTGTATTTATCTAGCAACTGTATCCAGTACAACTAAGTCTAAGAGAATCATGGAATTACATGTTAAATCAGGCGTATTATCAGGTAAGAAGTAGTACCCCGTAACCTGCTCTAGTCAATTCATTAAGGCCTGCATCTGATTGATCTAAGAATGAATTTCAGATTTGCTCAAAAAGGAATCATCAGCAATTTCTACATGACAGCTGCCTCCTCCTCTTTGGGGTCAGATTCTGGATCACATGTGTAGTGTACTTGCACCGGTTCTTCTGGAGAGCTTTCCGTTTTTCCACCCCTGCATCTGTTTACACCCTCCCCCCTCAGACGAATTTCAGGCAGCCAATCAGCAGAGCACTTTATTATCATAACATCCCGGTCCACTCTGATCACTGCATGGATAATGAGGTTCGATGATAGTTGATCCATCTCAAAAAAGGTAGCAGATAAAATCAGTACACATGTTGGTACAACCTCACCCACCGATGTTACAGACAAAATGAGGCCAGTTACTGAGGTGGTATGCAAGGGGGAGAAAAGTAAGAGTGTTTCCAAGTCTGAGTCTGATGGGTTCTTAAAAATATTAGAGCACATTATGTTGTTATGTGAAGGGGCTTTTTGGATTTTGTCATGGGGCCCAAAATCCCCAGCAGTGCCCATGTATGTGTGTGAAGGTTTGTGTCAATGGGGCTGCAAAAACAGGACACTCAACTCAGCCTATAGCAAAATTTACTGCTAGCAAAAACACAAAAGTATATGTTTACAAATAGCTGTAATGGGAGGTAGAATTGACTGTAATCATTTTCCTTTTACTAGCCATATCTCTGGTCAGTTAATGAATTTGAATCCAATATCTACCATTTCCTCTGTTTTGGTCTCCTCCAGCTCCTCAGAGAAACATTCAGTTTGCTTTTGCAGCCAACTGTTTCCTTTATCTCCAGATAGGACAAATACAGTAAATTCAACAGACTGCTTTTACGTCACCAGCATCTATAGTTCTTTTTTTATAAGCAGGTTTATCTCTTCATGTCAGACATGACCCCCCTGCTTTGTGTCAGGGTGTTCACCCAATCAGGATTTCATTTTGCATAGTCACCTGTTCACAATATATTACCCCTTACATATCCGGTCTTATCAGTAAAATGTAGCTTATGAAATTAATTCTAAAGTCAGTGAGGTGATTTGACAACTAATCTATAAGGTACCTTGGTAATACCATCAAGGAGTTAAGAACTAATATTTCAAGTTACTAAAAAGGAAAAACAGAAGAAAAAACAAGTTGAACAATATTTCAGACACTTTTGCAAAATACATTTCTCATCTCAATGAGGATTTTCCTAGAAAAAAAAACCTTTTCAAAGAATAAAATACTATTTGTGGACTATTACCTTTATAAATGATTCAGTCAGTATGCAGGGTCAGTTTAAATGAAGCCAAGGTTTTCTCCCTGAAGGGCCCTTTCTCTGCTTTGGCAGGAATAACCTGCCATATATTGTAATTACTACTGCGGTGCAGGCTGGCCTGTCCCTCCAGGGTTTGGTATTCTTTTTAGGGAGGATTGTTGCACATGCATATCGCTAACAATGTTGCAACTGTGTGAGTGTTCTGTTACCTTACCCATACAGTTCTGGATTACAGAAACAGTCTTCATAAGTGCTTCTGGGAGATATTCTTCCAGCCCTTCAGTCTTATTTAAAACTCTAAATCTGTCAAAACAAGTGACACAACATTATTAAAGTTCTCAGAACGCAAATAAAAACGTTTTGCGTAAAGTAGAACCAACATGTTGATTACCTCTACAGTTTTCTTTTTATCTGTTAAATCAGCTTCCTCATCAGTATTAGACTATCCACAGCAGAATTAGATATTGCTCTCTAATTGTCAAATGAGTCTGTGAGATTGGCTCTAACACAACACTATCAGAGCCTCTGATTGGTGGAAAGGTGTGCACTCAGCCTCTGTTTGATCAACAGGCTCAACCTTACCAGAAAAAACACATGAGACGGCTAAGTGGACGAAAAATACAAACACCTGAATAAATTACCTTTGATTCAGAAGACACTGAATGTTGGATTCAATAATTGATTCACTGTAGAGTCGCATCAATAACACTTCAGTTCATGCTGGTTAAGAATGCCCATAAAAGAGATACAAATTTCATGTGCAGCATTAATATATACGTATATATTTTTTCAGGATAAAAAATGCTCTGTAGCCATGCTAGCAGCTGTGACAATCTAAGACACAGCTGTGCATTGAGCTAATAGACATAATGCTTACATATCCTCTAGGACATTTTTGAGCTATTTCATGAAGAATATGTTCTTGCACATTCCCTTTTTTTTACACTTTTTTTTTTTTACACTTAACACTTAACAATTGATGACGCCACCTTTTCTAGTCAAATGAAAACATGATTTGTTACATCATAATACAGCTGTAAGCTAGCACTAGCCTGCTAATGTGACCACAATAAAAATGACTGAGATTATTAACCATCGTAGGTTGCTTTTAACACATGTAGCTTGGTTGCTTTGTTCTGATTCAGATGATAAAATGATTCATTGCTGTATTTTTATTTAGGTCTTTTCGTGTTCACGTTGCAATATTGGGGTTAGGGTTGAAGCACACACCATCCCAGGGCCATCAAACATCACAACGCATAGCCTCATTCTCCCACTGCATAATGTAAATATATGTGATTGGTACTGTTGCGCTTTGCAATGAGTGTAGCCGGCTTTGTGATGCTAACAACCAACAAAATTAGTGATGGGTTCACTGGAACAGCGAGGTCAAATCAAAATTCAGGTCGGTGAGCATGTTTGTCAAATGTTGATCACAACTCCAAAAAGTACAGATGTTTTCATACTTGTGAGCCAGTGCATGAACACGAGGAGGTCATGTGATGGCCAACGTACAGGACTAGCTTGGTAACAGCGCAAGTTCCAGCGATGAGAAGGACAAGTTCCCCTCATTCAACAAGATGGACAAAAATCTCTGAGCTAAACCAGTTGTTGAACCAGTCTTGTGACATTGCTACACCTATCACTTTATCTTCTGCTGATGTTGAATTGGATGGCTTGGTGAGTAAAATTAACCCATGGCTATTTTTATGCCAACCACCTCACTTACAACTCTGTATGGAAAAGTCAAGCAGCCATTGGTTTAAGGCACTGGGGGGTTTGTGTATTCACTGAAGATGAACCTCTCCACTGATGAGGCTGAGACAGCCTCTTCTAAGTGATCTTACATTTCACATCAGAGTGCAATTGCTATTTTCATGACCGGGGTCAAGAGGAGAATAACTTCTCCAAACAATCAAGGTGTGATAGCACCCTTAGTTCACCATGGAAGGATGCTAACATTTGTTTATTAGCACAAATATCAGTGTGGAAATGATGTTGGAAATATCATTAGTTGTGCCGCAATTTAAAAAAAAAACATCCTGTTGAGGGTGCTATGAATAAAAGTTGAGGGTTCAGGAGATATTGCATTTCAATTTGAAACTTTCTTTGAGAATGCTAACACCCATACCAAATTCTGTGACAATCCCTCCAAAGTTATTGGGAGATTCAGTCTGGTCAAAATGAATGTGCTTTACCTCCATCTCTCTTGTCTGATCTCAAATTCTGACATGCCATATTTTGCTCCAGTGTCTATTGTATACTGATGTGGAGTTGTCCACCAGTGGGCATGACTAACAGGCTTAGTGTTTCCCTGATATTCAGCAGTATGAGTCTCTGTGATGTTAGATAGCAAAGAGCCTGCGCTGGATATTGGCACTTTGAATGTGATTTGATATGTGGAATGAGACCTGCAGTTTTCTCATACAGTAAATGTGACAGAATCTGTGTTAAGAGCCTTAGAGCTTTAATAAGCGTACATCAGGCACCCTAAGTGTATCAGTGCAGAAGCTGTCTTTGGGAAGCAGATAACCATATGCCTTACATTATCTCACAGCTGGAGACTTGAGACATAAAGCCACAGTACAGGACAGTTTGAGACTTTTCGTAAACATCAAACGGACTGCATTTCCTCTAAGCTTCTTCATCCTTCCATCTCTCAGTCTACCATAGTTAGTGTTGTAGAAGTTAGATAATAGATTCTGTATCAGCTCACTGAGTCATGTTGTCTTATCAGCTCTTTGTGTACAACAAGCAGGACAGATCATCACACAGCCACAAGAGAAGCTCATTGTTCCTTTTCCCTCTCTGAAAATGAATTCTAATTTGCAATTTCAGAGAAACAAAATGGTTTACAGCGCAAGATTTCAAAACAAAATCCCATTTCCCCCCCAAAAGCCTGCAACAAATGAATCATGCCAGAGATTTCATTTCAGCTCGCTCTTCCCTGCCTGCCTTTTTTTATTTAAATGTTATGGAAGAGTAAAGCTTTTGAATGCCTTCTTAAATAGCAAAACATGAGGAGGTTTGGCTCAGGCGAACAGGAGTTACGGCAAACCGTTCGTAAAATTAAACTGTAACAATATAACAAACACAATTTAATTTTATGTCAGGGCCATAAATCGTGTCTCCTCTACAAGAGCGGCTTTGTTTTCATGTTGTCTGGGTTTGTTTCAGGTTCTAAGCACAATTTAATCAAGCGTTGCAGGTGCATGAAGCAGAGACGACAGTGGTTTGTGAGACAATGGTGAAAACACAAATTGGATTTTCCATTCGCTTCAACAATTAAACAGTTGAGCAGCTGATTAACAATTTTCAATTTCCTCCTTCCCCTGCTGCACCTGCTCCCTACACCCTTCTCTATCTATCTATCTATCTATCTATCTATCTATCTATCTATCTATCTATCTATCTATCTATCTATCTATCTATCTATCTACTATCTATCTATCTATCTATCTATCTATCTATCTATCTATCAATTCATCATATAAATATATTTTGTACAATAAAGTTTGTCATTTTGTGTTAAGTTGTAGATATGCAATATTCATTTTTTCATATTTTAATCCCAGTGCTTAATCTAATCATGGAATATCACCTGGTACCCCACATTTGTGTAAGATACAGTATGTGTGGTTGATATAGCAATGGAAATCTATCTTCTTCATGCAGATAGGCTGATATACAAACACATGGACAACAGGATCCTGTGGACATACACTAGTCGAGAGATGTCATAGTGAGGGGGTGTCCATCAGACTTGCTGCCCTCAGCTGTGCTCATGAAACGAACTAACACCACTCCAGCAACCAATTTCCAAACTTGAATATTATGGACGGAGCTACTAACACCCCAATCTTACTGATTGTAATTTCACAACAGCCCCAATATGTAGTTTCTCCATCATTACGCCTTTGTGCCTTCAGATATAATTATTACTAGTTTTGCAATATGTTGATGCAGAAGTGCAAAAGGCATGGCGAGAAAACACAATGAGAGCTCCACATACACTCACACGACATCCACACATACAGATATATATATGTACAAAATATGTTTTTTGTAGTCTCTTTTTTTAAGAAGAATTCTGTCCACACCAGCGATATTTATGAACACTTCTCTGTCCTCACTACAATGCAAAAATGTTTGAAAGGCAGATGCAAGGAGCCATGCCATATCTCCTATGGAGAAACTCCTTGCAACCATAGACAGTAAATCTTGCAACACTGCATTTTCTTGTAATAAAAAAATAATAAAACAACACAAATTTAAAGCAGTTCAGCACCACGGATAGCGACCGCATCATTCTGACACCCACTTTAACTCTTTCAACTAATTAAAGCACAGTAGGCCACTGTATGAATAGCTATAAAGTTTAGAAAATTGGCACAGCGGCCCACATCTTCACATACAAACATTGATATGAAGTACTCGGCCTACTCTCCACTGTTTGGACGAGCCTTAAGCTCCGCGGACTTGTCCATGATGCGCTGTATGTCCATTTTCTTTGCTCTGTGATTCTCAATTGACAACGTGGCAAGTATACTCAGTCTCTCCTGTCCCAACGTGCTCGTCAAAGGTTTTTTAATTAGTTTAACTTGGAGATTGAGCGCTCAGAAGTTGTGCAGAAGTGGCAAGAAGAGTAAAAAATAAGAGGAGGGCGCAAACCTCACTGCTGGGTGGTTGACAATGAGCATTTTTGCCAGATCCCTAACAGACTTTTGCTTTGTCTGTGAATCTTTGGGACAGTTGCTGGATGATGATATCAAGACAGGCATTAAAAACGTTCACCCGAAAGTTGCTCTGCGTCAGTGAGGTGACTGTCTTCATCAAAGTGACGCCTAACTTTTCTGGCCCTGGTTGTTTCAAAACTGCGATTGACTTCCCAATTTAGTAGCTGGAGCAAGAGTGGCAGACTTTTGAACTAATTAAATGTTCTTCATCTTCTTTTTATTCATTGGCAGATCTTCTGTTTTTTCTCACAGCATTCACCTTTTCACAGGCCTCCCAAAAACGCTGAGATGTCTCTGCTGGAGTTCACTGATGTGTTTATTTGCGTCCTCCATTAAAACCTCCAACTCCATGACTTCAAACTTAATTTTTCGTTTACGGCCACTCTGCTCTCCAAAACTATCCATGGGGACAGCCGATTTAGCACACGCAAAATCCTCATTTAAGGGCAGTCCGTTCCACTTTTGCTCTTGTTATCAATTGCGCACACAATCATAGTAGATCACCTGCAACACGCCCAGAAATAGCACATGCAATGTTTTAGTTTGCACACACAAAATAGCGCTCGTTATTTGAGATCTTGGTAGATTAGGCCCAAAGTGCTGTTTTGCCCTGCCGGTTGTGCTGTTACCTTCCCCTCCTTCCCCTTTATGTCTCTATTACTACCTCAGAGGGAGGCGGCACAACATGACCCCACTATTCTGTCTCTGTGCATTACGCATTTCAGTCAAGGCTTTACAGGAGCATAAATCCTGGCTTCAAATGGCAATATGCAAGAGCCTAATGTAATAAAGCAGTACGTTTTTATTGAGTGTTTGCAATGCAGAATGTTTTCAGTAAAGTGATAATTCTTAAACATGTTTAGAGCTGGTTTAATTATCTTTCTGTTAATGATGTTTTCTCATTTGGGTTTAACTTACAAAATTGCTGAAGTGTTTCTGTGACGACTAATACAATGTTTTTAAGCCAGTAATAGTTACGATTTCCTTCATGTGTCTTTCTTTATCACAGCTGGGTAGACATGATGTTTGCTTCCTTACAGTACGGTTAGTTTAAAAAAAAAACATGTTATCACATTTGGCACAACATGCTGCAAGAGCCTCAGTTTGATCAGTGTTCAATTGGAGAAAATTATCTGCCATCCAAGCTTTTACACAATTTACACAGTCAAGTCAAACTGAAAATTTAGAGACATTTCCAGGTTTAAAAAGACATGCACAGCTGAATGTCATCAGCATAACAATGATAAAAGACACTTTTTAAAGTTCTTATAAGACATCCCAGGGGGAGCAGTTACAAAGCTTCCTATGTTTTCCTTTAGCTGATGCTATAAGTATAATAAGACAGTGCTGTCATTTTCATATGTTAAAAATAAGCCTCCATGTATCAGCTGGTTTTTTTACTGACCCTCAGGGTTAAGTTTGATGTCATACAGCAGCAGAATGCTCAGCTCAGCTTCAAGTCATGGTGGGAAAATGTAGCTTTTTACATTCTTTCATATTGATGTATCTGAAACAACCTTAAGATATTTGATTCAGAGACAGCTGAGGCTGCTACCAAGTTACTGAAAAATGTAGTCAAACTACTGATGCTGCAACTTGAAGTTACTGCCTAACATTGGTTAGTACCTAGCTATTTGATAAGTAACATTCATCCATAAGGCCTGATTACACTTTAATCAGTTGTTTTGACTCAGTTCTGAAATGCTGGTTGAGGTTGTAAAAGCAATATGCGACCTCTTCACAACCATGTTTTTTACTTGTGCACAAAGGAAAGCTTACATTTCTTTTTTACCATTGCATATTAAAGCATAAAGGTCAATGACTGAAAACTTTAATTGAAACACTTATTTGACACATAAATCATTGTGTTGAAAATGCATTACTGACTGGACATAAAATGGACAACATGCCTTAAGCCTGGTTTATACTTCTGCTTCGAATCAACGACGTAGCCTACGACGTAGGTCTGCGTAGCCCTTCTCCAACGCAAATGTCTATGCACATAGCCTGACATGCACCTCCTCCAAATGTAACCATGCCTTGAAATGTTGGGACTGCAAGCCCCATGGTTGGTCCACTCAAAGGCATTGCATCTCCTGCATTTACAGCACTTCCGGCATCACCGTCCATCCATTTAATCTCCTCCGATGTCTCCTCTCTATTCTTCCATGTAGACATTGCTGCAACATGTATCAGCTCTATATTAACATAATATGCTTAAAGTCACTGTGAAAAAGCAAAAAGAAAATGTAGTGTGGCCAGACGCATTCGGCAAGACACAGGTGACCCAACTATCAGAGACTACACTGCCCTCAAGTGATTCAGCAGAGTATTGACGACAACACGGACATATTGACGCACATGTGTAGTGCTCATGTCCACATCGGCCACTGCTGAGTTGTATAAACCAGGCTTCATTACAACACATTGTTAGCTCTAAAGCCAAATGGCTGTTTCAATAAGCGCTGACCTACCAGTCCATTGTGTATCATGTACACTGCCTCTGATATAACTTAAGTTACATTTTGTTTCCCCTTAAATTCTGCTTCTTTCATTAGTTTTTTGTTGTTCTTTTTTTTCTCTGGCTTTCTTTGTGTGTCCTTTTCAGTTTGTTACATTTACAAAGCCAGTTTTATGTACTCATCAGGGTATTACTCTGTTCTTATTGTTAAAAATCAAAATATTTTAGAAAAAAAAATAATTCAGTGCTGACATATTGCGCTGTTGCACCCAAGGCATTTGTTGAAGCAACCTGAGTGGTAGAGTCCCAAGACTGACATCACACGCTTTCTGCTAACCAAAAATATTGCATTCAACCTACCGATAAAAGACGAGATCCCCAGGTTGGAACAGTACACCACAACAGATTCTGAAGCAGACGGCTTTCTGATCTAGCTAATGTGAGGTGTATGTATTGTGTATTCAGAAATACTTCTCTCAGAACTCTGCTCCTCAAACCAACAGTACATGTACCATACAGTAAGAACACATTTTGTGTGTATGTTCTTTGAAAGATGCCTCTGGGGCTGCATACTTTATTGCGGTGTACAAATGGGGCAATTAGAGTGTAGAGGGCAAAGTACAGCAAGTATACTACAGAGGCCCCTCATACACTCACACACACTTTAACTCCAAAGTCTTTGACAGCCCCCTGCGCAATCTCTACATTTCACACGCACACATGCATCTTTACATTCACTGACTCACACTCCACACACTCCAACACACACACTCACTTTTTTGTCCAGGAGTGATAAAGATCTGGTGAAGGTCGTGAGAGGGATCTCATTCTCAGCAGAGATGAGTCTGCTGATAGCGTCAGTCCTGCAGCCAGATTAGCTCCAGTCTGATTCCACCGCCGGCCCAGTCGTCCCAGTGGTGTCATAGCTGCAGCTCCGATGCTATCGCGTCCAGCCAGACACTGATGACCCTTCAAGTCCATTAAAGAGTCCATTTGACTCAGAGTCGTGCACAGGAAAAGCGTAGAGGGGACAATAGTGTGTTTGTGTGGATTTGTGAGAGCTTGCTTGTGGTTTAGAGTGTGTGAAAGTGTTTGTGTTCTTTTCAAAGGATGAATAAAATCTGAACCTGCTACTCATTTACTCGACTGGGAGCTGCCAAGTACAACTGAAGTTTTCTGGAAGCTCAAGTGGAGTAATTCTCGGATCGTGCCTCGCTCAAGGCGGGGTGCTGAGGGAGGTGAATATTTCTCTCTCAGTCTCAAAGACTTCCAGCCAGTCTAAAAATCAAGAATAACAAGCTTTAGGTTACGCTGACAGCCTGAAGGTGAAAAAGCAGGCCTAAAAAAACTGAAGAAACATTGTCTTGTCAGCAATTATGTAGCTATTACATTGCAGAATTTGGTGTTGAAAGAGATGCTGTTTTTCTTTGTTGTCATTTCAGAGGTTCACACTTGCCAAGTCGCTCTATTTTAATCACAAAGATCTTGGGACACGTAGTGCAGCTTTGAATATCACATGATTCAATGCAAGCTGCAGGTTGCTGTTTTTTTTGCAAACCAGAAAATATATTTTTGGGCGAGGGTGACGAAAGCCAAGTTTAAAAATAAAATAGTGGCTAAGGTGCTTATGAGAATCGCTGCCAAAGAAAAGATTATTAAAAATAAATCCCTTCAATTATTTGTCGATAATTAGAATGCTTTTCTTCAGGTGTCATGCTGACATGAATATTTAAAACCGTTTTAGATTCAAGCGCTTGTTTTGGCTGAGGCCGAATCATCACTGTCATACATATTTTCTGTCCTTATTAAAGATGTATATTATGAGGATACAGCTCATTATCCTTCAAGTATGAAAGACCTGTACTAATGCATTACACAGCTTTAGAGAGGGAATCATTAAAATGGGTTTTACAGTGTTTATGAATCAGTAAAGGATTAAAATTGAAGGTAGTATTCATGATTATATTTACATTTAGCAGGACTGCAGTGTGGGATTGAGATAATCCTTTTAGTTCTGCTCCTATTTGTTGTGCCTTCTCCTTTTTGTACATTCCTGAATAACATCTAATAAATAAAAAGTGTTACAAATGGTGTGAGGTATATTTCTCAGTAATTACTAAAATCATTTGATTCAAATCCGACACGTTCTTCACACATACTGTGAAATGGAACCTGAGATGATCTTTAAGTTGATGTACAAAAAAACGTGTGTGGAGCTGTATGGGTTGATTTGGTTATACTCTAGATTAATGCCCACAATGCACATTGTTACAATTGAGTAAGTACAAGGCCTCCACCCGTAAATCAAAAATAACATTTGTGACACTTTCTTCCACTTTCTGTGGCACAGTTCTTGCGTAACTGGAAGCAAAAAAAAGCCAGATTGCATGAAACAGAAGAAGATGACCCACCATCCACAAATGGCAACAGTTCAAGGAGATGTCCAGAGGGGTGGATGGACCAGATATTGGCCCGCCTTTAAATCAAATTGTCTATCCTGGGGGCCACTCCAACATCCTAAATTATGACTGTCTTTTTACCTTATCAGAGCTTGACTTGACTTAACTGTTAAAATCAATGAAACTGTGTTGCAATAAGCTACTTGTAGCTGTCTTTGTATTTTGATGTACAAATTTTCTATTGTTGGTACTTTCAATTGTAGCAAAATACTTTGCACATCTATTTCATAAGACAGGTTTGAAAGAGAGGAATATCCATTGAAAAAGTTATACAAGCTCCTGCACATAGGATACAAATAGTACCTAGGCAGAGGCCTACACATGTAGCCTGACGAGCACCTCCTCGAAAATGTAGCTTTGCGTTGAAATGACGCAGACCGCAAGCAACTGTGTTTGGTCAGTTTGATGGCATTGTATTTCTTGCATTTACAGCACTTCTGGAATTGCCGTTCATCGTCTGTGCATTTCATGTTCTCCGATGTCTCCTCTCTATTCTTCCCTGTAATTATTTCTCTATGATAAACAGCAACATGCATCAGCTCTGAATTAACATAATACGTTCAGAATCACTGTGAAAAAGTAAACAGAGAATGTAGCAGGGCCGGAAATAGGAGACCTGACTATCATAGAGACCACACTGCCCTGAAGCGCTTCGGTGGAGTATCCCTGTGTATCATGGACACATTGGCGCACAGGTATTTTGTGCTCTAGTTGGGTCGCCCCCATGAAAAAAGTATAGACACGCCCCTGTAGCAGCCAAACACCACATTTTGAGGGGGAAGTTGCTTTACCTAGTTCTTTGGTCCAGAGTTTTGGTCATTGGTCAAATTTCACATTGTATTTCTTAAAGTTGCCAGCACGGCAGCAGGGGATGCATGTAAGTGCCACATCTAAATAATTTCAGGAAGTGGTTCCAAAACCTTTCTGTCCTCCCCCCTCCCGCACTAATAGAATAATGACAAAAAAAGGCCATACATTTAATTAAAACACTAACACTGTCATGTAAATTTATTACAACTCCCCTTCAATTGTCTGAATAAAAGAAACATTTTTTTGCTGAAAAGAGCAACTGAGATTTTATCAACCACCTTTTTGTGACTTTGTCAGATTGATACTTTTCTTTCTTTCCCAAAGTACACAAATCCTAAATATAATTTCCAGTCACTTTGCCAGAAGGGATGTGCGGGCTCTTGCAATGGGAAAGACACATTAGGGCTTTGTTGTTGATTGACGCAGGTTTTACAAAAAAACATATGCCTGCTGGCAGTATTCACCAAGTTTTCTGTGAATAAACTTGTGTGGTTTCTGGACGTGACTGGGGTAGTGTTTCTAAGTGTAGTCTTAATTTGTTGGGTCTCATCCTGTCAGCTGCCAACGTTTCCAAGCATAACATACACTCTGGTGGATCGGTATATCTTGGGACTCTGTGTTGTTGACGTACTTCCGGAAAGAAGATACGTTGCTGTCCTTGCAAATGTTTGTTTGTTCATTTTAAACATGTGGAAATATTCTTATAAGATACTGCTTTAAATTATTGTTTGTGTAAACTTGAGATACAAATTATGTGGACATAAGTTCACCAAACTGGGACACACACACCTAAAGATGATTCTCAAATAGAAGTTGCATATTCAACATTGGCTGTGAATGCAACAACCACAGATGCTTCCGGCCGACAGTCTGCAATTAACAGGGTCACTATTTGAACCAAAACACCGGTCTCTCTTCATCTCCAAACACAATTACTGTGAATCCAAGAGTAAGAGAAGCTTTTTCACTTGTCTTGTTTCTTTGGGAGATTCAGTCATTTTTCTTGTCAACCCTGTCAGATATCTGTGCATTCTGTCTGCTCTGTGTTCGAATGAACACCATTGCTAGTGGGCATGCCTGGTTTGTTGATTGTTCCGTCATGAAAAAATATTCCTACATGAAGATAATAAACATGCCCCCCATGTCATGTCTTTTTGGGAACTACTGATGTAACACGTTTAGTGATATTGTTGCAGTGGAAGTTTTTACATTGACCTCTGTTAAAGAGGCACTATGTCACATCCAATAATCCAGTATTGCCATGTGTCATGTGTAAGCCAACAGGAAGTCTTAAGAGTGCATTATCTCACCTGTGCTAAAGAGTAGGGTCCTATAAGCATGGAAACATGTGAAAGCAGCAAAATGCAACACTCTTAAAGGTCATTGAGTCTCTGTGAAAATCTACTGTAAATGAAGCATTTGTATTGTGGTGACAGCGTAAGCGACACTAAGATTTCAAAGTTGTTGTTTTTTGCTTTACTGTAAATATTAAGTATGTCAAACCAATATCCAAAAGTACAACCATGTACTTTAACATATTCTACCATGCTATTCCTGCTCTCCAAATATGACAAGTTCTGAGCATGGTGTGATTTTGAAAGTAATAGTAAGCATTGAAAGACCAAAAAAAGCCATCTGAATTCCTTTTTGTGGGAATGAAAGGTATTCACACTTCCTTTCCTGATTACCATGGGAGCTCATGTTAGACAGCACAGTCTCTCAACCAAAGTGAGCATCAAAGAAAAGGTCACCTTATTGAAAACATGAGCTATTCTGTGTCCTCAGTACATGTATCTTCTCATTCATCTCAACTTTTCATTTGGAAATGAATGTCATGTGTTCCTTTTCTCAATAAAGTATACCCTCTGGGTGTGTGGAGTACAGATATGTAGTATACACTAAGCTCTTAGCCTTCAATGAAGAAATATTCTGAATTAATGCAATCTGTCATGAAGCGCCCTCCCTGAATTTAAACACTCACAGTCTATATGACCCCTATATATTCACAGCCCTTTGTAGTGACAGTGGAGGAGAAAAACATCCCGATTGTCTTCCCCAATGTCTGAAACTATACCGTGAAAATATAATTGTTGGTTGTGCATTTGTGCTCATAGTGTTCCAGTGGATTTTTGGCTTTGTTTTGAAATACCCCCCCTCCTGTTGGAAGAAAACAATGCTTTTTGAAAAATGGCTAATTGGTTTTAGCGATGGCAAACACACTGTCTAACAATGCCCACTGAGCATTATTAACAGGTAATCACCTCATGTGCCAACATCTTCATTTACATCAGCTACAGAGATGACTGACAAGCCAGTCTTCTCCCTGCTGTTTTATGAGGTAATTTACTGGTAAAACAAAATCACGTCAGGCGTGCAGAGCTGTAAACATTCTCTGTTCACCCTGACAATAACCAACATGTGAAATATAAAACTAAATGTAATGTCTAGTGTACTACTGTTTATTATAAATACAGCCTTCCCAGTATATTTTTTCATTATTTTAAGGTATTATTGATTTTTCATTTGCAGTAATCACAGTACAGGGTCCCTTAGAATGCCATGGATTACAATTAAACCTGTTTCAAAAGATTCCTTGCCTTCATTAAACCTTAGGATTTTAATGATTTGATTAATATCTACCAGTAAAACTTTAACCCTCTTTTATGTTTCAACATTATTAAAAGCTGAAAGTATTGGATACACTGCTCCCCATGCACTGAATCTACTTGTTAACAAGCCAAATCCTGAAACACAGGTCATGATCAGAATTTCACAGCCTATACCATGCTAGCTTCTTCCTCCCTATATGCTATAGGAGAAAGTTTAATAAGCATCAAGCAATCAGAATGACCAGGCTCAATCGTACAACTGACATCAGAGTTTAAATACGTGTTCCAAAAAGAATATGACAAACTCCAAGGTCACTGAGACAGATTTAAAGGTTATTTCCTGAGCTCCAACACTTCTCCACACCCTTCTTTTTCTGCATTTAGTTTCAGTTCCTTCACCAAAAAGCTGTAGAAAGTGAAAGTCCACATCCACCGGACAAGTAGGACATTTGACTTTGTAAAATGTTTTTGGTCTTGATGGACTTGCTGGATGTCGGTTACTTTTTCTGTCACAGCATGTTAAATATGCAAGCTCTCCTCTTCCTCCTCCTCCGCACTCCTCTGCAGGCTAAACAAGCTCATGCTGGCAACAATCGAGGTATAATTAGCTTGATACCCAGTGTCAGATTTAATTTAATTACATAAGGGTAGTAAACAGCTCTGCTGGAAGCTTGGACTGTAACCTTAAAGCATCTTCTCATGTTGAGGGCACTGCATGGAAGATTCAGAAGATTGGATCTGCAGCAGTGTGCGTTGATTCCTTAAATAACTTTACATTACTAGCTGCTGTTGTTGGTACTGTTCATACCTGCAACTATAAGCCTGTAAATATAATAATACACCCACTTGTCTGCTTCTGCCTCTGACCCTGGAGGTGATACATCTCTGAAAAGTACACTCCAGCCACAAATTAACAAAGAGGCTTTGTCATTCTGTTTTTTTCTGTTTCTTGACACTTTTTTGACTGTTTCTTTCCCCTTATTAGTTTTTTCCCTTCTCTCTCTCCGCTCTCTGTCTTTATCTTGAGCCTCCAGGTTTGCAGGATGGCATGATATTCTTGACTTGTGACAACTTGTTGTCACCTGTTGTCAACCCTGTCTTGTGTTGCCAGGGTTAGTGAAGAGGGTCTTGGTATAAGATTCAGGGTTGGGAATTTAGATACCTTCTTTTAATGTTTGTGGAATATGTCTTTTATACAAAAAGAAATATTTCACATTGTAAAATTAAAAAATGTAGGAAGGAGCACTTCCAGGGCTTAACAAAGGTAAGTTGGATGTGCTCTTTGGATAGGGATACATGCAGTGTAAAAAAAACAAGAAAAAGTTCCAAGGCACTCTTTTTTGAACAATTAACATGACTTTATTTTCATGGCATGTTTGAGTTGACATTAAAAACACACTTCTGCACATATTGGCATCAAGCCTTCAACAGTAAGTCAAACAATGTTTGACCTTTTTTGAAATTAAAGACAGTCTAACCTTTCAAAGAGGGTCCCATCGATTTTTTTGTGGATTGTGGATATGGTTAGAAATATTGAGCTGAATTTATCCACAAATGTACAGCATATATTCTAAAAGTAGAACAATATCTAGTAAACTCATCTGTGTCATTGCCCTTTAGCAATCCGAAGGTGAATGTTCCAAAGGCCATGTCATGCCCATGCCTCAACTTTGAGAAGAAATTCATTTTACCAACCAATATGGCACCACTCCTGCTCTCTTTGTCAGGTTAGTGCTATCAGCCTTAGTTGGTTGAGATGCTGGTATCCAGGACTTGGAAGATGCCAGTTATGTCCATTGGTTCACTGTCACATATTAAGTGCACATGACATTTAGGCATTAGCTGTTATGCCACTTGCCTTCCCTTTGAAAGTTCTTGGCAAACTCTTGGTGAAATGTGAGAAAAATTTCTGACACACTCCATGAAATACTGTCAGCTTGATATCTTGTGAGTCAAATAAATATATCAACCGTGTCACAAAGCCAGCCAACTACACTAAAAGGTTATACACCTTTGTGGCAAAGAAATTCAAATTGGACGCTTGACTGCTTCGTATTTAATTTTTACTGATCAAGGATGCTGCTAACTGATTTCAATCACTGAATCTTTACACCCCTGATTAAAATACCTTTCTCCCTTAGAGCACTAAGCTCTCTCTCTTGACTTGATCTTTCCAGCTCTTTATGTGATGCAGCTTGTCATAAATATTACATGGTAACAACTTGTTCTATGTAACTCCAAAAGGTCCTTGTAACTTTGATGTGGCACCATGGGCCCTGGCTTGATGTTGGATATCTGGTGCGTGGATGGTCAGCTCAGAGTGATAATCTTTAAAACCTGTGTCAAGATTCACTGGACTGTTTCTGTTGCCGTTTCAGCTTTTAATTAATTTCAGCGCCAAACATTTGATTAAAATTCGTAGCGGAAACCCATGGTCTGCCATCCACACAACACAGGTCACTAAAGGGTGGACCTCTTCAAGGTTGAAAGACCTGTTTGGATGCGGACCACACATGTGCGCTCCTGCCTTGTGGTCTGCCAAGGTGGATTTTGGCATGAGATACACCAGACATTTTCCTAATTCTGTCCCCTGACTTCACTCTCTGCACAGCCAGAAAAACAACTCCCTGCTGCTCTGTTTATATCTAAATAATCCCTTCCAATCTAAAACAAGAGAAAGTATGTTTCTGATGTTATAGACACTTTTCACATAGAACAACATGACAAAGCACCAGGGTGGGGGGTGAATACAAAAGGGATGTCGTACAAAGAGTAGAGTGATAGGTTGACATATCTCACTTGAATTTGAACAGATGATCACCAGGATATCATTGATCAATGTCAACATGATAAGTTTCCTCTGCTACACAAAAAAAAACTGGGACTCTACCCTGTGAGCATTTCCCACTGAAAAACATTCAAAATGGTAAAAAGTGAAAGTTTTTATTGACATTTAGAGACAATTATATTTAGATCAGTATTCTGCCTCTGCCACAAGATTCATCACACATTCACACATAAATGGTAATTTTGGAGTTGAATATTGCATACGAAGTGGTTAAAAAATTGTGTGAGTGAACAGTGCATCACAATCATGACCAAAAGTATTCAGGCACAGAGTTGATTTGAACATGAGGCATCCAGAGGTCTCTCTGTGTAGTCAGAGCTGAACAGACTTTGTGCCAGCACATGAATGGCTTTCATTTTTTTGGCTTCAGTGGGTAAGGTGTAAAACTTTGCCCTTGACAATTTCTCCAAACCGTTCTCACACAGCTCATAATGTGTCGTAGTACAGTGGCCAACAAGGGCAGATGATCTGCAATGGCCTGAGTGAACTACTTTAGGACAAATGTGCTGCAGATACACAAATGTTGCAAAGCAAAGAACACACATAAGCAGAAAGCAATTGCAAAAGTTGATATGCAGCAAATCAAGACTTTAAGTGTGACCTGTAGGGGTGCTAAAAGATACAGCAAATGATCAAAGTATACAACTTTAGAAACACATACAAAAGTTCAAGAGAAACACACTACAAATGAAGAATAAGTGAAAATTCAAAACAGTTCAATTAACAGAGAACAGGTTGCAGATACAGTACATACATGATGCAAATCAAAAAATGAGCAAGAGCAGAAACAACTTGTTGACATTGTTTTTGTTAATGAAATTGAAGATGCATCGTTAGAGCATTTGCAGCAGGTTTCTCTTCAGGGTTTTGTTATGATTTTTTGTGAAAAATAAAAATGTGTTGAAATTACGTCTAAAATAGGAGTTCAACTACCCCTGGGAGTTTGCTTTGGAGAAAGGCCATCAGAGTAATATTTCTGATCCTTCGTTCATCCTTAAGATAAACAGCTGTTTAAAATATTATTGCTCTTAATATTATTATTATTATTAAAAAATATGTGTTTTTTGACAATAATTCAGCCTGATGAGAAATTGTTGAAAGTAGGTCTTGGACATTCAAAGCTGATGTCACCACGTTTCACCAGATTTCAATTTTGAAATCCCATTTAGTGCTTACTGCATGATTTGAAATGTTCCATGGTAATTGTAAACTCAGGAACCTTTTTTTTAAAAATCACTCTACTTATCTGTTATATTTGCAGTTAGCTGGAGGTCCCCTTTTTCTTTTCTTTTTCAAGCAGTAATCAGATCAACATGAGGTGCCAGACTTCTTCCTGTTGAAAGATATCATAGAAGTTAGACCTCTAGAGTCTATACTCTACTATGCATTTATCATGTGCGTATTTTTCTTTAGCAATGAAACCTAAGATTGCACACTTCATACTGTATCTGTATAAAACACTCATACATCTCATGGTCAAGAATAATGAGAATACTGTCGTGTTCACAATCCAGAGTGCTCTTATAAGAAATCCGCTTAGTTGATTCCTTTGGCTTAAAAAAACCTCTCTAGGTGAATACATGTCAAACTGACTGCACTTAAAGGCCTTCTAGTCTTCTGTCCACTCAAGGCGCTTTGCATTCACCCTTCCACACACATTCAGAGGCCGTGGGCTATGCCTTCAGGGACATTTGCAGCTCAGTATTTTGCCCAAGGATACTTGGACATGTAGATAGTGAGGAGGGAGGGATCAAACCACCCATCTGAAAGGACGCCCACTCTCTCTCTCTGAGCCTTTTTTACCTCATTTTTACCACATTACATCAATACAGATGATTCTGAAACAAGTTATTTTCAAAATTGAGAGCTCAACCTGAACATGTTTATAATATGTTGTAATGTATCCAGATACATGAGCAGATGGAGAACTGGATTACTGTTTCAATGAAGCCATACAACTCAGTCCTCATTTCCCTAGAGCAACCCGTGTTCAGAATTCTTCCATAATCTCTGAAGTCATTGTTTTATTGTGCTTGTTAAATATCTAATGATAAAACAAGATGCATGCCACTCCTTTAATAACCATCAAGGCATCCTGTGCACTTGTACAGAGCTGCACTGCCTCACGCTGCCTTTTCCCTTTAGAGTAAAACTAATTTAGACAGTGGTTTATTTTAAAGTTAAAAAAAAATGGCATTAGGAAATGCACATCCAAGGACAAACAATGTATAGCCTATAGCCAAACAGCATTCACATCTGACTGCAACTTCCACAGCCTAATACAGAAATGGAGGGAAGGAACAGGAGCTGCTGGGTGTGAACCGCCCTGCGTGTCTCGTGCTCTACAAGGTTTGAATATGAAAGTGTTGAGAAAACATTGCAGGCAGAATGCAAACGGTTGCAAGGTAGTACAGAAACTGATGAGAGGGATCAAATAAAGGTTTCAATATTTCCTCAGGGGTCTCAAAAGGGGAATGTGATGCAGCTATGATCACCTGCAGAAATAATTTTATCTTAAACACTCTCAGAATAAAGGGGTGGGAATCAAGTACAAAATATGACTATGTTTCTGTACACAGAGTTGGCAGCGGAAACAGAGAAGCGAGGTTGGAAGGTTAGGGTTTGTCCAGTAGAAGTATAGAATGTAGAGGGTTTGTGGCACATCAACTCTCTCACTACTGGGAGAATTGGGAGTGCATGGACAGAATTTGAGAAAGACAGTAAAGGAAATGTCAGATGAAGCAGTTAAAACTAGTCAGTGGATCTGGATGAGGAGGACCAACATCAACTGGCGGCCAAAACAGAATTAAGGAAATATTCAGTAGGGGGAGGTAGAGCACAAGTCTAGAATGGTAAGGATGAGTTATAGCCTAGACCAGCATCTCATCTTGGCTCTGCCTCACCTGTCTACAGACTCTTCTTGTTGAATGTTGGGTGGTGGGGGCTGCTAGGGCCAGTTGGTAAAGTAGGTAGTATCAGTGTTGTCACTACCTGGAGCTTGCATGTACGGAACCTGGACCCATTGAACGTGGCAGTACTGTATGGGTTGGAGAGTGGGAGCTGGCATGTAGGGGGGTTGCTCTGGAACGCAAGAGCTCACTGTTTAGCTTTTCTGAGTCGGGTGGGCCCATAGACTGTATAAATAATGGACGTAGTATCTGTGATGTCACCCATTTGTTCCCGAGTGCTGTTTTGAAGCCAATCATCAGCGGGAGCCATATTGGAAATGCTGAACTCAACCTAACTTCTGTCGAGCTATTGTGAGGTAAAGAGGCAGGCTTTGAGCCTCTTAGCCAACAGCTACAGTGTTCCCACCTGTCAGTCAAATCAGTCATGTCTTTAAATTGACAAAACTTGTAATATTAATATCTTCTTAACTGTCGCGTTATAAAAAAATTGGTTTCTGGTGTTGGGGATAACGGGAGCAATGGGGTAGGCTACTAAATGTATCAGTAAATGGCTCTGGGGTGGGTTTCTTCACAGAGCACTCATCCTTTCTTTCTGCACAAGTAACTTGTGTTTAACTCAATAAAAAAAACTCTGTAAATACAAACTTTGTAAGTATAATCACAGCAATGAGTCAAACTTGATGATAAACTGCAGATTCATATGAAAAACTAATGAGAACCAGCATGTTTGTTAATACAAGGGGTAAGGTGACAAGAGGGGAATTTGTCATGTAGTTATTTTGACAGGAAAAAAATCTCAAACCCTTTAAAACTGTCCATGCATAAAGCACACTCACATTCCTCCTACCATCATCCTGTCAAAGTTAAGATCAAGTACATTTATCATTAATAAATGAGTCAGTGATGGAGACGGGGTGGAGGGGTTCGGGGTATACGCATGTGTGGTTTTATGATTTTGTGCTAATTAGATCCTGGAGAACATGAAGGCTGGGTTGTAAAACTGTTAAATGTCTGATTCTGGCTTTCAGACACAGGAGCTGTGGTGACATTTGACAACAGCTGGATGGCCTTTCTGAGCTCTCTAATTCACCTCATGAAGAAAACATCCAGAGGTCAGCTGTCTAAGAGGACGTCTGGGGGTAGTTAATGTGAAGAGGTGAGACTGGAGAAGTTATATATATTCAGTCAGAAGTTTTAATTTATTTTCGCCCATGTCTGATGTCCTTATTCTTCTGCTTCTATTGGCAGAACATCTTGTTGTGCAGAAGGAATACAAAGTCCACAGTTCAGTGTTTGTGCTTATTTCATGCAATTTAATGAGACTGTTTTGTTTCTTGGCTTCGGGCAAGACCACCTCTGTTGAGTCCAATTCAATTTTCAGATCGGCTCCAGTCCTGTTGGAGTACAGACCTTGACCAGAGAGAATTCTTGAGGTTTATCACTTTGCAGTTTTTGTTTTGCTGAGTGTTGCAAAAAGAGCAAAACATAACTGAAAGAACAACTGCAGCGTATTAAGAAGTGTTTCCAATTTTGAGTTCAGCCTTATTTACGAATACAAAGGGGAATGCGAGGTATTGTGTGAAATGGTGAAAACCAAAACCAACAAATTCATCAGAATATGTACACAGCTGGTATCATTGAATTACTAACTCTGTATTTATTACTGTTGTCAACAGCTGTCAGTGCCAAAGCCAAACTCTGTAAATGATTTCAATTTTATGTTCAGAGGAACTGTGAGTGTAGATGAAATGACAAACACATATCAATATATGTAAATCTGTTATGTATCTCTATTTACAATGTATTCTATGTCCCTCTGGGTTATGCTTTTGATCAGTGATTGAGATGCGTGGATGTAAAACACATTGGAATATGTCAATCCTCAAAGGCTTCCCATAGGATAAACAATCTATTCAAACAACTGCATGAAGGACAAGAGACACAGAGTGTCCTCCAATGAGCAGAACTCTGACTAATATCTCCTGCATGATGATCGTCAAACAGCTGAACGACATAATGCTCCTTGGGGGCCACGACCACCTCAGGCCCAACGGATGTGGTCTTAGCCCCCCAGGAGCATGGCGTATTTCAGCTATTCAAATATATATTTGCATATGTATATATATATATATTATATATATATATATATATATATATATATATATATATATATAGGGTAGAGAGAGGGTACTACCGAGGCTTTCCATTTGAGGAATACATGTGAACATGGAACATGTGCTTTTTAAGTTTCCCAATAAATGCTTAAATGAAAACACCTCAATCTCAGTTAGATAAGCACTGCCAAGCAGCCCAGTGGTGAAGTGGCAGATTCTGCGTACTTTCAGTGACAAAGTTTAGGTTCAAATTCTGTCAGAGACCTATTTAGTGGTAAACATTAAATTTTTCCATCACAAAGGACACGAGCTGTGCTTTAGTGGTTCCATTAAGATATAAATGAAAATACATAAAGAGACAAGCAGAGGCAAAGTGGACATGGCTGCTGCCTTTCAACTCAGGGTCCTGGGTTCAAAACCCAGCGTGGAACACTTTCCTCACACTATGGTTTGAACAGTACTTTTGAAATACAATATCCAAATGATGGAATGAATAGACCTACAAAAGAGAGCTCATCCAAGCAGCCCCCTGCTTTAAAGGTTAGGCCTGCTACCTTTCAATCTGAGGATTCTGGGTTCAAATCCCACTAAGGGTTGCAAATCTGAAATGGAACGAAATGAAACCTTCTTGTTGTGTTTTCTGAAATGTAATCGTGTTTAGCCCTCCAGGCCCACCGTTGAAATTCCTTCAAGTTTTTTGGAACCTGGGAAAAAGAAAATCAGTAAAAAGTATACATTTTCTCAGATTTTTTTGTTTTCTTTACCTTTTATTCATTAGAGATGAATAATGTTATTTTCACGTGCACCTTGAAGGCACACACCGGGGCTGCACTTCTTCTCTCAAGCTAAGTGGCTAGCAGGCTGACAGACAGAAAAACACTCATGGTTCTTGAAGATCATGAAGATTCATGATGTTCCATGAATGAGACTCCCATCAAAAAGCTGTTATTACCATGTCAGTCTCAGGGATGCTTGAGGTATAAAGGACTGTGACACCACAGCTTGGCTCCTCTGGGTCCTTTAGTTATGTGCGTGTTGCACTCCAGAGGCATGCTGTTTAACATTTGTAGGATACACTTAACAACACACCTTGCAGTTGTCTTTGTACTTATTTTCCCTGATGTTGTCCAGCCAAGTGTTAAATTCTTCCCACTCATGTCTGTATTTTTGTAGACTCTTATGCTTCACCCGTGGAGCTGACATTTCCTGCTCCACATTCAACAAAGAAAACACCTGCTCTGCTCCAACTAAACAAAGACAACAAGTATCAACCGATCAGAGGCAGAGTAGAATATGTGAGATTACTTCATTGTTAATTACCTGGTTCAAAACAGGACACAACAATTCTTTGTGAAATACGGGATGAGTGTGTCTTCCAAGGGGCGGGGCCAACCCTATTTACGTAAAAACGTGGATAATGCCTCGTGCGTCAAACACAAGGAAGCATTCCTTTACGGACGGTCCTGTGTCAGTGGGGGAGGGGCTTATCTCACTGTTGGCTGTTTCATATCGAACTGAAAGATAAGCTGACTGTACATAATGTATAACTATATTTTGACAGAATGACATTATTTATATTAACAGTGTTTTAAGCTAAATAAACAAGTTATTTTCACTCCTACAAACTCACTTTACAATCACCAAATGAATTGAAGGAAATAGCCTGTTAGCCTATTAGCAGCCTGTTATCTAAGCTAGTACCCTATCAAACGGTCTCTCTGAAATCCACAGTAGAAGTTCAACAGTTTGAAGATATTTAGGGCAGATTTCAGGACAAAATATTTCTGAGTCATTTGCAACCACATCAGATATATTCCAGTTGACTGGCCACTGTGCACATATGTAAGTGGAAATGAGGCATAAATGTAGGTCCAGTATTGTAGGTCATAAGCGTATGCTCAGGTCTTGTAACCTGATGACTGAACCATTGGCGGATTCTAGCTTTTCAGTTTGATTGATTACACCTGCTAAGAGGTGAGGTGTTATGATCACTTAAAAACAAATGTCTCGGGGAGCTGGTGGCCTAGCGGTCTATGCGCCCCATACAGAGTTTCCCTCCCCTTTGATTACCCTGATTTTTCACCTGTGTCCAGGTGTGCCACACCTGTGTTAATTACTCTGTGTATTTAGTTTCCTCTGTTTCCCCTGTCTCTAGTTGGATCATTGTCTGTCTCCCCTATGTTCTGTGTCCCTGTGTTTCCCCAGTTTTTTGGACATTTGAGTGAGTTTTGTTTTTGTACCTTTTGTTTATTAAAACCTTATTTTAAAATCTGCACTTGAGTCCTCCTTAAGTTTTCCCCTTCATGACACTACAGTCCTAATCGCACAATTTGCTGGTTTGAAAAATGCCCCAAAAATATAACTTAAAAAAATTAATGTATCTCTTCACTGATATTGCTAATCAACCACTAGAACAGTTCAATGCTTACACAATCAAACATCAGCTTACCATTCTTAACTTTCAATGCACATATCATATTGGTTAATATCAGCCCTCAATCACTACCTTTATCATCATGTCAGAGAGCAGGATGTGTAAAGCACAGAGTCGCTGTGTTTTTCGGTAAAATAAATGTTAAAATCTCTATTATAGTCGTGGTGCTTATTAGCTTTCCGTGGGTTCTCCTAATTTTTCCCATTGCAAACTTTATGAAGTTGGGAGCACCAGTGCGACCAGGTAAGAAAGTTATTTCCGAGTCTTGCAGTAGCAAGCTGTCCAAAAGTTTTTAGAAAGGTTACGCTAAATGCCAACATATGTTATAAACAAGGTTATGTTTCTGCAATTACACTAAGCAGCTTATGGGTTGTTGACAATACCTGCACCTGTCACTGTTGTTTACTGCTGTTATCAGTAGAGACCTTCCAATTCCATTTTCCTTTCTATTCTTGATTCTGATACCTGAGTTTGACATTCAGCCAATAAAGTTCTGACCAGTACAGGAAAAACAACCACTATATATTAACCCTGTGTGGATAACAGATGATGCTGTAATTTCAGCTTTGCTCTGACAATGTATGACAGAGGACCATAGGTGTTTTGACAGAACATCATCAAACTAGAAAGAAAAAAAACAATTCCGCATGGATAACATTTATTTGTTAATTCCATCTCACGTGTATCTGGTTGAGAACGTTGAAGTAAAACATCTTCATTTCAGTAACTGTTTTCACTGATTTTACCTCCAGGTCAGTTTGTGGAGGTGAGGAGACTGCTTCTGTGGACAATATAGGTCCTGTTTAAAACCTCAGTGAAGACAGATGTCAACCAACCAAAAAAGGAGAACACAAAACAAGTAAAGCTTACGTTAGCTTCATCTAGCGAGTTGTCCGTCCATTAAGCATAGGCAAAACACCAATATTCAATTTTTAACTACTTATTTATATTTTTTGCTGATATGGCTAATATAGCTGTATTTTTTTCCACGCCCTATGTCTTTAATTATAGATCTTTCAGAGAGTAGATCTTTCAAACTACTAGTGATGCAACGGATCATCGTTGATCTGTGATCCCGTACGGATGCCTCTCCACGGTTCGGCCACGGACGTGGTCCGCGGATCGGTTTGATGACAAAAAGTTGCGCGTGTTCACGTGATGACCGCATGTTCAATCCACACTCACTCGTCAAGCGCAGCTGTTGTCATGGCAAGTGGAGGAGCAGAGGGACTTGAAAACCCTCCTGCATCTTGTAAGTCACATGTATGGGAGCATTTTGGGTTTCCCTGTGAAATACAGTAAATGCTGAATGTGATTGAGCCCGTTTATGAAACTCCGTTGCGCACCCACTAGACCAGAGGCAGTCTATTACGCGGCACGCGGGCGGGCCGCACCCGGCCGCCTATTTGTGGCCCCTGAACTGTTATTCCTTCACTCTGGTTTGGTCGGGTCACCGTGTGTTTACCGGGACTTGTCTCCGTCTCAGATACGCAGACAGGCTGTTACTGGGTCACTTAGAGTTGAATGCTGCCAGTGAAATTTTTAACTTTCACTTTCGCTTCTGGAGCGGTTTGCATATTGGCACTTTGCCAGCTGTAGGACCCTAGAATGCACGAAAACGGTGTGTTCACAGTTTGCAGCTCAAAGAAAAGTGGACGGTGAAAATCGGCAAATGAAAGAAAGAATGAGTGAAACTTTTGAAGTTCCTCTGCTCCTTCACTTGTCATGCCATGAAATGCATTGAATGAGGCAGGACTGGGCCACAGATGGGGTGTTTTGCACAAGCAGTACATTTTGAGTTGAATCTTGTTTTATTTAATGGGCAAAAGTTTACAAGGGTTTACAAATAAATGGAGGACAAAGTTATATTGTGTTGTCTTCTTTTTTTTTTTTTGCTGATCCGAAAAATGATCCGATCCGTGACTCAAAACCGTGATCCGATCCCGAACCGTGAGTTTTTTGATCAGTTGCACCCCTACAAACTACAGTACAGGATTGGCGCTTGGACTGAGTACAGTATTTCCCCTCTCTGTCCCTGCATCTATGACAGTGTGTGAGTAGTTTCAGATAGTGTGGCTTTCGGGCCAAATTAATACGTATGTGCAAATGAGCAAAAAAGACATTGTCAATATCTCAGTGGAAGTTCAGGCTGATTTAATTAAATGGTTTTTATCATGCATGATAATAATGTGTTTTTACTTCCTTGTTTTAATTGTCAAGTTGGTTTTGAGGTGTGATTTTATTCTTGTTTTATTGCATGACTTTAAGTTGAATGATGTTTTACTTCTAATTCACAAAGCACTACTAAGGGTTAAATGCACCACAAATTGCACTGCACAGCAAATAGCCTTGCTGTGGGCTTGTGTGGTTTGTATGCATTTAAATGGACCATCACGCGTTAATTTGAAGCAGAATATGGCCTCTTCTATGCAAATAAGCCTCATTGCAAATAACAGCTAATTCACTAACACTGGTGCTAACAGATCAAAGCTGTAAGAATGAAATTTTACTGCCTGATGAGAGCTGGTGAAAAATCTGCAGAATTATCTACAATCATTGTCTCGCTCAACTCTTCAGTAATCATGACAACAATTCCACCTTTAGATGACTAAAAGAAAATGTTACTGTACATTAAGTCAGTTAATATTAGTCTGTTAATATCACTATTTTTATGATAGCGGTCCGCAGCTGTCCGTGGGTCGGTCCCTGCTCATACACTCTGTGCCATTATGCACAACTTTTATCTTTTCTGTTAATTTTCTCTTAATCACTTACTTTTTCTTAACTTTGCTCAAGGAAATAAGCTGTTTATAAATGTGAATTCGTATCACATCTGTCATGAAGCGACAGATGTGATGTCACGTTTCCTTCTCCATTCAGCTCATCATATATGTCGATAGAATTTAACGCCGTCAGGATGAGAGCCCATAGCAGAGAGTGGAGACCCAAAGATCCAATTGGCTTTGTGAATTAGACCTTAGCAGGGGCAAGTTGTGTGCGTGTGCAGCCCTTCAGCTTCGTCTGATGCTTTACTCAAAATTTCTGATCTGAGGTATTATCCTGGAACAAGTTATGTGCTGTTAAATAAAAAGTTAATTTTAGGTAATCTAAACGTATAGATTAATAGATGTCTTAAATTTTTCAGTGCATTTATTTATGAAGGCATTAAAAGCTGAGATGAGAAGTTGGCTGTGAGCAGCATTCATGAGCTGTTGTTAGAAAATTTAACAAAAAGGACATTCAATTTTTTTTAAAGTGGAAAGTGGAACTGACAGCTCCTTCAAATCAATAGTTTGGTTTCCTGTAGTCGTGTTTCTTATTTGAGAGTTTGAAAATCAGATAAATATAAACCATCTCCATCCAGTTTGAACATGTTGCCTTTCTCCAGCCTGAATCCTTATTTTGTGTAGATTACATTTCATACTTCACCTGCCCCCTCCTACTGTATTTTAATCTCCACAATCACTTATTATTATTATTATTATTATTATTATTATTATTATTATTAATAATAATAATAATAATAATAATAATAATAATAATAATAATAATAATAATGTATGTTACTTAAATAAATCTATTGAGTCTTTATATTCAGGTCACAACAAATAGATTGAGATACAATTTTACAGCTGTAACAGAAATCAGGTTTATACCACGTTTCTATTTCAGAGTTACTTTTATAGCAAACACACTGACTGGGTTTCAGAATGTTGCTAGGAAACACCAAGAAACCAACTGTCATTTTCACAAAGCAAGTTGTCAGGTTTTTCATCCGTGTCTTGTGCCAGCTGATAGTCTAACTTGAGAAGCCTATCATCATGTGTCCTGCTGCCAGGGTTTCTTTTTTAAAGGCAACCTTATTATTAAAACAAGTAGCCTATCATTTATTCATTTCAGCGTATTTATTATGAAAAGCTCTGCAAACATCTGGCAGCAAATACAGCATTTAACATGTCACAGGTTAACCCCTCTCCAAACTTACTATAATTGCTAATCTGATTTTACTATTGTGTCAAAAAATACAAAGCCTCAGGTTGGAATCTGTCAGAAATGTAAACTTTCAACTTTTTGGGACAGTAAAAACAGCCCAGTACTGCACTTTCATATGAAACTAACATAACAGAGATAAGAAAATAACATTTATGCGTAGAAAAAGTCCAAAGTTCATTTTATGTATGTGTACAAACGCAAGTCAACCACAACTTCATTCATTAACCTCAGTGATATCTTGTGCCAGGGGAACTCCCCTCCCATTGTGATTCTGGGATAGATTTCAGAGACTGTACGGCACTTGCTAGCTTAGCTAACAGGCTGATAACCAGCTACAGACTAGTTCCCTTAATTCAGTTGGCTATGTTGATTGTCCAGTGAGTTTGTGGACTGAAAGTAACTTGTTCATTTAATTTACCACATGGTGAACATAAGTACTGTTATTCTGCTAAAATGTAGTGAAACATTATGTGCAGTCAGATGTCTTTTAAGTTTGATATACAGTCGTTCATCTTGACAGTTTGATACCTCCCTCTAAATTCAAGGTTATTGCTGTGACCCTCCTTTTATTATTTGGTGCTTATTTTTATTTGGCACTTTTATACATACTGTATAAGAAGAGGTTTTCTCTACTCTTGCATTCATTCCTTGATGAAATGACCTGAGTGCCACGGCCACAGGGACATTTAATCAGGTTTCTATCCATCCTTATGAATTGCACTTCCTTGCATTGGACACTAGAGGCATCATCCATATATACCTACAGATCTAAGACACCAGTTGAAACAAGGTGAGATGGTGAAAAATGACCAAGGTATAGCTTTTGAAAAAACATTTTAGCATTAGTACAGTAAACATGTTAGATTGAGCATTTAGTGAAGCTGATTATGTTGAACTATTTTAAACTATTTCAGCTTCTTATTCTTATAGCAGGGTGGGCCAATGTGTTTGTTAAGAATTCATAACTTCAGATTTAAAATTGTACGAGACTGATTTTTATTTGGTCAATCATTAGTGTTCAATTTTCATAATTGATCACTGTGATTGATCCCCAGATTTCGACTCTGAGTGGTGCCCCATTGATTTATACGAGGAAAATTATATGAAATATGAATTTCATTAAAACATTTTTTTATTAAAATTATTTTTATTATTATTTTAATATCTGAATTACCCATACAAACTGCCTACAAGAGGTGAGAGGTTCAAATCTTAGAGTGAGCAGGCTGAGAAAAACAAATGGGACATGGCCTCTGGAAAAATTGCCAGAAAACCCACAAATTCCACTCCACATATACAAATAAGACATCAAAACGTTCCTTGTCTTCTCTTGCTTCTGTCAAAGAGGTAACCAAAGCCAAAGATTGTACCGTTGAGCCAGCAGGTCACCAACTGTCAGAGAAAATCTCCTCTGCTCAGCCATCTGCTGTAATGTTAATTATTTCTGGAGGGCAGCAAACGTGCACCTTTTTTAAACTTTCTGCCCTGACTACATTTCTGACGGTACAGACATGAAAAACACATCACTGTGTTCATCAGGGCCTTGAGATGCTCACGGTTTGATCCTTTTTCTGATAACTATTACGGTTATAGCACCATTGTCGGCATATGTAGACCGTAATTTCCCCATGAATCCCATTCTAAATCAACTGTTAAACAGCAGTTACACAGCTGGTCCCATCACATGGCAACAGCTATTGACAGTGTGAGACACAGGTGATTCAGATGACCTCATCCAGTGCTGACTGACACACACACCACAACACACACACACACACACACGCACGCACACACACAGGTTAGGCATTTCCATAGTTTATCAAGCAGTTTTATAGGTGCTACTACTTCTACTTCTTCCACTTATACCCCTTCTACTTTTTCCACTTCTTCCACTTCTTCTAATTTTTTTTCACTTCTTCGTCTTCTGCTTTTTCCACTTCTTCAACTTTTTCCACTTGTTCTACTTCTTCGACTTCCACTACTTCAACTACTTCTACTACTCTTCCACTGTACAGCTTTCACAGCTTCAGCATTTCAACGCATTTGCTTCAGGAAATGTAACCTTCTAGTTGTAACATGCATCTTTCTAATGGTCAGCAGTTGGGGAACTCAACTGGTTGCAAAAAAATTACAACAAATTCTTTATACATTCCAACAGTTTTATTGTTTGTTTGTTTGTTTTAAAATACTCTTCTTCTTCAACTTGATCATACTATCTTGTAGTCATCACCCAGTCACATCTCTCCAGAAGCAATGCAACACACTCTCACTGTGAGCCAGTCATAGCGCTGCTGTTGTTTTAAATAAGTCTTTTCACAGCCACAAGTAACCCATGACGTGTATGTGTGACACTACACCTCCCAATCGCCTCCAAATCTTCACAGTTTCATCAGCTTCATCATCTCATCAGCCTCAGACGACATCATAGACCAACACCTTCACAACCTGCTGGGGGATATATTTAACTGAGGCTCAGGGAAGACACACTTCAGTCTATATCTGTCCCTGTAGAGCTAAAGAACCAATGACTTTCTGAGGTTAAGTCATTACAACATCATCTGTGTGCTGATGTTTTATTTTTTACTCCATTTACTTTCATTCATTGTCTCAATAGATTGATTCTTATCTTTGTTAAAACAGCATGATGTTCATTTTTGAAATCATGGTGCCATTCAAAGAAAACTCAGGCAGATGCAGCAGAGCTTTGCACGGATCACTGTGTTTTTGGAAGTTGCCAAAATGCAGCCCGTTAACCAGGACAGATGGTGATTACGGCAAAGTTGAATCCCATCAGGGTAAGCAGCAGAGGGGTCCTGCTTCACCCTGGAGGAGCTTCATTGAATCAAAGATGATTTTATGAATTTGAAAGTCTCTCTTATTCCACATGTGGATGGCAGCAGTATATTCTTATCAGCCTACTTCCCAATCAGATTAGCATTAAACTGAACCTTTACATGCATAGTCAAGGAAAGACAATAGCTTGCTTATCTTTTATAAATCACATTAGGTATGTTTGTTGATGGTTATATCAGACAAGGAAAGCCCACATAGTGTTTGTTTTTGTGTTTGTAATTTCATCAATGCCTCTTTTACTCAGCTCCTTATCGCTTTAAGTCTCCCTCACTGTTACTGGGCTGTTTACCTACTTGCTCTTTTCTTTGTTGGGGACTGGTCAGCCATTAAGCAAGGATCTAAAGTCCTGTTTACCACAACTAAATCTAACTTGGAGTCAGAATGTCCTCAATGTCATTCATTTATTTCAAATGGTATCAGAAACTACATTTTTTTTCCACAATGTCAACAGGCAGAGGTGAAATGTCAGACTCCCTTTCACTGATGGATGGGATTTTAAATGTGGCATGAAGCTGTCCTTGGTAACACTTTACTCTGTTGCTGCGGGGAAATAACCATTCAGAATAAGGTATTTAACCACAGTCTGTAAATAACAACGTATATCGCCCTGTCTTCTAAGTGCAGTCACTTCTAGTTGCATAAATTTCAGATGGCCTAAATTGTCAAACTAGAAGTTCAAAAAGTGATCGAGAAATGAAGTGATGATGAAATAGTGGCTACTAAACAGTCTTTAGCACAGATTTATAAAGCTGCTAGCATCGCAGGAGACTTTGTTATTAAATAGTAGGGATGTAACAGTATCAGAAATACCAAGGTATCACGAGAAAAAAGGTCTGTTGATACTGTTGTGGACCCATGAGGAATGATAGCTCGTCCAGGAAAATAAAAGTATAGTTTGTTTCAGCAGAGCCAAGGGACGAGGGAACTAGAGAATCCATCGTCCTGTGACATGCCCAGTAGAGGTTGCGCTCTGCTCGCCACCTCAGTTATTAAGGTAAAAATGGTGGACACTGACATTGGTAGCGAGGAACAGAGGGACGATTTGAAATTCTGTATGCTCCAGGCGGTTTTAAATCTGACGTGTGGAAGCATTTCGGTTTCCTCGTGTCAAGAAATGAGAGCAAAGAAAAGGTAACAGCCAAACAAAACAGTATGCAGACACTGCCAGGCTGCGGTGTCCTACACGTCAGGGAGTCAAAGTAATATTAGAAGCCACTTGTCAAATCGTCATCCTGAAAAGCTTTGAGAAGATCCGAAAAAAATCCAGCTAGGCCAACGGACGAAAGGAGACAGGAGGTGTTTACAGCCTCACTTCCTCATAACAGTGCACAAGCTCAAGAGATGTAATACTGGAATATATAGCAGCTCTCTACAAAGAAACAAAGGCCTAAGTTGCACAGAGTCTCAAGCAAGCAGAGAACATCTCTCACCAAGGTTAGCTGGACTTCACAAAGTACTCAGAGCTATATTGCCATCGCAGCAAATGTTGTGACAAGTGACTGAAATGAATTGTTTTGTCCTACAGATGACTCTCTTTCAATCACTCACAGATGTGATACTGACCTTGTTCTCTTCACAAGGTCCAGATGAGGCCGTTGTTTTAATTTAACAAAGGGACTTTTAGGTCATTTCATACCCCATCTTATAACCCTTTTAATGTACAGTCATTGATTAATACAATAATTTCTTTAAAGTCTATTTTTATATTTTTCATTTTTTTTCATGAGGTTTTTATATAATTGTATATTGTAACAGCGCCATTAACACCAATTATCAGACCAAGACAATTTGAAGGTGTCTGGTTTGAATGGTCAGCGATAATGTTCTTCATGTTTTTACTCACTTGTCTTCCTCTACTTTTTGATAAAGATACAAATGGCAATTTAGAAACCTCATTCATCAACAGAGTTGTCAATCATGACAATATACCCTTTCCATAGCATCAACTAACTAACTAACTTAAACTAACTTCCCAGAGTAATTAATAAGTTACCTCACCTTACGGTCTATGGTATCAACAAGAAGAAGCAAAATGTGCTGGAAACCTTTCCACATATTGATTTGACATGACGTGTGGCCAGTTTTTCTCCGGCGTTGCTCATGTTAGTGAAAGTGAACAACCGTTGTCAAGGGGTTTGGACCAATCCAAATCGGAAGATCAGTAAGAAAGCAGGTTTTCATCTAGATTAATCGGTATGTCAAAAACTGGCTAATGACAGAATATTTGAGACAATCAAATTATTTGGATTTTAGAATTTGACCCATCTGTTAACATAAAGTCGGCAGGCTTTTTTCAGCCCTATGTTGTACGGCTATTTTCCATACAGGCCTATGGTTGGACAAAGATGATCTTAAACACTTCACGCCTCATTTAAGAAACGAGAGCTCTACATGTTTTTACTAGTTTGACACCCATGCAGTGTTGCCTCATGCATTCATGACCCAATCTCAAGCACTTATATGAACCAACTCCCTGACATTAACTGATTTTTAAATTGAGTTTATGGAGAAATTGTGCTCACTGTAATGACAGAAGGTATTGAACACATTTATCATGACACCCTCAATTAGCCTTAAGAAGAGGAAACATGGGGAAGCTCCAGAGCTGCGTAGGACAGCATTTGACAGAGGACGCTCCCTCAGTTCCACGGGGAGTCATTATTTATGCATTAGCAACAGGAAACTAATTGTATTCATCACCACCTCATATGAGCCCACGGAGCTGTCATGTCATTTGAATTTAACATGGAGGGAAATTTACATAGAGCATACCTGCCAAGTGCACAAGAAAGAAGGACGAGGGCTGTGTGTTCATGCATGGGAGCTCGGATTGAAAATTCAAAACTGACCCACTATTTTCTCAACCATTTTCCCCGCTCATGTAGAGTTTATGAGGATAGAGTGTGCATTAATTAGGAAAACACTGCAGATTTGAATGTCAGAGAATGGAGGAAAAATGTTTACAGGCACTCATGTGTACAGCACTTGTAATAGATGGCTTTAAAGTAATGAACAAAGAGGGGGGGGGGGGGAGCATCACTAACCTTGAAATACACTCATGTCTTCCTTTTTTATCGTGTTGCTGCTTCTTGGCCCATGCAACTTTGAATATTAATGTGGTGGAACACTCCAAAGTGGGAGTCATCGCCCTTGTTTGCTCAAACAACACAAAACCAGAAAAAATAATACAGTGGCAAATTTGGCAACCTGTGTCACAATCTTGGCAGGCTGGCGGGTGCAGTCGCCTTATATCTTCTCCAAACTAGTGGCCCAAAGCTTCATCTGGGCGATGGACTGTGACTGGCAAAGCTCATTGAAAAGAGAGGAAAAAAGACAATAGGATGAAATGTGCTGGCACCAAAAGGGAGCAAGTTTGGCTCTGTGTTTCCTCCCCTCTGTTCATCTCTCAGCTCCCCTACCACCCACCACCCCCCACCCCCCACCCTCTGTCATCCCACTTGTATCTCTCTTTTTGTCTCTTCCTCCCTCCTGATACTACACCTCCATTGTTCTGCCTCTTCCTCCCCTCCCTGCTCTCCCCTCCTGCAGCACAATCTAATCTGAGCAGCTTCACTCCCCTTTGAACCTCCCCACAATTAGGCAAAGAGGAGCCTTGCCCTTGATGCATTGTAGTTACAACCACTCTGCTCTGCTGGAGTTTGACTTTGATCTCTTAAAAGCTGGAGCAAAACGCTGGGTGGCTACAGTACAGTATTCCTTTGCTTCGCCAGGCAGCGCCATGCAAATGCGTTCCAATCAGATCTGCATGACAGCCCCCGCCCCTGAGGCCTGGCATCACATAGATATGAAGTACAAATCACTCTATCACTCCCACATGCACTCCAAAAAAAAGGTTAAAAAAGTGTAAAGAAAAAAAACAAATAGTAGCATCAATATTTTAAGCGCTGTCGTTCCAGGGAAGTTGGCTTGACACAGGCTGTAATCTTGCACTTTACCTGACACACTGTGGCAGGATGGGCCGGATAAACTCTGTGCAGATAGAGAGTGATGTAAGCCGAGCAATAACAGCATCCTTGAAGATTAGAGTGACTGGTGAGCAGAGTAAATTGCTCTCCCCATGTTCCTCGGTGACAGAGACAGTTGCGGAACATTTGTCGCCGGTTTTCTTTGACAGCGAAAGGTTAGGATTTCTTTGGAGGAAAAAAAACTGCCAAGACAAGCTCCCCCATCTTTTCCAAGCTCTCCTAAAGTACAGACACAACATGTGCAAACCTGATTTGAAATGCACTTTGGATGTTTGGCAGATTCCTGGGATTCAATTGATAGAGCAGAGAAATGGATGACCAACACAATGTGTTTAGTTGGATGACTAACTATTGAAATGCTGTATCAAAAACTGTGAACAACAAAACGGCTGATGGACATTCATTTACTTAAACAGTAAAAAAGGAAAAATAATGAGGTTTGTCTTAATTAAATTGAACATTTCTTTGAATGTTTGCACATTTCTCAGTTCTTCTTAAGACTTGAATGGGTGTGCAACATCCTGAAGTAATACCCTATGAATTCATTGAGATTGTAAAAGCAGTCAACAACATTAAGGGCCTGATTTGCCTAAAAATTGTACTGCCTGTGCACCCAGTGAATAGACAGGTACCATGTCATTCACAAAGCAGATGCAGATCAAACATTTCTCTGCACCAGTGCTGTTTGTGTATATTTAATGATCCATCATGTATTCATTGAGGGTTAAATTGGCTTCTTTGGATTGGCCTATGTGGACAGATTTGAGCTCTATCAGCATGAGGGCGCAGCTCGGTGCAGCATAGTGGTGATCCACAAATAAAGCACAATATTTGGTGCTATAAACAACCACAATCTATCTTACTGAATCCCCATAGTGCACAAATACACAATAACATCCTGATATGATTATAACCATCACCTAGAAAATATCATTCTCTTCATGGTGGGTATTGAAAATGCGTACACTTTTCCAGGTTGCAGCATGAGCTAATTCGAAGAAGCCAGACAGCAGTAAACCCTGATGTGATTACTGCAAAATGTTTATTTTCTTTTTCCAAATCTGAGCTCAACTTTTAAGATATTAGGTCAAGTGACTGTAACATTCCACTTCAGATACGTCATTTGAAATCTCAGGTTAATTTGTATTTTTTATGTACATTTAGCTCAGTTTACATCAGGTGTTGGCTTAGATTACCTTATGCTGTATTAGCTTGATATTTCTGTGATTAACACTTTCAGTAGCTCTGATGTTTACTTACCAGAACAATGCTATGAGCTTTAAGGGTATTAATATAATTTGCATAGTTTAATCAATCTCAAGAATGTTACAAACAAATCTGAATGTTTCTTTTAAAACATCTCCAATTTCTGATTAGAGGATAATCATGCCGTAATATAATGTCATCAATCCGTACAACAGTAAATAAGTGCTTTGTGAAGTGTGCACTGCCCACATTTTTTATTATCTCCAGTTCTTTTGTCTTACTGCATTTGACCACAGTTGTCTAATTTTTTTTGACGGTAGATTTTAAGTTTTGATACATTACTATTTTTCTATTTTTATCTTTTATCTATTCAGGCATCCAACAACACAACAAGAATACATTTTAAGACTCCAGTGACGTCTATGATCCTGTGGTGGTGGTTTGTCAATTCTGTGACGTCAGCACTAGAAGGGTCTAAACAATGCTTATTATAAAACCAGAAAAATCAGCTCCATAATGAAGAAAGTTACCACAACAGATCTACTCTGAATCATATTTTTTTATTTGAATCTATTCTAATCCAATCTTATTATAATCTCCAAAACTAATAAATGATTTCATGTTGTAATCATTCACTCGTTTACATTTTTCAACTGTTTTAAAACTCCACAAAGAAATTTCCAACTATCACTACGGCTGACAACAAGAACTGAAACTCTCTTTCTTTAAAGGTATATTTTGGGGCATTTTTGCTTTTGATGGATAGGACAGCTGAGAGAGACAGGAAAGGTGGGGAGTAGAGAGTGGGGGAGGACATGCAGTAAATGGTCAAGGCAGAAATCAAACCTGCGACCTCCGAGAAGAGGGCTCTAGCCTCTGTATATGGGGCGCGTGCTTAGACTGGTAGGCCAACAGCACCTCTGAAACTTTCTATTACATTGCCTCTTGCTTTAGATGTTTCAAACATGTGTGACCCTCTTAAATTATGGAGAAAGTGTCTCTAATGAGAAATGTCATTAAAGCAGTTCTATATTTTGCATCATTTACCCAAACAAGACCCCAAATTAAGAAAACATTGTATGATAGCTTTAAATAATGAATACTTATTTTAAATGCCAAATAAAGAACAGATTTTTATCAAAGTCATCATGACAGTTTTGAAAGTTTTCTGATGTCAGCACAGTGTTCTAATTAGCAATGCTTTGTAAAGTCTGCTGTGACTCTCATTTTCTTCCAGCTCTGGCAGCACTTCATGTTCTCAGTCATACAGTGATACAGTACCTAATGACACTGCACGTGGCTCTGGTTTCATGAGTGTTCTCTAGAAAGAAATACATTTTCTAAAACGTTTCTGTTCAGATTTTATGCAGCAATGAAAAGGCAGCGTTTGGCCAAAACAGACAATTCAGTAAAAGTGGAAGTTTCACGAGGCCTTCTGTTCCAGTCAAGCCTCATTAGCTCAAAAGGATGTCATGTCTTTTAAATGTCAGGACGTGCTGTTATTCTGCTATAAAAACAGTGAAGAAGTTCCCCAAAGTGCTCTGACCTCATCAGACAAATGCAAATAAAAGCCAACAAGTTCACTTTTACTGACGCTACATATTGTGCTGATTAGATGTTAATAAAGCTGTCAGACTCAGGCTGGAAATTAGTTTAGATACATCGTGCTGCTGCTGCTGTATTATGAGGTTTAATAACACGTTTTAATATCTGTCTAGAACTTAATTTATTCACTCAATTTTGACTCTACTATCTCACGGGGGTAAAACTATAACAAAAGAACAATCATTTTCAAAAATGATTTTGGAAGTGCTAATTTGATGCGCTCTCTCCGTTGGTGTGAGCACTCAATACTCCTTGCTTCAGCCATAAATTAACTGAATGCAAAGGCAAAACTGATTGAAGTCCCAGTTGAATCAATAAATCTCCCAGGCTGGGTCCATCATGGCCAGCCTGCAAAGTGGAAAACTCCTGCATGATTAAAAGACCAGGAGCTCAAAAGAGGTTTGCTGAATTCATAAATCCTTGTTTACTCCCTCAACAAAAACCTCCTAATTACAATTAATTAGCCTGACAAGGCGTTCAAGGCTATGGAGATGATGCAACGATAGGGATATCAAACATTCCTTTTGATTTTGGCATACATTTGGTACAAAAAAGAGCCAAGACATTTGGTGCTCCATGGCTTGTGACTCATGGATGAGCAAATTGTATCTAGACATATTTACAAAGCTCCTTGCCAGAGTTTTATCATTTGCACTATGAAACACTAAAACAAAGTGAACAGCCTGACAATTTCACATGGCATAAAACAGAATGGTTAAACACAGTCACAAATCAAAGGTGCAGCAGGATTACTTGTTTTGTTAGGCAAATATTGGCATGAATTGAGGACAGAATATGAAGCTATTCATCCTGGCTCAAAGAACGTTGTTAACCTCTGTGGAAAATGCGGCTTACAGGAGTAAGCTGTAATAATACAGCTCTGACACAGCAGCAATATGTCTGCTATAAAAGGATTTCACAAATCCAGAATTCTATCGCTGTAGCAGGAACCTGCACTTGTGAGGGTGTGGAAGTTTAAAGTAATCTCATCCAAAGAGAAGAAGGATAACTTCTCCTGAATGTGTTTCCAGGGAACATTTCTCCCTCTCACCAAACTTTGAAAATCCTCAATCTGAGGAAACTGAGTTTGTTTACAGTACAGACCGTGCCAACAATACACTTTGAGGTATACTTCACACAGTCTGTGTTAGGATATTACATCTCAGAAACCTTTATTCAATCAATCAATCTTAATTTATTCAGCGTCAATTCATAACTAATGTCATCTCAAGGCACTTTACATAAACAGCAGGTCTAGACTGTGCACTTAGTTATATTATTTACAAAGACCCAAGATAAGACATCAAGGAAAGATAAGATTCAATCTTATCTCATGTTTATCCTCCAGAAGCAGAGCATTTAGCACGTTACAGTAGCAGGGAAAAACTTCCTTTAAACAGGCAGAAACCTAAAGCAGAACCAGACTCATTTTAGACAGCTGTCTGCCTCAACAGTGTCAGGCTCGGAAAGGAGGATTCAATAGTCATCCAATCAGTAGATTTATCCATTGACTCCTAAAGGATAATTATGAAATTAACTTTATGCCACTTTTCAAAACCAAGTTGGAAAGTGCTTAACATATAAAAGCTGTTGATAATAACAATAAGAATGAGGCAGATAACGGTGTAATAAAACCAAATACCATTAAAAAAAGGTAACAGCAATCAAACAAATTATAATGAGGCACAACAGACCGCCAGTGTTGCAACTTCAAGCGCACCTGCAGGAGTTTCAGTCGCATCGATGAAAAATGACACTCTCACAAGGCAAACACAAGAGGAAATAAAGAGGATAAAGGGGCTTGGATCACCACCTGGGGCTTCTCCTGCTCCTGCTATTAGAAACAGACTTGGTTAACTGTATATGGTGTGAGTAATTCCCTTCACTGCTTTCCCTGTTTGCTGTTTTATTTTGTCGCCTAAGTATTGTGGAAATCAACAAGGGTACAAGACCTAAACAGTAAAATCTGTCTGAAAAATGCAAACGGCATGGAAGTAGCTAGATGGGACTTTATCTCGCTCTCTTTGCTTAGCTATGAAGTGCCAGTGCAGTTTGTGCACATCGTAATTTAATCTAAGCTCATCGAGTTAATATAAAATGCATTAATATTATTGAACTATAAAATCACTATTATTTTAAAGGCCTTTCATTTTAAAGATGTAACTTGTGCCTCTTTTACCCACATTCTCTTTAATTTGAAACAGTTACAAAAGTATGGGACATTTAAGTTGTGAGAAACCAGCTAATAAAACTGATACCACATATTATATAACAGCACCAAGGTAAAGACAAACAAAAATGTCCACAAATATTAGAAATGCCAGAACTAAAGGTTGACAAAGCTTTGCATCGCTAGTTAGAGCTGTGCTGCTAGCTATTGTCTGTCAGCTAGCTAGAGGTAACTCAGATTCACCAAACTGATTTTAAAATTAGAACACACAATAATTATCCATGCTTGTAAGATAACACTGACTGAATATGTTTCTAAACTATTTATTTTCTGTATCCCATTAACTAGCAATGGTTTAGCAGCTGTATCCGAAGGCTTCTTGACAATAGGGAAAACAAGGGAACTTTTATGATGCCTTCTGCTTACAATTTGGACTTCATATAGACAGACAGATAGGTAGTACACTCCCTGCAGGATAGTTTAATTGTCATGTTCTGTCTTCTCTGTATCTGGAACGACAGTAGAAGAAGAAAATACCAAAGTGTCAGCAGATCATCAGTCACCTGAAATGAGCCTTCCTTTTGTGAGGTGCTTTTATTCAGTTGGGATACTTTACTTCCCCGCTGAGGTTCTTTCTTATCTCGGTTTCCAAAAATTTGAACAAAATTAATTTTTTCCTTTATTCCTTTCACACCATAACACTGTCTCTCGTTTCATTAAAGCGCCTTGAATGTGCTTGATGGGGCGGAGACATCTCGAGTAATTGATCATCTCCATGTCCTGGGTACAGTCACACCCGTTTGGCAAGTGAAAAGAGAGGAACGACAGCGCCTCTTTGTCAGAAAGACGAGAGAGAAAAGGCAATAGAACTGCTGATAAGACCTCATCTGTCCTCATTTCCCTTGCCAGTTCAATTGTAGGAAGCGCTGTGTGTCGCTCTGCGGCATGCGGGGGAGCTCAGTGGTGACTAAAGGAGGGATGGATCCTTATCTGTTAGAGAGAGGGGAAGTGTTGAGTTTCACCCCTGTCAGCAGGTTTTTGCAGCAGACGGCGAGTGAAGCGGTGTGCTGTCGAGGGCTTTAAGCCTGACAGGCTCATGTCTTGCTGTAATGTGCGATAAATAGTTAACATGCTCCATCTTCACCCTGGGCCAGCTTGAGCCAAGCCAGAGATCAGCCAGTAACATGAATAAAACATGGCCTGTATTATCTGTCAGAGGAGATTAGTAATGTGTGTGCACAAATTCTGACACATATGATTCAAGCTCAAACTTAATGGAACATTTATTTGTTCATAATTTACATCCCAGCAACGGCTTTGTTGAAATACAATACACATATTCTCGAAGTGCTTAATATAAGGGATTTCCATTCACATTATACAGATGGAAAAGTAATAATAATGTATCTGTTCTGTTGTTTCAGTGATCATGCAGGTGAGCTACTAAAGGACATTTAAATGATCCAAAAATCCAACCCATGCATATATACTGTGAAAGGAGAATGCAATATATTTGATGGCAGGCAGTGAATTGGCTGAATTATAATCCACAATGAGCCTACTGTAAATTTAAACCCAGTATATATTAGGTGCTGTCGTTTAACGTTGGTTTTGCTCTGTCAGCCCCTTTTTTCTGTTTACACCAAATGACGTTCAGTATTTTCAGTGCTCCAGATCTGAAGCACAAAAAACATCCTCTGCATCAGTTGCTTTTTGCCTCTCTTCTCAGGTTGCTCTTCTCACAGCGCTCTCAACATTTGGAACACCGTCGCAACCGTCAACGTCACTTCTTGATCACCAACCAATCAAAACCGAGAAGGGTCTGTGCTTCTGATATCAACTTTGTCAACAACAATGGCTGAGCTCTGTTGGGAAAAGAAAACTCCCAAGACTTGTTTTTGAGGTACAGTTTTCAGGTGTAGAGATGCTGCTAAAGCCAAAACACGATTTATATCTATTGTTTGGTGTGATTTGTAATGCAGGGATCATTTATACTGTTATATTTTTATTCCTTGCCCTTGTTGTTCTTGTACTCGTGTGTATTGTTTCCTGTTTTATTTTGTAGCATTTGCCTCCACTGTGTCAGGTCTAGTTTTACTTAACAGTATGTTCTCTCTTCTGTGGTTGCATTCCCAACCCTGAATAGATGCACCTGTGTCTTGTGTGTGTCACCTGTTTGAAGACCCTTTGCGTATTTAGTTTCTCTGCTTCCAATCTGTCTTTGTCAGTTCATTGAGTCTGAGTACCTGGGTCTCTTCCCCTGTGTTCTTCCGTGGGTTTGTCATGTGGATTTGTTGAATTTTTAGTTGAACTTTGCAAAAGAAGTAAGGATTTGTTTATCTCCTTTTTTATGAACACCTTTTATTTTGTCTGCATTTGGGTCCTCTACATTTGTTTTTGCTTTCATACCAAGGCAGACAAAGGAGAGCAGAAGGAAAAAAATCACATTAGGATACCAGACATTTCCTGTGATAACATTATGTAAAATTAAGACAACATTTTTGTCACCAATATTTCATTGATTGTATGGCTTTATTCACCTTTACACATTAAACATGTTTTTAAGAATTACAATGTCCCAAAACTGTCTTGATCCTTTCTGCTTATAAAGCAGAATACCTCATCCTGGGATTGAGTCATTTTCCCTGCATAGAAAAGGTGTGCAAGATAAACCATTGGTGCAGAAATTTAAAATCAAGTCTGCCTCTGTGACATTTACAGTTAACGACACTACCATCTGACTGTTACAGACATGTACTCTCTCACAAGCTCTGTTGTTTATATTGTTAATGATACAGTAATAGTGCTGTAAAGTTTAAAGAAACTTGTTATAGAGAAACATTTCTAATAACCAAGACAAGAAAAGAGGAATGCAAATGTGAGTGTGCTCCTGCAATCTGTGTGTGCATGTGTGCCGCAGCCTCTTTTACACTGTATGCACCCGGCAGGGAGGCTAATGGAATAGAAAGATGTAGGTTTATTGACATATTGATTTCAAGGGTCTTGAGGTGATGGAAATGCTGTGCATTCTCTAAATTGTATGGACTAAAGAGTAATCTTCCAATTTGGCCTGCTGCAGGGCGCTGTAAATAGATTTGGCAGAGAGAGAAACTGATAATGACTTTGGGCTGAGTATTAAATGTTGGGTGTTATTTGGGCTGAGATATGCAGCGAGCATGCTCAGTGCCCACATGGATCAAATCTGGAGTGGAAAGCACAGAGAGCAACCTCATTTTCAGTTTCGTTCCCATTGTGTGCCACTAAGCTCTATTGTTGCAGAGTCACCGCTTAGCTACACTATTTGAGCAACTGTTGCCAGGAAAATAAAAGTCTGGCTGCTCCGACAATCTTTGCCCGGGGAGGAGGACGTACACTAAATCCTTATTTTATGACTTTAAAATATTGCATTTGCATCGCACTGAGCTGAGAGCCCATGAAATATTCTGTTAGAGTATATATGAGCAATCAATATGACCTAACACCAAATAAAACATTTTATTAGTACATGCACTGACCTTGTGGTGCTAATAATGTATAAAATGATCCTTTAATTACACGTGCATTTTATAGGAACTAAGCAGAGGTAAAACATGTAAATGGTCATACATCGACTGCAGAGGCTCGTTGGAGCCTTGCATCATTAATTAATACATCATATAAGCCTGTATATTACTCTACATTCATAGATCACATTAAGTAAAAGTACTAAAGCTTTAATGAGGAAACACTCCCTTAAAAGTCAGTCCATCTTTATAATTATACTGCACCAAATCAAAACACGTTTCTTTATTTTACAGCCTTAGAGCAGGTCTACTCTTTGTCAGAGCTTTAAGTGGAAAATAAGCACTGACTCACTCGTTGCCATGTGTGTCATGCAGCTAGAATCAGTAAATCATTGGCTTTATGTTCTACATGTCTACATTCAAATAACTTCAGTGTGTCACACAAACAAAGAATCTCTGCATCACCGTGTGCCCATCTGATTTTCCACCAGGCTATATAAACTTTATAAAGAAATAGAAAGAAAAAGGGTGGGAGGGGAGGGGAGGGGCATGGAATGGGAAAATGAAAGGGGGGAGGAGCTTTAATTTTTAGGCATGCTAGAGGAGGCACAGTGAGGAAACATATCCAAATGTCAACTTCTGTTCAAGAAAGACGGTACAAAAGCAGAGTACAGAGTGCGTGCGGGTGAATCCACAGCATGCAAGCTCATCGTCAATCAGCATTACAGTCTTCCGCAATTTGAACCAGGAAAAAGGTTGGAGAAATTGATGCCCGAGTGAATGGTAGGAGGGACAGGGCAGACATGACTTGCTTATGCTGGCTTTAGAGATTGCAATAGGTTCAGAAATATGACTGATAACCTCATCTTTGCTAGGTATAAGTTTTGTTCAAAATTAATTAAAAGCATGCCCCATATTGTATCCTAAATAAGCAAGTTTGCAGATTGAGGGCTATTCGTTTCAGTTTTAAAGTATACATGAACTAGCGGTCCTTGATCAGTCAAAATTGTCACATCCTCTTTAACATATTTTATGTAAAAATATGCAGCAGTTCATATTTTTATATTCAAAACCTTGCAGGAATTTCCTTGAAACTTTCAATTGAGACATCGCTTTGACAGCCAGACAGACACAAGTGCTGCATAAATGATGATTAAAATCTCTCGATGAAGTATGCTGTTCGAAACAAAACGATGTAGCTCTTCACATCTTCTCATTTTCAAGGACCTCCTCGTTCTTAAGCAGCACTGTGGAAGTGCTTCCCTTTGGAGTCAAATCAAAGACAGAAGACGATGGAAAGGAGTCAGTAAAGTGTTGAAATTTAGAAAATGAGGACACTTAACAGATAAGATATACAGGAGGAAATGTGCCGAGCGTATATGAGTAGTTATCAACCATCTGCACACCTTGCGCCCACTCTTCCTCCTCGCTCTTCCTCTCTCTCTCTCTCTCTCTCTCTCTCTCTCTCTCTCTCTCTCTCTTTTTCTCCGTTCCTCCGCTCCTGCTGAGCACCGAGGCTGCCGTGTGATGCTTCGCCAGCTCCATCTGATTGCTCAGATTGGTTCCAGGGAGAGCCAGATGCGACCCCGACCCTGCGTGCATGGGTGTCATCACCAAAGACAGTGCCAAGAAGGCCCTGTTTGTGTGTCTGAAGGAGCAGACTGGACTCGCTCTCTACTTCTGCTCTTCCTCAAGCATTTTTAGAAAATGTTTTCTAAGTACAGAAGAGAGTTTTGTGATGCAGCATTTCAATCAGTTATTAAATGACAACTTTACATTCAAGTCACAACAAGCCCTACAAATAATAGAGGGATCCCCAGGGTTTATCTGCGTCGGGATGATTCATCCATCTAAGTTCCATCAAAAGCAGACTGTTGGCCTTTCAGGTTTTGAAATGCTGACCTTTAATAAGCGTCCCCATGAGGAACATCTGTGTAATGTTTGAATAATGATGCACAGATCCATCATTCTTTCATTCTCTTGGACCATTCTCATCCAAATGGTTTCTGGAAAATCACCTGAGATATCACTTCTGTCACACACACTGTTTCTGGACTACAGGAAAAACAAAATATTAAACGGTAGCTCTACTTTTCCCATGACGATAGTTCTAAATGTTGCTCATTTGCAAGTTCATGCACTCATGAATTTGCATCAGAACATCTGTCAGTCTCTTTAATGTGAAGTTCATCTGCATATTAATGAAAAGGTGATTGTGTGTTGATGTTTCGCTGATGGAAAGTTTCTTGTTTGCAGTCGTAACATGCAGCATTAAATAGCTCTTGCTGAAACACTGAGTTTGTTTCTGGGAGTGCTAATTATTTTCAAAAAGTATATAAAATGTGAATCTAACCTTTCTTTTATTATACCTGCCTCTGTGCACTGTGATGAAGTCAGAGGGTATTGATAGCATAAAAACCACCCTTTTCAAATTTGACTTTTAATAACTGATGGTTAACTTACTGTGGCCAGGAAGGGAAGACTTCCTGCGATGGCTCAAACAACCTATGTGAGGCGAGACATGCTGCAAACTCTCAAATGATGCAAATTCAAAAAACATGTAAAGTGACTGAGTCATGTTAAAAATCAAGCTGATTCAGTTTGTGCCTCTACACGTCTGGGGCTTCCATTGCTCCATTGTAAAGTCTAGATTATGCAGGATTAATATGTTGCAACTGTTTTCTGATTTTGTTATTTTTGGGTTTGCAGTCTTTGTGAATCTTTAGCATGTTTTCTGTGACTGCATTTGTTTCATATTTTTGCAGCATAATTTTTTCAAGTAGCTTGTTTTCACTGTTGCCTCTGTCTTGACTTTTGCATGTGTTTTTGAATTTGCATTGTTAATTGGTCTTCTCTTCATGACAATTGTTGTGGCTGTTGTAGATCGTCTTCCTATGTTGGCAAATGTAAGTCAAACCTAAAAGAATCAAAAGTTTAAGTAGAGTTATTTGTAAGTTATGAATGAAAAACGGGAACACACTCTTAGTTAAACAAATTTATGTCATAAACCCAACCACTGTCTTAATTCAACAAAAAGCTTCCAAAAAGGTGTTTTGAAATAAACTGAGATATGAAGCTAAACTCTGCATGGATCACAATTGTGTTCCATGTGACATGTAGCTAAAACATATCTGTATTTTAGCCTATCATACAAAAAAAGGGATACAAACTCAAAACCATTATACATGAGTTTCAGTCCTTTACAGGTTGACAGGAAACACTGTATAAACTGAATGATGAATTGCTTTTAGTCAACATAAATAACTAATGTTGATTTAATTAGCAAACTACAGCTCATAAGTTATCCTGCCGCCATCTTGTAGAGGGATTCTCAACGTCCTGCTACTATTTAAGGATCAACATTTGTTGTGAGTTGGTGCGATATAAATGAAGATTGATTGATTGATTGGTTTTTCGAACACAGCTGAGACGATATTTTGTGAATCTTGCACGTCAGTCAGTGATTTTTTTTTTTCAATCTAATATGTGTCACGACACAGACAGGGGAAGGACTCAAGCGCGGCACCAGTAGTCGTTTATGCAAAAATCGTGGTCTTTATTACGGAAAAAGATCGTCACCAGGTGTCAGAGGATCAGGCAGAGGTACAGAATCGGCAGGCAGAGGGGTCAAAACGAAGAATCGGAACTGGTCAATACACAGGAGTTGATACTAAGACTAATTGCTGGAACACTACGAACGTAAGTTGATCTGGCACCGAGTGAGAGGACACAAAGAGAATATATAGTGGCAGGGAGTGCAGGTAACCAGACACAGGTGAAACACATTAGGGAGGGGAGAGGTGATCACACAGGAGGGAAACAGGACGGGAACTGAAAAAGAGGGAGAGACAGATTAACATAAAACAGGAAACAAGACCAGAATGACACAATAGAGAACATGACAGACAACCATGACAATATGCAATTATCTGATCTTTGATCACTAATCCACATCTAACGTTTGTGACAAACAAACCTTGACATTTGTTTTAAAATTCAGTTATTATGAATATTTTACTCCACGTGCATGCGTGGGTTCTCTCTGGGTACTCCGGCTTCCTTCCACAGTCCTCAAACATGCTCACTAGGTTTATTGATCACTCTAAATTGCCCATAGGGGTGAGTGTGTATGTGAATGGTTGCCTGTCTTTCCATAATGTCAGCTGGGATAGGCTCCAGTCCACCACAACCCAAAAGGGATAAGCGTTCGAGTTAATAGATGGATGGATGGATGAATATTTCAGTATTATTTAGTCTAAACATCCTGCCATCAGTCTTTTGCTTCTTGAGGCACAGCTCCCTCTCTCCAATATGGTGGAACCATTTATGTATTGTTCACATGAGCATCCAGGGTTGAGGCAGCGTTCATGTGTTTTAATATTTGATCAAATCTGCTAGCTGTGGTTTGAGCCAGAAGACCAGGAGTACCCAGCAGTCTGCCTGAAAACGGGAGTTTTGAACAGTAAGTGAAACCACAGTATTTTACACTTTCATTAGTTGTTTGAGAACTGAAAGTTTGGCAGCTGAGGCACATTAACACGAGTGTTTGGGGCTTTTTGAATAAAGGTAAGTAGAGAACAAAAGAAAACTAGAAGTACACTAATGAAGTGAGCATGGATGTGTCTTGAAATGATCTGTTTGGAGTGAGAACATTCAGTTTCAGCTCTGCTCCAGTGGAACAAGAGGCACCAGAATAACAAGTGATACATATAAGTCGATGATAACTGTTATTATCAATCCCTCCCTCAGCACATCTGTCCTTTTATTGCTGACAACTCATCAATGAGACAGTGCCCTCAGCTCAGAGGCGAGATAATCACTGCAACTTTATTAACAATTCAACAATGAGCTATCACATGACTGTAATAGCAGGTTATTTTTCTTATTTGGAAAAGATGGCCCCATAAAAACTAATTAACTTTCTGAAGCCGGCTGTTAGCCTGTCAACCTTTGCCAAAGACCTAAATCTGTATATTCTGGATGTATGAACTGCTCACACACTAATCCTATGGATCCCTGTGTTCTCTGCGAGGGCTTTAGCAGGCTCTTGAGCACCATATGTTGTGTATCATCACCTTAACCAGAGGCATATGTCTAATGGTGTGTGTGGATGTGTCTGCGTGTGTGCAAGTGCTAAGATGTGTTTGCTTGACTGTGTACATGTTGCATGGGTCTTGGATGTTTTGCTGTTGATATGATACTTAAAGGCTGAGATGGGGATGCAGAACAGGTGGTCTTTTAATGACTCGCTCGTGGCTTGCTTTTCTATTTACTTCAGATGATAGTGGAAAGAGCTCTCACTGTGTCCTCATTCCCCTTTGTTGAGATATTCTACTGTTGTGGGAGTGAATGCTAACAGGCTAAGGGGGTAAACTCTCTTCAAGCTCAGGGCTTTAATCTACATGCAGATCTCTTTGATGTGCTGTCCTGAGAGAAACACGGGGAATTACTCACCCAACCTCAGAGCTCATTGCTCATGGCCAAGGTGACTGCACCTGGCTAAGGTGAAACGTTTTCTTGGCATCTTGTGAACTCGGTTGGTGAGAGAGCTGCTTGTCACAGTCGATCAGCTCCCAATTCAGTATGATTGACCCGGGCAGGAAATCTTTAACTTGCTCATGCATGGATGGAGAAGGAGAGACGGCAGCACATCAAAGCGTCAGGGATGCAGATTGCTCATGCATGCTAACATGACAGGCAAGGTCAGGAGGAGTTGCTAAGTGACTGTTCCCAATCCAGCCACTGAGTGATAGTGGACGTTTATGTAATGCTACTGTTAAGTGAGTCATTCAGAGTCTGATTTTAAGCTGTCAAAGTTGTGTTTTGGATTATTTTTGTATTCTACCTTTATTTGGAAGAGTAGGACCTGACCAAAAATAGTAGGAGAGAGACAACAAACATCTCCCAGCAGATGGTCTCTTATTGCAGTGGCTTGGCTCCAATTTGAAGACAACATTAAAATAACTACTCAGGATAACAAGTAAAAATTGCAAAACATTTGTAACTCAGACTACTAAATGTATTGTATATACCATGAATGAATAGTAGTGTGTAAAACTGTTCAACTTGAATTTGTGGTTGTACTCTATATAGAGAGGTATAGATTAAATGGATGCTCTGAGAATGAGATAACCTCTAAATATGAAACATAAAGTTTCAATAAGAAGACATCACCTGCAACAAATGTATGGTTCGAGTTCAGCATTCAAACGCAAACACATCACACCGCATAAACTTAAACGAAGCAAGTGTTTTGGTCTTAATTGTAATTTTAAAAAAAGACACATTCACCTGACATGCTCAAAAAACTGTACTTTATGACATGACGAGCCAAAAATAAGGCCTGAAAAAGAAGTAGACACATTTCTTGATTTAATCATTATTTTTATTTCATGACACTTGACAAGTATTTTTTTTAAACGTGACTTAAGTTAAGTCGACTGAGACATTTTTTACTACTAAAATTAAGATAAACCACTTGATTCATTTTTAGTTTTTGCAATGCAATTTGGGCAGTGATCTTTGTATGGCTAAAGGTGAGGGTTTAGCAGTAAAGATGAGTGTTCTCTCTGTGACAAGGTACAGTATACAAGACAGGATATGCGCTCTTGTGAAATAAAATAGATCAATGCAAGTGGTTTATTCATTAAAAAAAGAATGGCACTAACTTTCCACACTGCACATGAGCATGAAAAGAGGGTTTAGACTATGTTTATACTGTTGCTCCTTTCAGTGAAGCGGCATTGTTTGTTCAAAGAGGAACTCAGAGCCACATGAATGGATGCAGAGAACACAGCGCAAAGCAGCAGTGTTCGTTGGATGACCTTGTTCGGTAAAACTTATTCAGAGCATCCCCATGAAAAACACAACAATTGTTGTCATGGGTGGGTGCTGAGGGAAAAGTACCTGAAGAAATTTTAAAATAGAAGACCAAAACTCATTATTATGTAAAGTTTGCTGCCAAGAAAAAACGGTTAAGTTTAAGGCCTAATGTTTTCTACGTACCAGGACTGTCATGCTTCATAGATTTGAAACCAGGCATTAAAGGTGAAGTCCTCATCAGACAAGGCAAATCTGTCAAATTTGTGGCGCCACATGACAGAGATATTTCTGATTGAGTTGTAATTTCTTGGATCATAATTTGCGTATGATAGAATCACAGACAGAAATGTAAGGAGAGAAATGTTCTATGCTCTCTTGGGCGACTTTAGTCACTCAGTGGATATTTGAAGTTATTTGGCAGTTGAGCCTTGGTTTACGACCATGGTGAGCATCAAGGATGGTAGCACTTAACATGGTCATTTAACTTTTATTAGGGGTTAACCATAATGGATTTCCTAGTACACTTTCCCATAAAGTTCTCCTTTTGATACATGCAAAACAGACTCTACACAGTCCAACAGCAACTTGGTGTTGTTAAAGGAAGTGGATCTTCAATTTCTACTTGCTCTGTAACAGAAAATTATCACATATACAAACATCTATAATAAAATATATGAGACACAAAAGTTACTCTAATTACCTTTCATTCTGATAAAGAAAATATTGAGGATGTTATTTTGCAATATTTAGGTGTGCAAACAAAAACTGTCCAGAATAACTTGGACAAAAAGTATTGTTAAGTGGGGATTGCTAGCCCCTAGTAGACAGTTAGCAAGCTAACTAGCTACTCGTTTTGGAGGGAAAGCTAGTTAAGTGGCTTTGCCAGCTTTCAGTGGCCTAAACCTCACAGAAAAATCCTCAATATGTTTTATCTTCGATTCAAAAGGGGAAAATATTCACATTAGATTCAGAATCATTGTGGCTCACAGTATATGTGTTTCCCAGTGAGGATGCTTAAAGTTTAGTCTGACTTTAGTGTGATACAGACACATGCAGAGTGGGTAAGTGTGTCGAGAAATTTACCGACAAACTGTTTTGATCGATGAGCTCTTTAGCTGATGATGAAGGAAGGAGGAAGAGGGACCAGGAGGACACTTTGCCAACCTGTAAGATTTGACATGTGAAGAATATCGATGAAAGTGATTTGTTGTACTTTCCCGACATCATACTTCAACAGAGACTGACACAGGCTAATGCCATAAGATGTAAAATTACACTTCGCTTTGAATCATGCGGTTGAAGTGAGAAGTCCCAACTCCATCAATGCAAATGGCTAACAATAGCTTGAATTATTGAAATGTTACTACATACAAATGATGAGAAAACATGACCATGTTGTATAAAACTGCATATTTATAGTCTTTGACGTGTTGTGGAAAGCCGACATTAGTGTGGTTCATGGATATTCAGTGTGGGCCTACTGTTGCTTTAAGTCAAATAATGGGAGTAAATTGAAGTAAGTCTAAGTGTCAAAAAAGAAACAAAACATTTACCTGAGCAGAGGAGTGCGGACTGTTTTTCATAGTCCCCGGGATGTAATGCCACAGATAACATCAGGTTAGAAGCACTCACGGATAAACGCACTCAGTCCCATGTGGGAGGATTATGAGTAGAAGGTACAGCCCATTGCTTTCTAATAACATCCTCTAATCTCTTGCCAGCTGCCCTTGAGGCTGTCCACTCAGAAAACATTGCAACTTTTCACCTTCAATAAAGCGCCTCCCTCTCACTGCTGTCTCCCCCTCTGCCTAGGAGGGGAGGGGAGGGGTGTGCTCCTCTCTCCATCAAAGAGATTGGACAGGGGTGGCCCTCTAGTTGGCTGTGGAGAGAGAAACCCATTTTTATCCCCTACCCTGTCAGCTTGAATTAACTGTACAACCCCAACCTTTCAGCCGAACCTTTGCCCATTACTTGCAGCGACACTGTTGGCATTGGTTTTCTATTTTCTCCCAAGGTTTTTCTCAGCTCCTGCTCACCCTGCAGTACATTATAACATCCCCTTTTCACACTGAATAGCCTGTGAGGGCACGATGATGAAATGACAAAATCTGCTGTCCTTTTGTGTCAGGTGTTGAAATGGAAAGGCAGGCAGAGTTCATCCATCGATTTTGGGGGAGCAACCAGAGTCATTTGCTTTCACATCAGACTCCTTTGGGATGACTTTGCGATTTTATTCTAAATTCTTTCATCCCCGTTCAGGCTGATCCGTCCATCACAAGTTCAGCCCACTCGCTTTTCAACTCTTGTGCCATTTGTATTCATCCCATTTTCAATTTTCTCCCACTCTCTTACCACGATGCCGCATAATGGGTTTTGTGCTTATAAGGTGTTGTATGGTTTCTTTTTCCAATTAGCATGGAATCATTTCTCCAGCACTAATCTCCAGCCCTGCGTATAGCCGGCACCCCCCATCTTTGATTTAACGCTTGGCATGAATCCGAGGGAGTTGGAGGTGCAGCCATGTTGGAGAATCCCAGCGGCCCACAATGTGTTCACCTCCTGATTGCTCGCCCTCCCAGGTTTAGTGCCGGTTTATGAAGCGTGATATGAAATAAACCCCCTTTCGGTCCCCCAACAAAGATTGGTGGCGTAACTCGCACTCAACTCAGGGAGCTTCGCGTTCAAGGATGAGGGACTTTTGGAGATGCTTTTTAGGTGAGGTGGGAGAACTGGAAATGACGGGAATGGTAATTTATGAACACATCTGTTGAGAGAACTGCAGGGCCGGGCAAACAAAAGGCAAGAGGCAGGCCGACTCTCTGTAAAGCAGAGTAGTGTAGTACTGATCCTGTTTAAAAAGAGGACATGCAGTGCTGTCCTGGGCCTTCAAAGGGAGCAGAGAGAGCTTTCTGCTCAGCGGTATTCAATCATCTTTCAAACCAAATCCTCAGATTAATAAAACCCAACATATTTATGTTTCCTTTTGAAATCCAAAGGCATAAAGCTCCAAAAACAACTGAATTACAGCCTCTTACCCATCTGCGTCCCCGCTGAATTGGCTGTGATGGTAAAGCATAAACCCAAACTGTGCACCAGAGACCATTAGTATGTACAGTGCACTTTATTTAGTATCAGGCGGGGTGTCTGAAAAGTAATGAATATATCAATTGTGTCTGGTCAGGGAAAATATAGGCATCTTTCAATCCCCAGCTTTAACCACAATCTCTTCATTTATGGTTAATAATAAATACAGCTGGGAAGGAAAACATTCAAAATGCAAATTGTTAACACCTACCCACCAGCCCCGTTTAAAACACACACCGGACACACACACACACACACACACACACACACACACACATCTATGCTTATCAGAAACACATACCTTGATTAGATAGGGGACCAGAGGGGAAAAATCAATTTTGCATGATTCAACCCACTAAAGCAGAAAGCTGAAATTCTTATCAATCTATTATGTATTAACTTACTGTCACAACAGCTGATATCAGGTATAAGACATTGATTCTAAATGTATAAGTTAGCTTATTTTATCATTACTAGAAATCAACTGTATCTGATATATATTTAACGATCACTTATAAAAACAGTTATCACATAAATGGATTTGTAAGCCTTACTTCATGTCTTCGTTATCTCTGATCTCTTCATGTGGTTCTTATCAGGTATAAATCAGATGGATGTTTCATGATGGGACAGTTTCCTGAATGTTTGCAACACTGATATTATTGCACACATGGAAGCATTCACAGTTGCTGTAAACAGCTTTCTCTAATCCTTGGGAGCAAATAGTTAAAGATGATATTAATACATCAGTACAACAAAGTTAAGAAATCTCAAATAAGGTTTGCTCTGTTGAAGTTATAACTTTATAACTGAGTGATGTTTTGGTTCTGTGTTTTAATAACCAGGCAGTTTGGCGGCTGTGGCTCAGTGGTAGAGTCAGTCCTCTCTTGTTTGGATGGTTCGGCAGTTCGATCCGAGCTCCTGCAGTAACATGCCGGAGTGTCTTTGAGTAATAATAATACATTTTATTTATATAGCACCTTTTAAAAACATAAAAGACATAGCGAGTGAAAACACTAAAGCACATGACAAAGGTAAGGAGAGCTAAAATGAATTAAGTAAAAAAAAAATAAAACCATGCAGAAATTAAAAAGTCAGTGATGAGTTAAGAAATAAAAGCACATTTAAAAAAGTGTGTTTTTAAAAGAGATTTAAAAGAGGACAAGGATGAGGCTTGCCTGATCTCCTCCGGCAGGTCATTCTGTAAGACCCTAAACCCCAAATCGTGCAGCCAGCAAGTATGTGAACATACAATGGGATTACTTGGGAGTCAAGAAGTTCTGATTTTAAGTACGGCTTTATACAGGATCACAGGAGTCTGCATCAATTGGGCTTGACAAGAGTAGCCAATGTCAGCAAAGCTACCACCACCAGCCTTCACGTCTCCGGTCAGGTTAACGTCCAAATGCTTGTGCTTGTTATACATTGCAGGCTGTGTCAAGCTAACAACACATAGCCCATGTACAACTTTATCTCCATTCTCCAGATCAAAATACTGCTCAACTTTGCCTCACTACAAAATACCATCCATGGTCATCTGTGCCTGTTTACATCTGGATAGTATAGCATTATGGCATTCTACGGTAACTGGGGCTACAGCTTGGACACAACATGACAGGCACGTCAGCTATTAAAGAAATACTAATGACTCATTTAACTGAGTAGTAGTTGTGGTGACGACTAGCAAGGGTGATGACGTTTCATCTTTTAGTGAACTAAACATCCCTCCTTAATACTGATGGGCACTTTACATAGCATCCTCTACCATCAGTGCAAGCATGTATGTGTATGGATGAATGCAGCATGCAGAGTAAAAGCACTCTGAGTGGTCTCAAGATCAGAAAAGAGCTGAATAAGTACAGTCCATACCACATAGACATAAGTACTCAAAGATAAGTAAGGGATACTGTGCGGTTGGCAGGTGGTTATGGGAAATAGATTCCCAACAGGATGAGACAAGACCCCGGTGCGAAGCGCGGGGGTCATCTCACCCTGAAGGTAGTACTATTTCCACCTGCTAACCATACATTATCCTGCTTATCACCCAGCTACTAACTAAAAATACAAATAAGTCGGCACAAAAAACCTTGATTAAAAGATTATTTTATTGATTTCAAATTTTTTTGAATACTTTGTTTTTAAAAAAAGTCCCAGTGATTCTAGAGCAGTTATCGTTCCAAGGCGATGGATTCTTATTTGCCTGTTTTGGTCGACGTAACATGAAACTGATCTCATTCAGCTCTCATTCTCTGATCTCTGCAGTTCACACACCATTAAAAATAAACGAGGCAAATAAATGTCACAACTTTAACACTGCTGCTATCATCAGGTAACAGGTAACCTAAAGTTGCACTCACAGGCTCCACTGCCATTGCTATTATTGCTGGACAGGATCCAATATGAAAGTATTCGTAGCCTGTTGATTAAGCATACTAACCTAAACTAGCGGTTTAGCCACATTGTTTTGATGCGTATTAAAAATAACGGTTTTACCTCACCTTACAGTCTATGGTGTCAACAAGCAGAAGCAAGATTTATTTGACATGATGTGTAATCAGTTTGCCTCTGGCGTTGCTCATGTTAGTGAAAGTTAATTACCGTTGTCAAGGGGTTTTGACCAATCAGAATCTAGCATCTTACACAACCAGAAGATCATTAAGAAAGCCGGGTAATAATAGAGAGTAACAACTCAGCTCATAGGCATGTAACATAACTTATTAAATAAATACATTCATATACACATTCAATAGAACTCATGAATAAATGTCCTTACAGTGTTTTACACATTTCGGGTTAGTCTCTTTCTCATATTTATTCACATGGCTGACATGAGATAATGTACTGACATGAGCTATGTATTTTTACAGACAATCTTGATGACTTGGACTTGGACTAGGACTCAGTTAATGCAGACTCTGGATAAGATCATGGTGACATAACTTGGAATCTTCTTTGGTGATTCAGACTTGAACACTGGATCCTGGTCTTAATTTTAACTTGAGGTTTGGAGAACCTTATTGTAGGTGAACAAATTAACCTACAACACTGTTCCCAAAACCAATTATTTTTGTGAAACAGTGTTGTGTTTTCTAAAATGAGGCTTTTTATGGAAATGTGTTTGCCACCTCATTTATGTAACTAGTTACCTCATCAACACTTTTGGCTTTCGTGCTGATTAAAAAATCGGTCCAAAATGATACCAATCTGTTGACACAGTAGTCACATACATTATATTTCAGAAGTGCATGCAAGTTTCGAAACCCGAAGAAAGCAATGCAATAATTTAGTAAGATGTTGAAATATAAAATGTATCGATCACTGAGTAACCATAACATTTGAATTTTCCACGTCTGAAATCATTTTATGTCAGGATTTTCCAGCTCAAACTTGTGTAGTAGCAAACATGTGCGCCTACGTGTGTGTGTGTTTGCATCAGTATAATCCTGACTCATCTGTGTACCATGTGTGTGTGCTGACAGCCGTAGCACTGCAGCTTCCTTTACTCGCTGTGATCCACATGCTGCTCATAAACACCTGAATCAGATTTCGGTCAGTTCCTCCCTTCTCGTGACATGGCACTTTGCAACATTTCAAAATGCAATAAAAACACCACAGCTGATGATCTCACTTCATCTACAATAAAGCTCAAAATTGTCAACATGATGATGATTATGAGGAATTTAACATAGGGACTGCACGGTGCGATGACTCACCATAATTGCAGTGACCATAAATGCATGCTTTATCGCTGTGATAAAGTATTCATGCTCGGTGGTTGATGCGCTCAGAATGTTTCATGACAGCAGCACTGATGCGCAGTGTGAGTGATCAGAGTCATAAAACCCCAAAAAGGGCAATTGGAAGATAATTCACAGTAGTCAAAGAAGCCTGGATGCTTCTATTTCAACCTAGTTGGGTTGTCGTTTTGCAATGTTAAAACTTTTTTTCCCTTTTTTAGATTTCTGTAAGTGGAAAATAATGTAACCTATTTTGCAGAGTCTCTCAGCTTCTACTTTGCATTTATCCTCTCTAAGTCGTCGTAGAACTGAGCTGCAAAGCCTGTGCCAGTCTACCAGAGCCCTCAAAGATTGGGGAAAAAGGAAGAGCCGGAGGGAAAAAAGGCTCTTTGGATCAGAGACAGCTGCAAATGCTATTTCTCTAGGTTATTTCAGGACCTGGGTGCAATGACTGTGAAGTCAAACTGACCCATCTTTTTCCGCTGACTGGAAGCTGACTGAGGGGTTCATCTCATTTCTTTAATTAGTGTGCAGAAAAAAAGTCTGCAGTCACATGGCTGGACAAATATCCAAATTAGCATTTAGATTGAGCAACAATTCTTACAACATAAAAAGAGGACAATTTATTCACCATTGAATCAAAGTGTTACAAAAAGTACAACTCTTTGTGTTCCGATACTTGTGTGGAGTCTTTTTTCAGCAAGACTGAATCACCTGGAAAAACAACGGCAGGTGGTTACAACATTTCTGATTAGTGGCAGGACACGCAACTAATCTCTTTTGCAACTGTGAGTCTTTTAAAGTGTTTTTAATGTTATGACATTTCAGTTTGGACATACAATTTAAGCCTTTGAAAATACTCATATACTGAATATCATACATAACTAGAAAAACAGGTCACTAGCTGTTTTAACAGCAACTAATCAAATGGACTGTAAGAAAGTCTCTCTAGCTGCTAAAGCCAGCTATCCAACCAGCTAAACAATCCCCAAGAAGCTCTTCAACAAAGCTCCTGACTTTCATGAAGTTTACTCAGGTTATCTTTTCTTTTGTGAAACTGAAAACAATACAAAAAAGTCCTTATTAATATAAACAATAAGGCAGGTCGACACATGTTAAACATTGCTCTAATGCAGCCACATGGCACTAGCTTTTAGCCTCTCTATATAAATGAATGACGAAATTAGCGCTAGTTTAGGGATAAGCGATTGCAACTTAATTCAACAAAAAACAGTATCCTTATGTTTACATCGACAACATAGTGGCTCAATGCATACACATCCTAACAAACATAATAGCTCCAAGACACCAACAAAAGCTAGCCAACCAAAAAACATTTGGGGTTTGACTTGGAACATCAAGGATGTCAAATGCCTCATTGATAATTAGGCAGATGAGCATTTTTGTGAAGCTGGACAATAAGCGAAACCAGCTGTTGAGCCAGAAGATGTTGTCCAGTTCAGTCATGTTGCTATGCCTAGCAGTAGCTCTTCCGCTGATGTTAAATTTGATGGAGAAAGTTAGTGACATTAGCCTACGACTATCTTTATGCTAACTACCTCACCTACTACTGGAGTGTGATGAGTCAAGTTATTATTTGTTCCAGATGCTTGGTTGATTCTGCCTCCTCGAGGCGACCTTATAGCTCCTTTGTTTTGTTCTGCATCAGAGTGCGATTGTTGCATTGCCATGTGTCCAAAACAAGGAGGGAAACACCCCAAATCGTTTCCAAATCATCCAGGTGTGAAAGCACCTTAATGCAGACAGAAAAGATGCTTGTAATTAAACAAAACAAGCTTTATCTTTAGGTAATTGAATCATCATGGTCTGAAGACAAACAGGCCTATAGTTCTTCTTTTACCCTTGTACTCGTGTTGTACTTAGCACTCTGTAAAGCTACATCCCATGCACTGCTATAACATAAAAGAAACCTTCAAAGATCTTTCTATTTCATATCTACGCACTGAAAGCACATGTATGTGCCTGCAGGGTCTTTTCAAACCTTGAAGCCTTGTTCATTTCATCAGTGGTGTTGTTTTTGCACACATCATTTCTTTACATCTGATGTTAAATTGGCCATTTCTTGATACCAAGAGCCAGGAGCACTGTATGCTGAGGGTTTATCCATCAACCAGCATGTTAAAATGACAAGATCTCTTTTATTCCACAGGCAATATGGATCTAAAGAATGTTTCGAGTCACTAAATCAAGAGAAAATCCAGATAAAATAAAAAGAAGCTTTGAAGACTGAGTCAAACGAGACCCGTATATTGTTTTTCCACTATAGCTGAACTGAAAATGAGTGTCTCTTCAGATGTTAAACCTCTGTGTGCTGTTGGTGCTTTGCTCTTTTTTAAAAATTCATCACTCAAGTTTCCATGTTAAAGCTTCATTTGGTTCCATCCAAACAGCTGCTGAGGGTCAGGTCCTCTGCACAATTTAGAGGTTATCTGCCTTGTTTAGGTTGTTAAGTCTTTTTTCAAAGCAGTATCGTTGTCCTGAGAACCAGCAGGGGGCTGAAATAATGAGATATGCCCATCTAAAGGAGCACATGGGGGATATGGAAAGTACGCTGGGTTGTTGTGTTTATTTTCATCAAATGAATGCACTCATTGAGAAATCGTTGGAAGCCTTTTTAGTAGTGTCCATATATCACTCACGACGGAACAACAACTTGTAAGGAATGTTTGAATAGTGCAGCATTAATGAGAGTTTTGCATGCATTCAGCTGATTCAGTCTTATTGCAGCATGATGATCTCACATGAAGAAGTGGGCAGAGGTGTAAGAAAATAAAACATACAAGCATACCTCGCGCACAGGAATCTCCTCTGGCAATCACAGCCCTCTGAGGCCCTCAGTGGGCGTTTCAGCCTTGGCCCCCATTGGCAGCGTGCTGCCGCCTGGCAATCAATTCTCATTTCACTCACTCATCTACACCTCTCACATTGATCTGAGTCGCCCTGCATATCGTGCATGTAGGCAGCAACTCAGCTCAGCTTTCCCATCCAGTCTGGGGCACAGATGGTCCACATGGACCCAGGAGAGAGGACTTGGTGTTCCAGGTCTTTAGTAGAGGGATCGAGGGAGATCAGGAGAGGATGCTGGGCAGCACTAGGCCTCTGGCAGAGTGCAGCCAGACAGACAAAATGAAAATGTTCCGTAACGGTTTGTACTTGGAAGGAGAGGTGGGTGGGTTGGTGAAAGATGGGTGGGCGGATGGACATCTCCGTAGACCAGGAACCAAATAGATCGATGGAAATAGCGTGACTTAGCTTTGTTGGAAATTTAACTTAAGCAAAGGTGTCCGGTTTAGATCCATCAAGCTCTACATTCATGCGGCGTATCCTCATTTTATTCTGATAACCAAAACATCAGGATGGGGATCAGGGGATAAAAGGGGATTAGTAACCAGGCTTAAGGTCAGCTGGGTGTTAATTGTTATTTGGTTATTTGATTAATGGCAAATTATCAAGGGAAAATTGCACCAATGAAAGTCCTTTGTTGATATATTAAAAGGTCTTGTCCTCAATAGGAGCTTAACCGCCCATAGCATGTAGCCACATCACTGCTTTAGGGACAAAGTCTTTTACAGTAGCAGCTGGCCAATGGAGGGCATTGTAGGGTGCCAAGCCAACACTGTAGCTCACAAGGAGTGACAGACCTTCAGGAATAGGGATACATATGTATGTGTGTGTGCGTGTATTAGAGTTGGGCAGTATCCAAGTTTGATATCGTTAAACCTCCACTGCAGCTTCCTTGGGTATACGGAATAACTGTGACTTATTAAAAGAGCAATGTCGTGTATAAACAGCTCCAATGTGCACTGAGAGCGCAGGATGTGTGCTGATCCGTGGGTATGGATTACACAGTTTGCGAATCTGTGGGTAGGGATTACAACCGTGTGCACATATTTGCAAACCGTGCAGGAGGTTTTGCATGTGGCTCTTTAATTTTCGTGACCTGGCATCCACGGGCTCCGTCCTAATAGCGGTCAGTGGATGATTGGTCCTGAGAAAGTGTCCATCCACAACCTATAAGAAAGGATATCCATTCAGAACAATATTGCAATTATACTGTTGTTGTTGTTGTTGTTGTTGTTTTCTAAAGAGAAAGTCATCCTTATATGCCAGGAGGACAAATTTGAGTCAACACACTTGAAGTTCAGACAAAACAAAAGGATACTCGTTCTTTCACTCAGCATGTCATCTGATCTCTCACATTTGGTTTTGGAATTTTTCTGCCTCAAATGTTTGCTACATGCATACATCATATGATCCTCATCCTTTAAGTCCTCAACACATGTCTCTTTGTTGCACAGACAGATATGCTGAAGGCCAATGAAGCGCACAGACACAGGAAGGAGCTTCAACACCCCGACCAAGCTTCCCGTTTACAATGAGCTTACATATAAACCGTTACTTGACAGCTTAGACAATGTGATGAACTGCTGGATACAGAAGACACATCATGGTGCATGAATCTATTTCAAGAAAAGATCATATTCACAACAAATAATCATAAGAAAATCACATGACTGTCATGGGACCTTCACTTCCTGTAGATCAATAAGTTCTGATATTTTTTTTAGAAAAACAATAGAAAAATACTTTTAGAAACTGTCACAGTGATCCATATATAGCACAGCTATGACTACAGCTGTTATTTGAGATTTGGGCCTGTCTTTAATATGCCTTGGACAGAGGATGTTTGGAAACATCTATACGTTCAATAAAATGTTAAAATGTATTGAAAATGCAAGACAATTGTTATGATATTTGTTGTGAAGTATTTTTATCTCAAACTTAACTTACAGTCACAAATTACTACTTATGAGTTCTTATAAATGTGTTATAGGACCTTACGGTTGTTAATAACCTCATGTAGCGCTGTCACTTCACTTAAAGCACCTAAAGACATGCTATAGCATGTCATATTATTAAGACATTTCCATTTGAGAATCATAGAAACTATAAATTCTTATGATACATTGCAAGAGTTCTCTATGCACCTTTATAACTGGATACATTTGTTGGAGTCATGATAGGTGATGAAACTCAGAATTCAAAGGATGGCGTTGTTAGTTTTGTATTAAGGTATAATGTATTGTAAATCATACCTTCATAAGGCATTATGTTCATAAACATCACTATAAGTTGTAATGAACACTTCCAATCACTTATAATGATTATTATAAAGCCTTAATAATGATGATTTCATTAAAGACATCTTGCACAAGTGTGCCTTAATATTAGTACCATTTAATGTATAATCCCAAGGACTGCATAAAACCGTATAACTGTTGTGCTGTGGAAGATGACTTACTTGTCATTGGCTCCTGTGGCTTGAGCTATGACATGAGAGAGGGGTTTGGTTCATGAATAATAAGATGCAGCTCTCAGCTGTGTAGTGTCTCAGCTCTTGTGTATCTTAATGAACAGAACTTAAAGTTCAATCTAATGCTCTGAAGAAGGCCTTCTGCCAAAACACGTGTTTAATTATTGTGATGTGAGCCAAATGAACTAGTTTATTGTTAGTGTCCCCCTTAACTTAGGTTTTGAGATGGGCTGCATTTAAGATGTGTTTTAATGTAGTTTAAAAACAAGTTTATTTTTCAAATGGTCAGACTATTCTTTTAATACCATGCTCTCTTTTGAGCTTTCCTGCTGTGAGTTTATTTATCAAATAAACAGGTGTATATTGGATCAAACAGCGACCCTTTAGCCCCTGGGCCCTCTAAAAGGTTGATGTGGCCTATGATGTGCACCATAGACTGTCTATGAACATGAACAGAACAACAGCTACTCCAAAGTGAAGCCAAAACTTTTAGAGCCCCCCCTTGTGGCTGGAGGTACAGGTCATAAAATCTGCCTTCTCCATTATAATAGATGGACCATGGGTCAAGCTAGAAAATCTAAATACATATCCAATCAATTTTTCTCAGACATGATTTCTGTCATAGAAGTTAGTTTTTATGCCAACTTTTGTTGAGGTGTGTGTTCTTTTCTGAAAGGTGTATTTTTTTAATTAGTTATCTAATGTTACTAATAGGCGACGGGACGCCATGATTGACAACCTTGTTGACAATTACTGGCTTAAGATTAGAACAGTGAGAGGAACTGTAAGGAACACTAACACAAGAGTCATTGAACTTTCCAAAACTTTGAGTGTCTACTTCAAATGAACACACGAATCTGTCCTGCTGTGGACCGTACCCACCTGAGGGATCTTCGCCATGTTACTTTGAAGTAAGCTTTGATCAGCAGAAGGGGTGTGACAGCTAGATTGTATGCACTCCAAAATATGTCTGTCTTTATGTCATATCCTTATACAGTCAGTATACAATCAAAGGTGAGAGCCAACCCAGTTGAATGTGTTAACTAGAAAAAAATGTCCTCATATTCAGATTTTCAAGTTCCAATAAGAAAAATCCACAACTTTTCCCATGTTCATATTTTCTCTGTCTCTATCCTTTTCTTCCCCAATTACCCTCAATGCTAACTGCTGTACTGCAACAGAAAACAAGAGCAAACCAGCAGGGTTTCAAAAGTTCACAGCCTGCTAGGGGAACACTTCAAATCACAACTGGGTCCTTATGTAACAAAGTTCCTCCCGACAGGAACGGAAACATCTTAAAATGACACAGCAGATTCTGGGAAAAACAGGCGTATCATTGATCCTTCTGACAGGCGGGATTGTTTGATTCATGAACCCTCTGAAATAATGAGTCGCTTTAATCACAAACAGAGATACCATTGATCTCTGCTTAACAATGTGAGTACAAAATAAACTTTAGAGTACCTTGTGTGATGTTTTTGAATCTAATGTGTCTTTTTTCATATCATCTGTTTGTTTTTTACACTTTCTGAAGTGTGTGTGGTGCCTGTGGAGGGAAAGAATGACAGAAACAGATTCAATATGAGCAAAAGCACAGGTCAGACCAAGGGAAAACTCTGGGTTGCCATTTAAAATAAGGTCACTCACTTCCCTTTGGATTCTAATGACTTTTATTGATGTGTTTAATAAGTTTTCCTTTCTACTGGGTGTTAAGGGACAGCATGGTTCCAGGGTGGTGCTCATGATGCAACAAGAAACAGAGCAACAAACGCGACAGGGAGACAGATGAGGAGAGAGCCAGACGGACAGAGATGGAGCGAGAGAAAGTGGAAAAGATCCCAAGACTTCAGTCATACTAATCCCTTTGGCCAAGAGCTGAGGGCCAATTATTCTTCATTTGTCTTTTATCTCAGCACTGCTGTGTGAGAATGGGGCTCATCCAAGGCCTGTCAGGCACTTATTGATGCTGTCTGGCCTGAAGGGTTCACACAATTCTGGAGATGGGACCAGAGGCCTTCAGGGTCCGAGGGGGTAATTGTGTCAGGAATTGGGGTTGGTTGCTGAAAAGGTACTTTGTATTAGATTGTAGAGAATGACACGAGGTGAAGCTATATCTTTAAAATAAAGTTAAGAGTGTTTGGCAACGATACAGTTTTGATAATGGTGGAGTTCTGTTCTATGTTTGGACAGGATGCTGTTGTAATATTGGACACAGCTGCTCCTGCTGGACTGTTTAGTGTAAATGTAAACTCATGTATGATGTAATCGCAAAGGAAATGTACACTGTGTCAGCGGTGGTTAAGATCAGATCTTGGGAACACATTTCTTGCTGAGAGTTTGATGGGAAAATGTGTGAGCGGACTTCTTTGTCCACTCAGTATGAAGCTAGAACCAGGAGACAGGCTGTTTCCGAAATCGCCTACTATACTAGCAGTACGTACTGATATGTCCAAAATTCAGTATGTAGTAAGTAGTATGTGAACAAGAGCAAAATCTGCAGTATGCCAAAACTCCCCGGATGTCTACTGATTCGGGAAAATATCTCAGTGTGCATCGGACCAGTCTTCCTCGCGTACTGTTTCCCATAATGCATAGCGCTCGTTCTGCTTTTTCTTTTTCCTCATTTTTTGACGGGAGGAAATCTGTTTTTGGGTGCTGTGAAAGTTATCAAATTACATATAAACCACTTCCTAACTTTTTAAATCATAAATGGATGCTAAATAAGCTTTTTATTTATCGGCTTCGCCGTTGTTTACTTCCGCTTTCCGAAACCGGAAATCCAGCGAAGTCTGGCTCAGCATGCTGCATGACAGATCGGACAGAACAGTCATACTACATACTAAATTCAAATGCAGTATGTAGTAGGCAATACCTACTGCCTACTACATTAGTAAGTAGTATGTAGCAGGCCGTTTCGGAAACAGCCATAGAGTATTTGCAGTCAGGCTAAACTGGGCTATTTCAAGCTACGCTCTATTTCTCTTTTATTTTATTTTTGTAAACTTTTCTTTTCTGTTTACTTTTTTTATTTGTTTTCTCTTCGCTTTTCTTTTTATTTACTTTTGTTTTATTTATGTATTTATTATTTATTTTTGTTTAGAGTTTTATAAACTTTTGTTTTTTTTCTTATTGTCTTTTCTTTTTGTTTACTCTTATTTTCTTTGTTGGTTCGTTTTCTTGTAGTCTTTTCTGTTTGTTTTGTTTTCTGTTTTGTTTTGTTTTTTCTTTTGTTTTTTTTTGTTTTCCTTTTTAAACTAGGTCAGATGAGTTAAAGTGTCATACAAACTCTGAATTAAGTACACGGTGAAATTCTTACATTTCTGTCTCTGTATGGATTGAATGCATGGGAGAACCATTTGAAAGATGGGTCTGGTGTTTTATATTTTATTTCTTTTGTTTCAGCATAACAACAAGCTTAGCTAAGCTAAACTAAGCTGTCTCCTGACTCCAGCTTCTTATTTAACATACAAATGTAAGTTCTATCAGTCATGTTAGTGTTATCACATCATCTCCCCCTCTTTAGGTAACAACATTCAAAAGCAGTAACAGACGAGATCAGAGGGAATCAGTCAAGAGGAAAGGGAGAATATAAAGTGAACAGGTGGTTATGCAAATTAGAAACCTTGCAGAGCAACCTCACCCTGTCAGAATTATTATCCAACAGGGTTATGGTTACCAAATTAGTATTGATTTAAAGATGATTTTATTGATCTAAAAGTGATTCTTAACAGCTAGAAAAAAATCCATCCGATAAAACAATCTGTATTGCTTCCCGGCAACAGGTTCTTATAAGCTTCCTTGTGTGACCAATTAACACTAAACTGAACATTTAAATTCTCAGATATTAAAACATCAGAATACTCTTTGTTTATAATTCATTTCCATTGAGGATAACGTTAGACGAGGTGAACAGGACTTCTGCAGGAATATTTATTTTTACATTTCTGTCATCATTCAGCTCTCCTTCTTCTCAGAGCTTTGCAGATGCCACACCTTCCAACATAAATGAGGCAAATGTCACAGCTTTAAACACCACTGACATTATCACTACTGCTTATGGATTACGTTACTTTATAGCAAATTGCAATTTAGATATGCCTCTCCAGCCATGCTACAAATACCTGGATTGCAGGACAGGATGTTGCTACCAGAGACTGTAGTCACAGAGCCAACAGACAGACAGAAAATGTATCAGACTATTTTCTGAGGATTGATTTGTTGTGACGTGTGATAAGGTTGTCCTTTAATACCTTGGTGCTCTTTGTGTTGAGAATGAATCACTGTTGTTATGGGGTTTTGCCAAAACAGAAACAAAAACTTAACACAGCCTGGTATAACAAGCAAGAAAGCCAGGTAATAACATATTTTAATGTTTTGGAGGACTAGTTTTTTCCCCACTCATCTTTAGAATGTGGAAATTATTCTTAATTAAGATCATCCAATAATAACCTGTTGTCATGGGCTGTCTGATACAGCAGCACAAGGTACCCACTCAACAAACCCATCCATATTTAATTTAGACCAAGAGAGTTTCTTGTTCTATGATTTTTGAAGGATGAATGAAGTGAAGCAGCAGTTTGAGTAGGGTGCTAAGAGCTTGCACCAGCCAATTCATGTCAATCTCGCTTTCTGTGTCAGTCAGAATCCCTAGCAAGGGGTATACAGTGTATCACTTGGAGCTTGTGCATTGCAGTTTGATGTGTAAAACAAAGACAAAAAACAAAGATGTGTGACAACAAAAAACCTAAACTATATCCCATCAGAATCCATACCTGCTTACAGCTCATCTTAATTATCACAAGATGCCACATGCTCTCCAAATCTGGAGTCGAGTTGTAGAACTGTATGTATCCCGCTTATAAATATGATATAAATAAATAAATAAATGCATAAATAAGTTTAATAGGTTAAAAGAGTTACATCTAAGTCACTGAAGTTAAAATCATTGACAATAAATGAACTTAATTTGTTAAAAATATTTCCCTTCAATCCATTACAGCTAATTTAAAAAGCTGTAGGACATTGCTTTAAATGATAATGATTAAAAATGTAGCTGTAAGAAATTGTTAAGAGACCTGTTGTTTCCTGCCTTTAACTCAGTGTGGTAGAAAAGAGAGAGAGACGAGCGAGCTAACGAAAGATCGATAGCAGGAAAACAAAGAAAAAGTGACTTCAAAACATTTTGATAGGTTTTTCTTTCAAACTTGAAGCGATATGTGCTGCTTTTTTGAAGAAGGCTGTATTTGAGTTACCTGTAATGGTTTTTGTTTTTTGAACCTTGAAGTTTAAGCGAAGAGACAATTTATTTTCATTTTTTTTCGTGGTGTGACAGTGTGGGACAATATGGCGAGCCAAACGGATTGACAACGTTTCTAGATGCCAAACTCAATTCCATTGTGCCAGTGAGATAATCTGCTGAGACTGCTGAGAGTTGATAAACTTTCTGCCAAAGCAGTAGGAGTTTTAGATCCTTTGTTATAACTTATCTGAGTTTAAAAGGACAATTTTGAACTGAAACAAGGTTGAGAAGTTTACCTCCTTTGGAAGTGAATTTGAGAAAATAGCTCTGAACTAAAATGAAGGGAGTAACTTGGAACTGAACTTGATTTGAATTGAAAAAGACTTAACTCAAGAAAATAACTAAACCCAAAGTAGACATACATCTTGAATCTAAACAAAAATGGATACTCACAGACCGGTCTGATTTAACTTTTTATTAACCTGCAGGAGTGTTACCAACTGAAACGGTTGCATTTATACACATATATATATATATATTATAGTTCTGTCTTATGTCTGTGCTATTTATAGTAAAGTGCCAGCTTTTGCATTTAAAGTATATGGTCTCTGTCACTAATTATAGTGTTACTCCACTCAATCTGAACCTAGAACTGGTCCAGTAGCTTGAACTTAAGACACATGGTTGAAATAAGTGCTACATATAGTTTGCCCATTTCAATACCTGGTCTAGACCAGTGTCTGAAATTAGGATATAATGTTTACATGGAGAAACACAAAACAGGATACCTAAAAACCTGATCAAATGTAATCACAGTCAGTAACAAGTATTCATGATTCACACAGATATATCTTTTCACATGTTTAAGGTTTATTAGATGCATCTGAAGTATTTTTGTTCATTTCTTCAGTCTTTTTCTCATCAGCCTCAGTTGGCTCCTTGTGTCTCTCCTTTTTTCTTTCCATCTTGTCATCATGAGTGTGATGGCTTACACACACACCCATCATATGTCCCTGGCCTGTCACTCATACTGCACCACACCGACCGCAAGTATGCCATCTGAAAGAGTCGTCAGAGCTGTCAGAGATCCAGAGTTTGGGTCTTTATTTTCCGTGATGATAAATACTAAACAAAGACTGCACTGGGTTTCTCTTTTTACTCTCTGGCAACGTGTGGTTTGATATGAAATCTTAGTGCGGTGGATATGCAAATTGCTACAATACATTTCTTTACACATTGTTAACATTAGACAAAATGACAAACTGTCGCTGTGGCTTTGGGCCAGTAATGAGGCTTTAAATGGTGCAGCGTTGGTTTGTTTCAGCGCAGCCCCTATTAACCTTCAAATGTGGCAACGAGCGCAACTTTAAAGGATTTAACAAAGCAGCATGTCAGTTACAAATATGCTGATTTCGTCTAGGTCAACATGTCAGATCTATACTCCGTGTGTCCCATAATTATTCTGTTGCCTGAAATTTATTCCAAAACCTGTACGACAACACAGGAGTAGAAAGGCTAGTTGAAAAGGGGCAAAAATGCTGACAGATCGCCAACAGAGTGATGGAGGAAGGCGGTGAAAAAGAGAAAGAGAGACAGACATCCTGCTACAAAAAACCTCTTTGATGCTTCAACACAACCTGGTATGAAAAGTCTGCTCTTTCATCTCAAGCTTTTGGGAGAAACATAGATTAAAGTCACATTATTTTTAATTGATGCAAATATGATTGATGTCAAATCACAGCTGGTGTTTCGCCCGTCCTTTTCCTGTTTTTTTTCCCACACTTATTTTAACCACCATTTAAGCACAATTTCAGTCTCGTTTACACATGGGATGTATTTTTCTATCATGCCTCACTCCCTCACAGAGTTGTGTGCACCACGTTTTGGACATTTGCAGAGTGGAGAGTCAGAACTTGTATTGTAGACAGGGGAAAGTATATTTAAATACGATGAAGGTCAAGCAATTCTATGAAGATTAAACCATGTTATAAAAATGTAAACACTACTCCAGCACTTCATGATAAAGCTGCTTAGACCTTTATTTTCGTGTTAGCTTACTTGGTTCTGGGCGTCAACCTTTTGGCAGTCTACCTGTAAGGTCTGGACTAAAATAAACCCAACAGCCAGGATGCAGTGCTGTCTGTCTCTGTCCTCTGCTGTCCACTGGAGCCTGTCAGACAGAGGGCAGGGCAGAGCACACACACAGGGCAGAGAGGTCAGTTGACAGGTGGAAGTTTGGCTTCAGCTGGATTCAGACAAAACTCAGTCGCCTTCACAAAGGAATTTAGGTGAGGTAAGGGCATGTTTTTGTTTATTTAGGATGTACCGACTCTGTAACTATTGGCCAAATAACTAATTTCTGGTAACTCTCTTCACTCTGTGAAGCTGTTTTCCTTTTTCTTGAAAGGTAACCTTGACTTGAAGGCTTTATTTAGATCAGATTTATTTTGGTACTCTTAGTACTTGCACATGATGGTGTTACACATACATTGCACATTAAACACTATGCTAAACCAAAATTGTGTGACAGTGTTATGTTTCCTTAATATGAAACAATCTACAAGAATGTAGTTCTTATAAGGTCTAATGTATTGTTAAACCAAATAATTTTAATTAAGTCAAGCTTGCCATCAGTTTAACACAAATCAGGCATTCAGTCTCTCCACGGAAATGTATTTAACCCTGTAATCAGCATACACACATACACACATTGCTGTCCTCTTCTTTTTACTCAGATTTTCTTTGTTTATCCAACACTGCAGAGACTTGCTCATTTGCGCTGATTTGAAGTTACTCTCTGATCAAACTCACAAGTCAGCATCATGTAACGCCCGTGAAAAGATATGGGTAATGTATTTCAGGTGCTGTCATGAACTGCCAAGAAAAACTGTAATTTGGAGAGAACAGGAAAGTGAAGTGGCAGCTGGTAAGAACTTCTGTTATGCTAAACAAAGTCCTTGTACGCCAAGGGGTTAAACACAGTAGTGGTAGGACTGCATAGGCCCACTAACAGCCCAGTTAATCATTCTTATGACTGTCTTATTCTGTCTGATTTTAGTTTGACATTAATTTAGTGTGTCTGCGTTTTGTTCCATATTAGCCATTTACATTGGGCTTTTATTTCAGATTCCTTGTACCGTGAAGGTTATTAGAGCATAAAGAGTCTACCTTAACTGTAAAGCTGTGAGCTTGTCTGCTTAACAATAGGCTGAGACACTCCTAAAAGCACTGTACAGTTTTTTTTTTAAATTATCCCTACATGTGACATAGACTGGACCTAAGCCTCCTTTTAACACCTGAAGAGGCACTCACCTGTCAATCAACTAAATACACCCCCAATTATGCAAATGTGCATACAACCCCTAGTCTTTATATTGTTAAACAGGAAGTGTTATACAAAAACTATTCACCCCCTGTACAGTTGTTGTGAATCAAGAAATGAGTTACAATTTGATGTGTTTCTGCGGGTCATTTTAACATGGGGCGTAGTAGAGTTTCCTCTGCTTTTGGAGTCAGCCTCAAGTGGACACTAAAGGAACTGCAGTTTTGTTTTGTTTTTTTGCACTTCAGTATTGGCTCTTATTACATTGTTACATGTTTTTAGATGATCAAACTATACCTTCTCATTATACAATATCAATTACATCATCAAAGTTACATGAATATAGTTTGAAGTACATTTCTTGTGGCTGTTTGCTGAAAAACAAATGTAGTGCAATATTTTCTCTGAAATGTAATGAAGTGCACAAGGTCAATTCAACCAAGTCAAGTTATGGTAAATAAAAGCCGTTCTTAATTAAAACACCCATTATATCTATTACTGGTTGAATACGAGATGACATGAAAGGGTGCCAATTAGACGCTACAGTTACCATATTCAAAGGTGTTTCATGTTTAAAGGCTGGATATTCTATTTGATTTCACTACAATCACGGCTGATTTATATAGAAAGTAAATCTACAAAAACACAGTATTTGTCTGATCTCAGAGACCCGCCGTGCATTTTCAAAGGCAGAAAAATAAATATGAGAGCCATGATGTTTGAATATGAGTCATGAATGGGGCAGGCTTCGTGTAAGATGTCATCCTGACCTATGTCATTCCAAATTTGGCTCTTGTAAGCTGTACTCCTGAAGGCACGAACAGGGGAGCAGATGGGGAAGGCTCACAAAGGGGTTGTTTAACCATTAAATATTGAAACAGGGGTTAGAGTCTGCAAACACTCTCCAAATCTGAGAGTGTGCGTTAGAGCGTCTGCAAGACACCTCCTAATACTGATTTTAATGTTTGGTGATGATGTTAAAAATGGTTACATGGCAGATACTTGAGAAAATGATTGTAAATATTGTTTTTTACTAAACACATGAACAGACATCTTGAAATGTGTTTCCCCCTGACAAACATGACCACAAACAGCTTCTTTATGCATATATCAGAGACACATGTTATCCACTATAGAACAAGAGCAGTGATTTACTCAACTCAATAACCAGGTAGCACACTCTATTTCCTTTTCCTGCTCTGAGGAAATTCCTTTTTTAAGTTTTTGAGGTATTGTTTTCCTCATTTTTTGTTTTCCTCAATGAGGTATCGATTTTTTTGTTTCTCCCAAACGGAGTTGGTAATGAGCATCAGCCAAATACTGTGGCAGTCTGCTCTAAGGTTAACGTGTGTGTGTGTGTGTGTGTGTGTGTGTGTGTGTGTGTGTGTGTGTGTGTGTGTGTGTGTGTGCGCGCGCGTGCGTTCGTGTGTGTTTGTCTCCATGTGTGACTCCTTTCTCTCTGCACAAATAGAACTAATTGGTGCAGGGACATACGGCTCGTCCAATTATCAGGTATGACATATGAATTTCAGATTTCGTGATTTGCATGAATTAGCTTCAGGCTTTTTTCCTCACTGAAGTCACGGCTCACAGCCTTTCTGTGTGATTCAAGCCCAGCTGCTGTCCTGTCCGGAACTTTAATATGTTAGTTCTGCTGGAGCTGGAAACTTTCAAGGAAATTAGTCAAGGGTTGTCCAGTTTGTTCGCCAAAAAGGACAGAAAATGAGCTTGTTATGAACGTCATTGGGAAGATTGAAGATGTCCCAAATGCCACCGATATTGTTACACCATCTACAGAGTACTCTCGACAGAAAAGCATTCAGGTTTCGAGGATAAGCAGGGCGGAAGTGTTTTGTTTTTCTTTTTGCTTAAAGTGATGTTCTTTAAAAGTGGCCTCCAGCCAGTCCTTATCAGTCATCTTAGAGAAGTAATTACACTATAATATCTCAAAATTATGGCATTGTGATATAATAATGGAAGGGGAGTATGCAAGCACTTGGGCTCAGACTGCAGCATCGACTACATTAGGACTCAGAGAATTGAGAAGAAGACTAATTTGGGGAGCCTATCCCAATTGATCGACCAAATAACCTAACAAGCATGTTTATGGACTGTCGGAAGAAGTACCTGCTGAAGTATACCTATGCACCCACAGGGAGAACTTGCAAACTCCACACAGAGTAGGACAGCTGAAGGGAGACAGAAAATGTGGGGAGTGGGGAGTGGGAGAGGACATGCGGCAAAGACGTTTGGCTGGAACCAGTGACCGCTGCAGTAAGGACTATAGCCTCTGCCACACCAAACGGCAACCCGTTTTTGTTGGTTCTGAAGCCCTCATCTTTTATTTAGTTCCAAGCAGAAGCTGGCATGTGTGTTCACCTACATGCACGTTCATGTGCCATCTTTTTCCTGCCAGAAAGAGGAGCCAGGAAATTGTGTTTTATTTTTACAGATTTTACAGCAAAAGCAAACAAGAGCACTGCAACATGTTCAACATGTAAAAGAACCATCGAGGAGGAGACGGAGACACGCTCAGACTTTAACAGACATCTGTCCTGTAAGCACGTAAAAACTAAGTGAGACGTTTTAGATAGCCAACTTGGAGTGTTGTTTATGTTACTGTCAGTAAAGTATTGGTAATGTTGGCAACTAAAGTGATTCCACATCTGGGCCCAAGATGTTTGTTAGTTAAATTCTGATTAACAGCTGCTAGGCTGCAGGCAGTTCTGATTTTATTAGACACCTGCAATGATCCCACAACAACAGAAACAGTGTGTCCCCATTAAGGGAGGCGTGGTGCGCTTTTACGCATGACTATTAGAACAGTAACTTCATTAAAATGTGTTTTCAATGCATCCAGAGGTCTTGCAAAGCCCTGGTTCATACTGAGAATAACAGGCCTCTCTATAATAAATCAGTTCTGAATAAGCACTCAATGTGGATTTATGTGATGTGAACTCAACTCAGTCTCAACACTGAGGACCTGAGACTCGTCTTGGACCCAAGGTTATATATTAATAAAGAGAGTATCTCAGTACACTCACTCTCTACAGGACTGTCATCATCTCCATATATTTGCTTTTAAAGTTTATCATGCTTTATTTAAATCTGTTCCTCCTCCATATGAAAGCAGATAAAAGGTGCAGACCAGTAAATATATTTGTATCTTACAAGCAAATACACTTAGACATTTTGATGGTCACAAAACTCTAAAAATTGAAGTCAAAATGGTGTGAAAGCTTGGAAATATTGTGCTTTTATTCCAAAAACGTATTTCACCAGTCAGTCTTTAGATTCCAAACCTAACTCCCAGAATAGTTGTCTTTGAAGTTTTTACAAATTTAGTTTAAAATAAGTTTCAAAGAATCACTAAGGATGTCAAAACCACTTATAAATCTGAGTTAAAGAGGCGTAAAGGGACATCATTTATTCATCCTTTCAGATAAAAATCAGCGTGTAGTTTATCATCAAATACAGTCATTCTGCTACTAAATAACAACAAACCTGACATGTTCAGCAAAGAGGAAAATAATGTCTTCTTGATATAAATGAATGATTTAGTTTTAGTTCAATAAATATGCACAAAAAATGAAATGAATTTTTTTCTATCAGACTTTGTTTTTGAGTTGCAGCTTTTACGGGGAAACCCATGGATTCACAGTTTCTTCCAGCAGAGTCCTGGTTACAAGGAATAACTTTCAAGCCTGGCTTGTAATAAAAAAGCGGATTAATACAGGAAAAGGTTGGTGTTGCTGTCAGATATTGTCCTCTTGCTGCACACATGCTGACATCCTGTGGGTCACTGTCTGAGGTGGATTGTTATAAACAAAAAAACATGACTCCCAGAGGAGCAGGAGAGAAGTAAGCAGCTTCTATGATGGAACATTACTCATTGGTATTTCAGAAAGTTTAACCCAGTGTGTCATTTTCCTGTCATAGCTCTCTGCTTATTTTTTTTAAGAAGATTCATTAAGCTCAATAATGACACAACTCATCTTCTGAAGTTAAACATTTTTCAGTTCCCACACATGTATATTTCCCTTCAATTAATCCAATTTACATTTTATATATTTTACTTTGTTTGCAGTAGCAGAAGCCTTATTAGCTTTACAGGTCTGTGTAAATCACTCCGCCATTGTCAGCTTGGTTAAAACCCCTCTGGTGGCAGCTTAGGTGTGTAAAATGAAAAACTGCTACTAATATATGCCTGTGTGCACTAACAGTATTTGCTTTGGGTGTTTTTGGACTGGCAGTGTCAATCTTCTAAACAACATGGGGAGCAGAGCCTTCAGCCGCTCTGCTCCCCAGCTCTGGAACTCTCTCCCACCTGACCTCCGTGATACTGACTCACTCCCACATTTTAAATCCAAACTCAAAACTCATCTGTTTAAACTGGCTTACTCCATCTGACCACAACTCCACTGTCCATTCACTTAAAACTTTTAAATTGTGTTCTATTTACTGTTTGTTATTTAAACTTTGTTTGTTTTTAATGTTGTAAGGTGACCTTGAGTGCCAAGAAAGGCGTCTATAAATAAAATGCATTATTATTATTAACACCAATGAAGTTTGGTGTTGTCAGTGCTCAGTTTCCTGAGCCTAAAAATACAATTAAAATGCCTTAACCCTAAAACCCCAAATCAAGAAGGGCAATTAACTTTGTCAACAAAGACAGAGAGTGCAATTTCCAGGTTAAGTGCTGCTGCCAGTGCCAGGACAGGAAACATTTCCATTTCCATTTCCATTTTCTTTGAAAAGTTTAAAAAAAAATCAAAGTAACTATAAATGCATAAAGAGGAATTTCATACAGGCTTAATGGTCACTATGAAGCAAAAGTGTAAGGGCCCGATCTACTAAAGATTTGCGTTTATAAAAACACGTGCAAACTTGATAGCACGTGCAAAGCAGATGTACTAACCGGGTGCACCGACGATTGCGTCTGTCAAAAGAGCAAAATAGCACACGGTATCCGTTTTGCGTGTTTGCCTTCATGAATATGCAGAACACATGTCATTCATCAGAACGCGCAAAATACTGGAAGGAGGAGATGCAAATGTAATCATTTAACGCACGCAATGTGATTTATCAAACCTGAAGCAGATAGCGAGCGCTGTTTTTGCGTCTATATTTAGCACGTTTGAAAGGCAGGTGCAAACTGGCACAGCATTACGCACACAAGGCTGCGGTCACTGTAAAGCTCATCATAACATCGCTTTACAACATGCCCGCAACAGCGGGCAACTACATTTTTTAGTCAATCAAACCAAGAGAACAAACAAATAATAAAAATAATAAAACAACACAAATTCAAAGCAGTTCAGCACCACGGATAGCGACCGCATCATTCTGACACCCACTTAAACTTTTTCAACTAATGAGAACACAGTAGGTCACTGTATCAACAGCTATAAAGTTTAGTAAAATTGGCACAGCGGCCCACATCTTCACATACAAACAAAAAAACAATATGAAGTGCTCGGCCTACTCACCACTATTTGAACGAGCCTTAAGCTCCGCGGACTTGTCCAAGATGTGCTGTATGTCCATTTTCTTTGATCTGTCATTCTCAATGTACAACATGACATGTCCTCAAACATGTTCACAGTTCCATTTAAGCTGGTGAATCTTTGGGACAGTTGCTGGATGATGATATCAGGCATTAAAAACGTTCACCCAAAAGTTGCTCTCTGCGTCAGTGAGGCGACTGTCTTCATCCAAGTGACGCCTAACATTTCTGGCCCTGGTTGTTTCAAAACTGCGACTTCCCAATTAACTAGCTAGAGCAAGAGTGGCAGACTTAAGGCTGATTTATACTTCTGCGTTGAATCAACGGTGTACCCTACGCCGGGGGTCCGCGTAGCTCCCGTACCTACGCCGAGGCATACGCACGTAGCTGACTTGCACCTCCTCCAAAATGTAACTCCACGTAGAGCCAACGCGGACCGCAAGCCCTGTGATTGGTCCGCTCGGCGGCTTCGTCTTTCCCGCATTTACAGCACTTCCGGGATCCCGGACATCGGCCGCACATCGTTCGTGTATTTCATCTCCTCCTCTCTATTCTTCATGTAATCATGTCTGTATGATAAACAGCAACATGTATCAGCTGTAGATTAACAGAACACGCTCTGAATCGCTGTGGAAAAGTAAACAGAGATCGTAACGGGACCGGAAGCAGGCAGCCGGCTATCAGAGAGACCGCACTGCCCTCAAGCGTTTCGGCGGAGAATTGCTGCGCGACACGGACACACCAACGCACAATTATGTGGTGCTCATGTCTGCGTCAGCCCCTGCTGCGTAGGGGAGACGCAGAAGTATAAATCAGCCTTTAGCCTCATCAAATTGCTCTCTAAACTCCATCAGAACACTGATTGGGTTTTGGAGTAGAGTAGATGTGTTTATTTCATCAGCAGATCTTCTGTTTTTTCTCACAGTATTCACCTTTTCACAGATGGCCTCCCAAATCGCGTTTCTAACTCTGAGATGTCTCTGGAGGAGTTCACCGATGTGTTTATTTCCCTCCTCCACAAAGATCTCCAACTCCATGGCTTCAAACTTCATTTATCGCTTAAGGCCTCTGTTCTCTCAAACTCTACATGGTGACAGCCGATAGCACACGCAAAATCCTCGTAAAATAGGGCGGTCCACACCACTTTTGCACTCGTTATCATTTGCGCATGCAGTCATAGTAGATCACCTGCAACATGCCCAGAAATAGCACGTGCAAAATTATTATTTGCACACGCAAATTAGTGCTTATTGTAACTAGCTTATTTTGACAAAAAAAGAAAAAAACTTTTAATTGCATTATAAGGCAGGCGTCTTTGGTTCTCAGGGGGACTTGGGAAATTTGACACTGTAATGAAAGGGTAACATCCCTACAAGCACATGCAGGTTTACAAAGTTAAATTCCCTGTCAACACCCTTTTGACCAGGGCTAAGCGTTATTAAAGGGAGTTTGAATTTGTTTGAAAAATTATGGAAAAAGAAAAGAAAGGACAGTCTCTTCTGGACGCATCCGGCATTGGCACAACAGGAAATGAATCATTAAGATACAGAAAGGCTGTGATGTGCTAAAGGCCTTCTCCACCATATTTTTCTGTGGTTGTGTTCCTGTGTCTCTGTGACTCGTCACCCTTGGCAGCCCAAGTACGCTCCACAGGTTGGCATTTCACCAAGAACACTTAAAACTCCTGCAGGTTTTCTTGTTCTCCCATTTAATGGTGGTTGTATTATTATGTATTATTATGTATTTCTGACCACACACTGATAACTTTGATGTTGCCAGCATCAGTAGCAGTTTAAACACATATTTTTCTGCATTGAATGCACTGCTGCCTTGTGTACACAGCTTGACTGACACAGGAATGTGGTGTGAGTATGTGCACGTGTGTTTCAGGCAACCTGATCGACCTGGACAGATGAGAGCAAAGCAGCATCTGCTTTCTGGCCTTCCCACTACTTACACACACACACACACACACACACACACACACATACCATCACACACAGGAAACTCATGCACACACCTCAAGCATCGTCCCATAAGTCATAATGGGAAAAAGATTAAATTGGACTTATGAGGAAGGCAGAGCTGTGTTTCCGGCCAAGGGTGTCTCTTAAAAATGCATCAGTGCTCATTACTTTGTGCCTAATGGGCTTCAGAGAAATTTGTCCCTTTACCATTTTGGTCACGGCTTTGGAAAAGTGGTCATAATAGATACAAATTAAGTCACCAGTAAAGCTGGACTTACAACCTAACACACACACACACACACACACAGCTACACACACACACACACACACACACACACACACACACACACACACACTGTGACCGCACTTGGACTGCCACACAGTATCTCATCCACAGTTTGACTAAAATTGGCCGTAAACATGATTCACAGGGAATAGCAATAAGTTCTGATTAAAATATGATGGAGAATCTCATCCTCCAATTAGAACAGAGATTGTTTCCAACATCTGAAAAGACTGGCTCAAGTCCTCACGCCCTGATGTTCCAGACATATGTGATGACTGCTCCCAGCCAAGGCCTCTAGACGGAGCCCACTTTACATCACAGTCAGAAAAAACAACAACTTTGAGCAGAGATTTCAACTTTTAATGACTTGAATTTGCAAACTAAAATACACCTTCATTCAGAACTGGCAGCATCATGAAGTATCAGAAAGTCCTGTTGATTTTCATTTAATGATTATACCTAGTTTAGCATATAAAATGGCTGTATACATTTAAAAATCAATTCAAAACAAGTACACCAAGGCCAAAACTGACTTGAAGTGCTTGGTGATCCCATTGAACAGAACTATAATTACCTAGTCCTCCATCTGGTCGTGTGGCCTCCTGTGCCAGGAGTGGACCTCCTGCTGTCTGCTGCCTGAGCTCGGCCAAACACGGCTCAGCTTCTCCAGTGAGGTCAAAGGAGCGAGCTTGGCACGGCTTAAGATACAGCTTGGACATAGCAGTTTTTTTTATCGGCGTCCATGTTGGCCAAATAGCTCTGGTCCCATAGCTCTTGCTGTAATTCATCACAGTTTGTCGTGTTTATTAATTTATTTGGTATTTTTAAGCCTAGTTTCAGAATATTATGAGAGGAACTACAACAGTGCTGTCGAGGACATAAATGCAAGCGTCTTAAATAGCATAAAAACAAGACTTGATCAAGGGAACTGTCTTAACTTAACTGGATGAATGTGCTAATAACACTAGCTTCCATGCATTTTTCTTCTTCGTTGAAACTTTGTCCCTGAACTTCAATGAAAGAAGATAGATTACATACAAGTAATTATGTTCAAGTGAAAAGAAGTCTTGAGGTTGTCTCAGCTCCTAAGTGATTGAAGTACATTTCATCTTCTTTTCTTTATTTGTGCATACCATAGAAGTTTAACCAGCATATCCATTCTTTGATATAGTATCTTTTCTATAAATCTCCTTTCACTGCTTCTCGTTTGTGTTCCTTTTATTTCTATTTAAGCCATTTCCTTTTATGTAAACAATAGTGTTCTGATATAGAGAAACAAAAGTAGTGTGTGTATTGTGCAGTGTAAATTACACTGCATTCCAGCTCCTCTAAAATGTACTCTCCATGTAATGAGATGAATCAACCATTTCAAATTGAGGGAATAGAAACTTAAACTGTGTTTTCTGTCTGCTATGTTTGAGTGTCTGACTTCTGATTAAAATGTATGTCCTTTTATTTCTACAGTGAAGTAGAGAAGTGTCTTCTGAGTGTATGAATGGAGAAGTAAGGCACAAAAGAAAAACATTAGGGACTTATCTAAGCAGTAACTAATTAGATAGAGGGAAGTTCCTGCATATTTGGTTTTGCTTCTTTCATTTGACTCATTCTAATTTTGTTGATTACTATGTGGAATAATACATTTTTTTTGAATAAATAAGGACTGTGAAATCACTAATCTTTTTAATTGTGATTAATCCCTACATTTCAATAGTTATTTTTTCCAATTTGTCACACTTTAAATCTCATTTGTAGATTTTCATATTTTGCATTTCAAAAGAGTTTTCAAGTTTATTTTAACAATGTACAACAATTAGCACCAGTGTTTTGATTTGGGAGTGCAATGTTCAACCAGTGTCAATGGTATGTGCGGTTATTCCAACATAATTTTAGTCCCTCACGGACGTCAAGTGATCCCTTATTAATGGAACAGCACTGTCATTTTTCAGGAGTCCAGTTTGGGTGCTATCTCGGTTTATTACAGGCTCTGTGTGCCTGAAACTTTTGTTACCCACAACAGTCAGGCATATGACTGGTCACATCATGACCAAATGAAGACATCCCTTCAACTAGAGTTTTCCACAATGTTGACTGGCCACCAGTGAGTTAAATTTGACCTACAGGTCTGTGGTGATTCACACACTCTCAGATAGAGTTCTGCCGGCTTCTGTGATGTGGTTACCCCCTTAACATTAGTCTGAGTAGCTGCACCAGTTTGCTTAGCTCGTAGTTGGCAGCTCTTACTCAAAGTACTCCAGTGAACTATATTGACACAAATATTTATTAGAGTTAAATGTGTCATTTAACAGGACAGTGGTGTCACTATTTCCCATCACAGCAGCAGAAGGAAGACTCTTCTATGGCAGCTTTACTATCCAATCTAATCCATCCACTTTATTTATATAGCACAATAACTTATAACAAAAAACGTACTAGAAATTAAAAATTATAATAACTTAATTCAAAAACTTAACTAAAATTAAACTTAAAGGTGGAGTAGGACATGTTATTTTGATGCATTTTTCTCAATCACGAGCAAAAAGCGATGTATACATCGATAGGGAGTAATACACAAAGTGATCTAACACTGAGATGAGAAATCTCAGTTGTCTGTGTCAGCAGCTAGACTGCAATAAGTTCGTCCAATCATTCATTCGCCACCGAGCGCAATGATTGGCTGACCGGCCGGATGACCTGTGACCTGCCGAAAGACACACCTCCTGTTTACAGGAGTGCGCGTGACCTGACTGAGATCGTCATCAACAGGCTGTTCACTAACGCAGAACATCTGATAAACATGTCAGAGAGAGAGAAGCCAACGATTTAGCTCAAGTTCTGCCCTCAAGTTCTGCCGCTAAACAGAGCAAGAAGAGGGAGACTGTGATGGAAAAGGAGACGACTTAAAAACACTGGATGAAGATACAAACACGAGTCAATATTCGGGCTGCATTTCTGCGACGGCTGAAGGATTTGAAGGGTCTCTAAAGCGACGCCATGGTTGCTGATTTTCTACTGGACAGGTAATCATGTCATTTCATTTGTCTTTGTGTTCATGGTTTAGTTCATCTATGAGACAGCTAGCGATATCTTCGGCTAATGCTAGCGGCCGGCTAACGGCTTGTAGCTCTGTTTATAGAGACCTGTACACAGTCTGTTAGCTTGTAGCTCTGTTTATAGAGACCTGTATACAGTCTGTTAGCTGGTAGCTCTGTTTATAGAGACCTGTACACAGTCTGTTAGCTTGTAGCTCTTTATAGAGACTTGTATACAGTCTGTTAGCTTGTAGCTCTGTTTATAGAGACCTGTACACAGTCTGTTAGCTGCTAGCTCTTTATAGAGACCTGTATACAGTCTGTTAGCTGGTAGCTCTTCGGTTGCTCTTTATCAGCATGAATGGGGTGTTGTACTAAGTCTAAATGCCTTCTTGCCTGTGTTTTTATAGCTACGTGAAGGAAACATCGACGTCCACACCGTTAAAACACGGGACGCACAGGCCTCCACCCCAGCTGTTTCATGTGTTCGGAGTCCCCCTCTGACCGGTGAGTTTCAGGCCCGATAAGAACTCCATGAACATGAACGTTGCTTTGACCACAGCTTGCGTGGAGGTATAAATACTGCTCTCTTTTTTATTGTGAGCTATTTTTGATTTACGTACGCAGAAGGTTTTTTTTTTAATGCCTGCACAAAATAAAATCCAGACCATTCTCTTTCACTTCACGTGATCTGCATGCTAAATCGCAATCTGAGACCACACCATACAGACTAAAGAGATGAGAGACAAAAAGTTTGGCTGATAAAAAATCCTGTGAATGTTAGCTGCTTCTCTAAAAGCTTGGTTTGGTGAAGGAAAGCATGAATAAAAGTGTTCAATGAGGAATCAAATACACAGAATAATTGTATTAATAATCTGTGGGCACAGTCTTCCTCTCCAAGGAGGGAGAGAGCGCATTTTGACATCACTTACTCTGAAAATATTAGATAATATTCAAGATATCAATAAGAAATACAGTATATGTACCATATGTGCACAATACACACTGCAGTAGGCACTAAGCACACACTAGTGATAGTGGTGTCAACTCCTTGAATGGCTAGAAGAAATAACTGTTTACACATTGGGCTGAAGGAAGGGTTATTATGATCGAAATCAAATGCACAGTGCTGTAAGATAATGAGAACCTTTGACTAAACTTCTGATTCTTTCTTCTATGTCAGGTATTGCACAATATTTAACAAGAAGTCAAAAAAGTGGAGCCTGTACACAATGAAGGTGGGTAAGGACTACAAGTACATCACAGACCTCCAGAGCACAATCCTGCACAGAAAGCTGACAGCAACTGGGGGGATGCCAAAGAAGAGAACAAGGAGGCCGGATGATCCACGCCAACATGTTTACCTTCAACAGCCATTATTTTTATTTCTGTAATAAATACATTTTCTAATAAAAGTAAATGTAAAACAACTCTTTGATATTGCAATTATTTGTTTATAATGTTGTATGTTACTTGATATGGATTTAAATTATTTTGTGATTTGAAGAGAGAAGGCCAGTGTAAATTTAAAGATTTATTTAACAAATGTATACACAGCACACTCAAGTATTTTTTTACATGAAGATAAAATATATACAAAGGAACTAAAGGGTCACCATACAAGTATTGTATGTAATCATGTCATAGTTTCATTCACTCTCCACTGAAACCTTTATACTGTCCATGTGGAAGGGTCACGGATTTTCCAGATACAGCAACAAGGTATTACTCCTCTATGACCTGCACCAAGTGCTCCATGCTGCCAGACAACAACCTGTCAGTGCAGCATGGCGGAACTTTCTGTTGCTGTCCCCAGGATATGGAGCTCGTCCCCGGTCGTTGCTCTCCCTCTCGCTCGTATGGCTCTGCCTTGCACTCGACCCCGGTCTCGTCCTCTCCGACCTGAGGTGCTTGGCTCAGGATCGTATTCAGAAGTCATCATGAGAGCTCTAACAAGCACAAAAAATAGTCAATATGTTGTAGTTCCAACACGAAAATGAAGACTGTCAACAATGGTGAACGCTAATAAATATATAGGCACTGTAGCCGTCTAGTAACTAAACATCATGACATGCTAAATCAAAATAAACATGGCTAGCCGGAGTTATTAGCCCGGCAGCAACAACTTGCTCTAGCTGTATTTCAGATGATAAAAAACAAACACACATAAAGCTAACATGCAGGCTATGCTGTGCATTCTAACTAATTACACAATTTTTTAATGTGGTTATATAAGCGGTTTACTTACATGGGAGATAGACGTGTTTTTCCTCCGATGAAAAAGTCAATCGCTCGCCGCTCCACAGCTAGCTATGGTGACGTCATCCTCCAGCTGGAGTCTGCCACAGCGCGTTCATGTGTTAGGAGGCGTGTCCCTCCCCTCTCCCTACAGGCTGCTCTGAATGGAGGGGGAGGGCTCTGTTCGGCTGTGTGCTTTCAAAATCAAGCTAACTGCTGCGGCTTTCTCAGGATCTCCTACTCCACCTTTAAATTAACCTAATTAAAAATTAAAATAATTTTAAAAATGACTTAAATTAAAACAATAACTTAATTTCAGACCTTAATGTCATCGGGATTAATGGGTTACGCTGACAGACCTTATTCCTACCATCCTAAGTATGGATCTGAATGCCCAATATAACTGCCGGAAAAACAAAGAAGGACAGATTGGCATCTATTTTTTAATCAAAATTACAAAAAATTGTTATGGGGAAATTATTTCATTGCTAAATAATTAGAACATTGACACATTCAAATGAAATTACAACACACAAGAAAGTGTATTTCATTTTTTTATGCTTCAGAGAGAGCAGCTTAAACCTCCTGAGATCAATTTCAAAGTGTTGTATTTTGTCTTCTGAAGAGAAGCAGAGAGATTGTTTCCTTTTAAAGTTAAAACTGATTGACCGTGACAAAATGAAAAGAAAAAACACTGTCCAATCAAAGCTTTGCAGCATAGCCACTAACCAAACTTGTTGTCCCTTAGTACAAAAATAAATGAAACAAACAAAATGTGATTTGGTTTTGATTGTCAGATATGTTGTGTGTTCTTATTATGTAATTTAAATCATCCATCCCTGAGAAATCGATATTTAATCTAAGATTACTCTGAATTTGTCCCAATTTGCTTTTTAGAAAATTTTGAAATGTTTGTTTGTTTGAAATTTTCCTGCAATATATTTCTGATTTTGATATTTGTGTTTCAGAATTAGGGGAATATTTCTGAAAGTTAAGCTCACAGTAGACAACGAAAGCTGAGAGTTGTATCAGAGCTGCAAGACGAAGCTTTGTGCTTGTGTTTGGGTTGACATGTAATGCTGTGATTAGTAAATCCTTCATGCAAGTTTGCAACAGCACCTTGCAAACTTAACTTGAGTAATGTTCCAGTGTTTAAATGATAACCCTGAGGTGTCATGTTTCATTTATGTGTTTCTGCTTCAAACTATTTCACTACATGATGCAACTGGACATGCACACAGTAACAGGCTCTGATCACGGAGAGTTGTGCCGTCCAGGAGGAATTTGTACTTGTACTAGTTTGGCTACCATACACGCACACACAAAAACACACACACACAAACACATACAAACACATGCCCACACCGTTGAGACCAGAGCTCGGGGCAATCTCTCTCACTCTACATCAGAGTCAATGTTGTTCTTCAGTCAGTCATTCATTCACTCCTCGACACTGCTCAAACAATCACTCTTCCTGTCCAAACATGTTAATCCACCTACTTCATCCTTATTCCCATGGACACTGAACTGCCACGGTGAGCACACGCACACACACACACACACACACACACACAGACACACACACACACTGGAGAGTACAGGAGAGTCAGCAGCATTGGAAAGCCTCTTCAAACAGTTTTCCCTCTTCTGCATATTCAAGTGAAAGGCTAATCAGATCACACTGCAGGGAAATGACACGACATAGAAAAGAGAAAGATCATCTTCCAACACTGATGTTGTGTTTTGTGTTTAAGCTGTTCAATGCACAATACTAACCTCTTCCGTGCTAATGCTGATGCTACACGCAGCCAGATATAAGTCATTTGAAATGGGTGGCAGGGGAGGTCATTACAAGCCCCCGCTTGTAAAGCAGACAGCTCTCTTTTGATATAACATTCTGTGTGAGTAATCAATTTGTTTTATGTACATTTCACATTGATCGTGAGGCATGGTATATGTACTATGGTTTAAGAGAAGCACTTTGAAGAGATGAATGGGTCCAGTTCTTTTTCACATCTAAAGTCCATGTCATGGACTAAAGCAAGTTTCCTGCAGAGAGATTTACTGGCATTAAATCTCATTGATGTGAAGATACCAACATTTCAGATATATTTCAAGCCTTTTTATATTTTTATTTCTGAGGCAAAGTATTCCATTTTAAGTAACGTTTGAATTTACAAAATACAATCACAGTTATACATGAAACTATTAAACAGTTGTAAAAATAGAGAATAAATCCTGGATATAGTGTTCATTATAGTCATGCTTGAAATATTTTCACTCAAATGCTCTTAGCCTGAAAAAAGCAAGCTCACAGATACAGCCTCAAACCTTTTCTTGAATATACTTTTCGTGTCTGTCTAGCAGGCTAGCTAGCTAACATCAGTTGTCAATTTGGTTTGAAAAGCATTAAGGCGCACACTACGTCAATTTCAGAGCGCCTGACCCACACTTAATTTTGCTATAGGCACTAGCAACAGCTTCCCTTAGTAGTAACCACTAAGTCTTCTTTGAAATGCTCTGTATGCGTCATATTTGCTTACATTCAATTGCATTTTGAAAATCAAACATAAGCATTAGCAGCCGTTCTAGTCCTGGAAATTTTACCTTTAAAAGTAAGTGTGGTCATTTTAGCCTCTGTATGCTCTGTAACTTTGTTAACAAAGTTGATATCAAAAGTCCCGCCCCTTCTTCTTTTTCATTGGTCAGTGATGAGGAAGTGACATTGATGTTCCAAAACTGAGAGTGCTGTGAGTAGCTACATCAAGGAAAAGCAGCTGACACCAGGGGCGTTTTTGCGCTGAGGACTGTGGGTGCTGCTAATGCTGCATTGTTTTTATATAGAAATAGGAACTGCCAGTGGAAAAACACAGCAGTATTAACAGACACAGCTGAGACAGTGATCACAGCAGCAGCAACTTTAGCTGGTTTATTCAGGCTAACCTCAGATGGGACTTTTTTATTCTAAAGGTGTGCTTCAGAGTTTTTGCACAGACCAAGTGAATAGCCTAACAAGCAACGTTTGGCTCTTCACATTACAGTGACAATCTCAACTCATTAATATATAACATTTGAAATATTTTACAATTTGTTTAAATATAGTCACTTTTTAAGAATTAATTGCACATAGTATTTTTGGATAGGAATATTTCATACTGCACACTAGAGTTCCAGAGCTAATAAAATGATAGCACACTGTCTATTAAGATAGCCAACATTTTATTTTTGTATGTGTGTAATGCACCCCTTAAATAGTTTACTTTTACCTAGAGAAGAGTCTATAACTTATTTAGATGAACTAAGTTACTGGTTTGGGTTAAAAGGCAGCTTTTATAGCTACTTAATTCCACATTGTTCTTTTTACTGTGAACAACACCTACAGAGATATTTAAAACACACCTGTTGAGACATCATAATGATGGTTTATATACCTGTTTTGCATGTTCGGTTTATTGTGTGCACATTAATCTAGAAGTTTACATTTCTTGCCTGCCACAGGTTCAAATTGAGATTTGGACAAGCTTCCAGTAGTTCATTGCATGCGTATTTAGTTTGAGTTTTGACTGTTAACTCTGCTGCTAAATTGGGGATTTTCTGTTAAACCACAGTGGAGAGACACAGGATAAATCCAGGAGGAGAAAACTCTTCGGGGACAACTGATTCATATTACGCACATCTGCTTCTACAGCTCCAGCAGACATCAATAAATACATCAACTACCTTCATGAATCATACATCACATGGGATTGTAATCCAAACTCCACCAAGCAGAGCAGTGCGTTCTTTCAGTGAAGTGGAGCTGTTACACAGCCTTTGTAAATAGTCATGCATCTTTGTTTCGTAACCCATTGTGGCCCTTCAGCAACATTCTGCAAGACGTCTTGAAAGGAAGAGCCATGGGCCTGTCGAGTGCGACATTAACTCTTGTATCCTTCTCTACAAAGTAGCATGAATACATGCATTGTGGCGTGTGTATACTTCTGCCTGTGTGTGGATATAAGATTGCTTAATAATAGTGTATCATCTCCATACCTCAAGGCTTTGGGGTATTGGGATTTGCAACGACACTGACATGAAACATGTCGCTGTGCATCACACTCAAATTCAGATGCATGTACATGAAAGTGAGGGGATTGGAAACATTGTATGGGGGATGTTTCTGTGGCTGACTGTGATCTCTCTGCTTCTGTTGTGGGTGGTGGCGCTTTAAGGCTACATTTCCTACCAGTGCGTGGGAGGGGCACAGGCCAAGGGATGGATTGAGGGGGAAAAAAAGCACTGAATGATAGAAATTACACAGTGCTCTGCTTCACAATGCAACTGTGTGGGTGCGCATCTTTGTCTCCCTCGGTGCAAGGAAAGACACCTTTGGTCGGGCTTCAGCTGCCCCCGCGCACCTCTAAAGCCAAGGCTTTCACACTGTCTGAAAGAAACAGAAAAATAGGTGAGGGAAGAGAAATGGAGTCATAAGTGAGTGTGGAAAAGGAGCCAAGGAATGAAGGCAATATTTATCAATAAAAAACAGTGAGGTTCCTCGCTGTGTGACCTTGTAGGTATAAACTGATTCTGCTGTGGTTTGGTTTTCTGCCACCTGCAGTCAGAGAATCATTAAAGTGACTTTGCAGAAGGTTGGCAGCTCTCCCTGACACACATATATCAAGACCAGCAGTCTTATTAACATTAAAAAAGGAGCAAGCTTACCCAGCATATACTCTCATTGATCCTCTCAGGTGCAATCAAAAACTAATTGGGAAGGCTGTTGCGGTGGCATATTCCGAATGACTACCCGATGTGTAAAGATGGAATTATGAAGTGTTTAAAAAAGTTGTGTTGATCTTTAATTAGCTGTCAGCAGAGGGAGGGTGATTCATTGAGAAAGAAAATTTGATGTGTACCATAAAAGTATTAGCCCTCCCAGGAGCAATGTTGTCATAAACCTGGAAGTGAAGCAGTGATGCTAAATCCTCTGCAGACAGACGATAATGTTGAGATCATGGAGGGTACACTCTTGAGGTCTTTAACCTTTGAACCCAGAGTAGTATAACCAAGTACAGTGAGGCGTGAAGGCTGAAGGACGACAAGGTTTGAGAAATACTATAAACATAATCCAACACAGTCACTCAGCAGCAGTGGGCTGTTCCTCTTTGTGTTATTATTTAGTCCCACTGTTGGTGTTTAAAGGAACAAACATTCCTGTTTGTGGGGACTGATTGAGATCTGATCACTTAGGCTGATTTAGGCGTGGTCTGAGACACTCTATCGTACTGTCCCTGTATTAACTGCAACTATCATGTTGAGCAAGAGACCAATCACCACTCATTCCTCATTGATTTCATATTTGATGTCTCTGCTGTGTCTTGTGAAATACAAAATTTTCATTTCTCGGGACATTCCTAGTATGTAAAGAGGTAGATTGCACATGTGAGCAAGAAAATGCAGACACAGATTGTTTCCATATTCATTCCTTTGAGGGAGGGTACATTTGTTGGTTTCATACAGGACAGCGCTGTACTGACAAGGGTAAGACAAGGCAGCTAAGACATGTGACCAACAAGCAGTTTATCAGGGTTTATAATAGTACAGCACATGAAAGGGCAGATGTGTAAGGACATGGATCTGTGTGTTTCCCGTGCAGCTCTTTTTGTCATTCAAAACAAGTCCGAAGTGGGGTTCTTATATTTCGCTGATAAATCATTACTTTTTAAATGTTATTTTTGGGGGAATTTATGCATTCATTGGATTTTAATATTGTATTATCTTTTATTTGAAGTGTAAGTAAATTAAATAAGGCCCTATATTTGAATGTCAGAAAGTAAGATGTGTTCATAGTCCGTCATGCATTGCTCTTGCCAGAGATGAACGGCTTTACTAAAAGTTGTCCTCATGAGATTGGATTGGTCAGTTATGATTGTAACCTTGGTTCTCTGGGGTAGGAAACTATGGTTGTTTTTAAAACCGCCTACTACACCAACAGGATGATTTGGCCAAAATTCATTATCAAAATCTGCGGATGTCGTACTGATTTGGGAAAATGTCTGCATACTACATTCATAAGTAGCCTGTAGCTGGGGGTTTCAGAAACAGACTGTCTCCACACCAAGGCATGCTTGAGAACCCATTGCAATCAGTTCTTCCAGTGAGTTCATATGCACCTGGGCTTTAAATACCTGTGTATGGGTCACATGGTGTTGTGTCTATCTTTGTCAACTGACTTGTGAGGGACAGTGCCTATATACTTGGAATATGTAACAGGGTGGGTCTGAAAACGACAGACAATATGAAGTTCACATGATAAAGCCAGCTCTGATGTAGAGGAGCTTCAGTGGTCCGTGTTCTGATGGCCCCCGGGAGTAGTATAATGGCTGTGATGAAAGGCTTTAACTTATTTTGTATGTGTGTCTGTATACTTTTTGAGATAGGAGACTGATGTTGTTCAGGGAATACTGTATATTGGAATGTAGAGAGTTTATTTAATACATGGGATCCTATGATTCATTATTAAAGGGCTGCCGTTTCTGCCTCATGCAGACATGGCTATATGACAATTAAAAAAAAAATCAGTTTCAGTTCTACCCTGGGTTTGTATACTCATTCAATATTGATTTATTTTTCGCTCCAGAGTTGTGCAGTTATTCTAATTTCAGTCTTAACAATGTTGAGGTACATGGATTCCTGTTAGCTCACTATGTTTGCTGAATGGTGATCCGGCCTAAGGTCAACTAATCTAGGGCCTTGCATTGCTTCATTAACTTAATAAATCAATGACCCTGTAGCTCAACTAATAATCTTTATTGGCGCCCCCCCTCCCCTCATCAACCCCAAAAAAGCAAAAAGTCTGATGAATTGTGGCACAAAGTATGAGGTAAGAGACATCAATATCAACCAATGTTGTCAAAGAAGAGCTGACTTGTTCCTAAAGACAAATGCTTTTCTAAATAAAGATGTCTGATGGGAGGAAAGAAGTGACTTCTTTACAGCTCTGACAAAGCACAGCTAAGCCAAGCTGGCTGTAAAACAGTGGAGCACCTATCTATTTAGTGATGTAAATGTAACTCCAAATGACAGCAACGCCTACATTATGTGGGCGCCAACAGCACTCAGACAGTTTAGACACGCCCCCCTCTTTATCCCAAGTAATGAGGAAAACTGCAATGAAACATTGTTTGTGCTGTAAACTGGAAGAAAAGGCAAATGTCAGTAGGAGTGAGATGAACTAAGAGACTGTAAAATTGAAAGGAAGTTAAACAAATTTTCAATAAACTGAAGGCTGCAGAGATGAATTAAATGCTGTCTTCACTGTCCTTTTGACTGATTTCATCCACACATTTAGATCATTTATGTTCTCAGTTATACTTCTGTTCATTAGATGACTCACTGCAAACATTTGCCCTCCTGGTTTTAAGGTTTTTAAGATGCTGATGTCGTAAAGGATGCTCAGCAGAGATTTAACATCACAGTTGTTGGCCTGAAATTAAGATTTAAACTTCTGGTTGATCTCTGTCACTGGTGGTCAGATTTATTGCTCAACAGCCTCATCAAGTTTAAATTCATGACAACCTGCAGCATTACTATTCTTATCAATGAAAAGTGATCCCATGTATTTGCACGATCATACATACGCATAGGAACTATTATCATGGTAGGAAGTGAGGCTGTGAGATTGTGTAAGAGACATGTCGAGTGTATTACCCACAGGGAATCCCAGTCAACTGGCTCTTTACCGGCTGGTGAGCCTTGGCTATGCAGGGGATGTGTGTTGCATCTGCAAATAGTGCTGAGAAGAATAAGCTTTCTGACAGTAAAGTAAAGCACTGAGAATATATCACTTGCACCAAAATCAAAGTTTGGGTTGCAGTTCATCAAAATAAGCTACATTTCATGGTAGAGTTGACCCCGTCAGTGGACAGCCTAGCTTGTGTGACAGTTCTCAGGCTGGTCTCTCAACAAAGGAGCTGAGCTTCCTGACATCTCTAATGGGTAATACGGTTTCCACGGACAAGTATCTCCAAAAAATTTAAATAACAAAAAACTATCCCTTAAATATTCCATAATTATGGTTTAAATGACCTTGCAGTAAGAGCCACACACAGATCCTAAATAAGGAGCAACCATTGTGAAAAAAAAATGCTGGTGAAGTCAACTAAGACCATTTTCTGTGGATCTTTTGTTATGATGTGGTGTTTGTTCAAACAATGCCATGGGTTTCGGTATAAGCTCTGCTTAGATATGGATGCCAGTTGAAATTATCTTATGTAAGTAGATCCTGAGAGATCCTTTTATTCACTTTACAAATCCTCTCTTGTCCTAACCTTATTTATAAGTAAGCAATGAAGAGCAACATCCTCCCACTGTAAACATCCCCTTGCTCTGACTCTCTCTTCCTGTTCTTTCTGCTCTGGGTAGGATCATGGCATAGTTCTAGTCCAAACCATAATGGCTCCTAGTGAGTCCAAGCCTTGCACAAAAATCTTATTTCATAAGCAAATTGTTCAAACACATCTTGTTAATGGTGTGGTTCTTGCTAGTAAAACACAAAGCACAACTAGGGCTGAGAGCAGCACTAAACAGACCTTTGCACCTCTACAAAGGTTGAATGTGGTGCCTGTTGGGATGTTGCCCTGCCCCAGAGTGTGCTTCTGCTGTCCTGTCTTTGTCAGACTAAAACCAGTCCAAATGGCTCTGATTTATCACATCTTCAAGAGACAACATGAATTGAGAGCTACCTGTAAATTCACTGTTGACCAGCTGAGATTTGTCATGCAAAGATGACTGGCACTGAATAGTTGATAGGCAGAATTATAGAGAACCATTTTGTCATGTTAGTTTAAATAGAAGGAGACATTTATCGAATATGTAAAATTTGAAGCAGTTTGGACCTTGTATGTTTTTAATTACAGCAAATTATTTCACGGTCAGACATCAAACTATGACAAGTTGCCAAAGCCCCACCCCTTGGGTTTTTTACATGAGCTGAGGACATTTTCTTTGTTGAGGTCTTTGCTATATCTATGCCAATTATGAAGTAAATCAGATAAACCACCTGTGAGAAGTTGATACAAGTGTGCCCTTAAATAAGCTTAAAAATCCACAGGTTTTCGGACATCAAACTTTGACAAGCTGCCAAAGCAACATCCTTTGAGCTTTGTCAAAGAAATTGATAACTTTTCTTCTATACATTAAATTTGAAATGGATTGGATTCACCCCTCAGGGGAAGTTAATCTGTGAGTGGCCTCTTGAAATAGCTAACTTTGCCTGTTTTTTTCACCCAGAATTTAAAATGACAGACTTACTGCTCAGTTCGCGATATGGGTCCAAGATAGTTTTTTGTAGGTCCATGGAACATATGCCTAAGAACTTCCATAGTTCTAGGTTTAACATGCTGTGTGGTGGCTTAACTTTAAATCAAATCAATTTAGCCATGCCCACTGAAAAAAAACAATATCCGACTCATTGTTTCTTCACTGGGCTTGTGTCTACCAAGTTTATAGACTGCACAGATATGTTAAGCCCTTCATCTAAAATTAACTTCCTGTTTCATGGCAAGTAATGCTTTGCCATGGCAACAGATTACATGTAGACTTATGAGTTTCTAGCATGGTTTCAAATAGTAACTTCAAGGCACTACTAAGTCATTTTGTCACAACCACTAACCCAAGTGGGCCTATTCACATAAATATATTTTATGAAAAATACCACAGTTCATTACATATAAATATATAAATTATGTTACGTTTTGATACAAGCAATTTTATTTGAATTAAAACAAGATGTAATACACCCATATCTGCCACTAGCTTATTGAATTAAGTTCATCATTATTTTTATAACTTTGAACAGTTGGAGAAGCCTTCTATGAGATTTATCCTATTATTTAAATGTGCAATGCAGTACAAGAGGTGTACTATTGAGAGGTACTTGAAGTTGAACTGATGACATAGAGCTTCATTTATTCAGAGCAAGGTTTATACATTTTAATCATGGTTAAGTGTTGTTTTTTTCTGCATAATTTGCTTGTTCAAAGCACTAACAGTGTATAATGCGGTAACACAAACCACAAGATCTATTCCCTCCCTCTCTGACTAAAAGAGTTCATCAAGAGGTAAAGCCAATGAGGAAATTACTTCCCGCAAACCCCACCCCACCCCCCCACGCCTCCAATCCCCTACCCCTACCGATCCCCACTGTGTCTGTGTAAATGAAAACCCCAATTACTCCATCATGTGCGTGCCCAGCCTTGTCTGCAGAGCGTGGTTTGGATGATTTCTGCAGAGTCTAGACATGAGACAGCCATCAGCGATGTGGAGGCAAAAACTGCAATGGAAAAAAGAAGTGCTGAGTAATGCAGGGATGACCCAGGACGAGGTCGTGCCCATCATTACCAGAGGTAGGAGCCCAGATGAGGACAAAAAAAAAATGTTGGCCTTCCAGCCACATAGCTGTATGTGATTATAGATGGCTCCTCTTCTCTCTTTAATATATTTTGTCCTTTAATTTTTCTCATTTTGTCTTTACCTCAAAGTCCCTCTGTTCTCTCTCTCTCTCTTGCTCTATCTCTCACTCTCTCTCTCTCGCCCCCGGACAGCCAACATCATCAACATCCAATAAAAGATAATTCCTATCTCAGAGAAGGTCCTGATGAGGACCCGCGGTTCAGCATGCTCTTTTTTAGAAGATGATTAAATGGAATCTGAAACATCTACAAACCTTGCTTTAATCAAACTTCCCCTAAAGGAAGAATTTAACTCCTTGCAGTGTATGAAACATTGATGGTGATTACTGGTTGAAAGACAGTAATCAACAATTTCAGAAGAATCAATTCAGCATCATATGTCTTTAGCAGGAAAAGAAGGTTTCGGCAAGTAAAAAAAATGTTTGCTGAAACCACTCAAAATTAAATGTCAGGATATCTCTGTAAGGCCATGATCAGTAAAAGTAATTTCATCATCTGGTAGCAGCTAGTCAGAGCAGTGAGGACGCCATGACAAAAACAAGCAGGTCAGCGTAATGAGATTTGTCTTACGTAACCAGTATGGATCAGACCTTTCAATAAACAGCAGGACGCGGTTTCACTTGATGGGAAGACCAGAGGGGCAGAACTGTGAGAAATGAGAGGGAAAGAAGATATCTGTGATAGCTTTATTGTTTGAGCTGTTCATGTACCGTTCTGGAAGAACAACAAAATAACTGTCCGCAGTGTAACAAAGAAGATAAATCATTGATTGTTTAGGTTTTTGGGAAGCAGAAGAAAGAAATCTAAGCTGAAATGGATGGAATGAACACAAAAGGGATTTTTTATTTCATAGAAAAGGAGAAGAAAGAAAGAAACAGTAGAGGGATAAATGTACCTAAGATCATATTGGTTTATACCATTTATATACTGGTTCATACAGTTTAACGAAACACAATTTTTCTGCTCATAAGCGAGAGGTGTTAAAATTAGGTAGCTTTCCCTGCACTAAAATGTAGCACTTTTCCTTTGGTTGGTACTTTAAATTGTAGAAAAATACTTTGCACATCTATTTCACAAGAAGGGTGTGTAGTCAGTCCATCAAAAATAACGAGCAAACTCCCGTAAACAGCCCCACTGAATATAGATTTATGAGCAACATTTGGGTCCTGAAATATTTCCAATAAGTGTGTTCTGGACGGATAGTGTAAGGATAGTTTGATGGCCATTTTCAAAGCTCGATTGATTGATACTTTAGACCTACATCTACTTTTTGACTCCTTGAAGAAATACGCTAAAAAAATTACTATCTATAGTTAAACAAGTAACGACAGGAGTATAATATGTATCTGATCATTTAATGTTAGTAATTAAAGTAGATATGAATATATCAACTGACGCGAGCACACATACTTACTTACCCATACCAATGGGTGACGTCACTGAGACTATGTCCATGTTTTAAACAGCCTATAGTCAGTGCCTAAGTTTGGCCACCCCTGTCAAAAAAGTTTGAACTAACAATGACTTTACTACAAGCACCACAAGTTAAATACAGGCTAGACTTTTTGGAGCATACTTTTTCCTTGGCTTGACCTCCACAGAGAGTGGACTGCCTACAAATTAAAATTTGGAGGTTGAACGTTTCAGTGTCACTTTGAATGGTTTGCTTTGCAAAAGTGGCTTTGCAAACTGAAGTTGCAATTCTGTGGCAATTCTGAGTAGATACTGTAACAGTTAATTCTAAGGAAACAGGCATTTGTTAACATGTCTGATATGTGTGTGTAATGTGTTTTTGTGCACATGGGCATAGATGTATATATGTGTTTGTTGAGAGGAAAGGGGGACGTGAAGAAAAAGTTTTGGAACCACTGCCTCACAGTATAAATCCTCTACATTTAAAGGGAGAGTGATTGTCTTCTTAAAATTGTACTTGCTGCTTTCATTACTACAGACTGAACTATTCTTATAGTGTAGAAAGTAGCTCATATCAGATCCATGAATACTAGCAGTACATTTCCCGTACCCACCTGTAGTCTCAGGACCTCCTCTTCCATCCAACTCACCCTCCCACCTGCTCGCTTCACCACCATGGGGTCGAGAGCCTTCAGCCGCTCTGGAACTCTCTCCCCTGGATGTACAAAATTCCACCTCTCTGACCACCTTAAATCCCGCCTAAAGACTCACCTTTTCCAACAAGCATACGCACTCTAATCTGTCTCTTTGGGACTGGGATGAATTCCCCTACCCCTTTCATTTTTCTAGTATTGTATTCTTTATTATAATGTATGTATGTATTTACTGTTGAGTGTTGCTTTTATTATTGCTATGTTGTAAGGTGACCTTGGGTGTCCAGAAAGGCGCCTATAAATAAAATTAATTATTATTATTATTATTGTTTCTATCACTAGTAGAGGTACAAGGACCAGTATATGAATGCAGAACAATATTCTGATAAAAATGTACAGTACAAAAATGTCAGTCTTTAAGTTTAATAAGGAATGTAAAAAGTTATTGATATATATTGATTAATTTTTCTTAATCAAAAAAGTGAATACACGTAAAATTCTGAATTTTAAGACATCACTAAGGTTTTTCGGGGACATGAAGAACATTTTGTTTAATTTGCTTAAATTTGATACATTTTGAGAGAAAATTCTGTAAAATAAACAAGAAGTAAAAAAAACTTACAGCACCTGATGATTTAAATAATTATTGGTAATAAGCTTTATCACTTGTATTAGACTTAAAGAAACAGTCTCCAGCAGGGAGCTTGGACTAAATCCAAGTCTAAATGCATTCAATTCAAATGTATTCTCTCATTGATAGTTGTGAAAACATTATAAATATGATTATTGGAAATCATATGAACGATTGAAAACAGCTAATGAGTGTTTCACTGAAGTGAGGCCATGTATTTCATAAGTGAAATGCTGAATACTTGGCAAGAAAGTCTTCAGATCAACATTCCATAGTGTATTTATTTGACTTTACTGTATTTAAACATAGCATCATGTCAACATATCACTATACATAATCTCAATATGTCTAATAGTGTGTTGCTAATTTCCCCTCCAGCTCTGGACTCCATAAATCTGAATATTGGAACCAAAATGTCCACCACAAGCCAAGTCTCGCAACAGGACACCATTAGTCCTTTTGTATGCTGTCTTTAGTGTAGTATCCCTGGCAACTGCAGTACCTGAGAGACTCTGATTAAAGTTCTTTTCCTCACTGCCAAGCCTATGAGGGCTCACCATTAACACTCCATAGGGCCACATTGTCAGCGCACTAATGAAGCCACTGTGTTCTTTTTAAAGTGTCATTCTGGATTATGGCCATAAAACGAGGGTGAGAGTGGATCTGTGGAAGTGTCTCTGTGAGACCTAATAGTATGCACCCCCTGTGCTCTGACCCCCCCTGACGTCCCCGTAACACTCTGTGGGTAGGCGTGGGGGCCCCGGCGCCTGCACGGCCCAGGATCCCTGCCGTCACCTCACCGGGCGACTGACACTGCAGTAATTTCATCTGACAGGTGACTAAACAAAGCTTTGGTCTGTGGCAGGCAGCAGACTAAAGGCTGTAGGGTATATGTTGGACCAGTGAGCCGTGTTTTCAGCTGGGAGCTACGTGAGCTGTCAATATTTAGATTTACAGCCACATTATGACAACATGCAGTACCACAGCAAAGAGAATGACAAGTTGCAGACTTTTTCTTGCTTGTAAACTAATTTAGTACATTAAGAATTATTTAAATACAACCTGATGTCAGTCATAGCTCATCTGGCACCAAATGTTGACAGTCCAGTCTCTGCTAGCATTGGCCAGTTTTTAGAGGCTTTTCGTGGAGCCAGTGGTTTTTCGGAATAAACATAAAAGGAAACTCCTGCCAAGGCTTCCTTTGCATGCAGTCATTGTTTAAAGTCTTTATTCAGTGGCTGCGGGGTGATTGGACCAGGTATAGGGGTGAATGGACCATAACCAGGACCGCAGCTGTGATCACAGACTCTGGGGGGAAAAGCTTCAATCATTTTAGTCCAGAATAAAAGGTACATTTGGTATCAATATGCATTCACTGACAAGTGAGACAACAAGAAGAGTGTATGACTATTTGTTATAACAGAAGAATCACAAAAGTACAAATTCAAGCCATATAAAGTAAACCTGAAACATGACGTGCTGTTACGAATTGGCGAATGGAAAATACAATTTCATTGAACTTACAAACAAAATGCAGCAGCACTCAACTCAGCGCTGCTGCATGTTGTGTGCTCCTGCTCGTTTTGTTTCACTTGATAACTAGTGGAAAAGTTCAGTTCAATGCCAGTTACAGTTCAGTAGTCTGAGTTAAAGTAGCCTCTTGGGTTCCTATTGCCAAGGAAGCAGTTGTAAAGCAGTGTCAAGAGTACACCAGTGTGTATGTTTTTCACTGTTTCAGAGGAAGGTTATATGTTTGCAATCTGAAAAATGTCCTCCAGTTTTCATGATGAATCTGTAAGTAACCCAATAAGTATTAGTCATGATGATGATGTATCAAGGGAATACAAAGCAGCACCAGCTATAGGTAGTCTTTGAAGCAAGTTAAATTTTGCTGATCCAACAGGTATTTGAGAAGAGCAGAAAGTCTACCAAAGACAACCTGAGAGCTAAAGCCATTAATGACAAAATCAAATAATTTACAGCACCTGATGACCTGCTGGATCAGATACACAAGCACTTTTATTTTTGCTGGATGCTGGAGAATAACGCATAAATCTCAACAGAGCAAATCGTGCGGGACAGGAAATGAGGTACCAAAACAAAATTAAAACATCCGGTTCATTTTCAGAATGAAATACTTGGTGTTACCGCCAGATCATATTTCACTGAACTATGACAACAAATTGTCATAATAAGCGGCGCCAGGCCTGGAGTCAAGAGGACGATAAAGAGAAGATGCATGAGGAGAGGAGTTGGATATTCATTAATTCGTTAATTACAGCGGCAAAACCTCGGTCACATGACTCCAGCTGTGTGGTGGTCCTGCTCTGTGCTGCATTCTGAAAACGCAACCGTCGGGTGTTGACGGATGAGAGAGCATGAAGCCAGACCGCAGCGGATCAGAGACCGACCGGAGACGGATATTATAGAAGTCCCATGTCAGACATATCTCTACCTACCCTTTACTATGTGATCTTTAAAAACACTCAACAACATAAGAGTTCTAAAGTCTGATGAAGTCTCAAACACAGAAAGGACATTATTGCATGCACATGTGTGCTTCAGTCTACATACAGTGACAGTGATCTACTGTTATCTTCTATATGCCAATGTGATTAAATTACTTTATCGGTTTTGGCTCAAAAACGCTCTTTATTTGTTGAATCTGTTTACGTGCATTACAGTCCTGCTCACCATTATTGGCACCCCTTCAATTTTTGCATCACCTCTACAATATCTTCAGAAATAAATGAAAATGTACATTTTGTACATTTTCATTTTATTTTAAAGTTATATCACCAAGATCTTTTAATTGGAGTTCCAAAGTACTTTAACAAAGAAAATAGTTTTTTCAACTTCAATATTGTAATTTTAAAGAAGAAACAGAAAAAAAACAGCATGTGCAGCAATAATGGCACCCCTCTTTAATATATGGTTGCAGACCCTTTGGCAGTGATGACAGCCTCCAAACGTTTCTTGTAGCCATCTATAAGCTTCTTGCACTTCTCAGTATTTTCTCCCACTCTTTCTTTGCAAATTGTTCAAGCTCTTGAACATTTGCAGGTTTCTTTTCCCCAATGGCAGATTTCAGCTCAAACCAAAGATTTTCAATCGGATTGAGATCAGGACTCATTGCTGGCCAATTTAAAACAGTCCATTTTTTCCTTTTCAACCATTCCTTTGTGCTTTTGGATGTGTGCTTTGGGTCTTTGTCTTGCTGGAGGACCCACGATCTTCGTCGAACCAAGTTTTCTTACACTGGGTAGGACATTTCGCTCTAAAATGTCTTGATAATTCTCTGATTTCATGATTCCTGTGACACGGTCAAGGCCTCCAGTACCAGATGCAGCAAAGCAGCCCCACAGCATTATGGATCCTCCACCATGCTTAACTGTTGGTAGGGTGTTTCCTTTTAGGCTTCATTGCGCCGTCTGTAAACACACTGTTGGTGTGCATTGCCAAAAAGCTCTATTTTTGTTTCATCTGTCCACAGAACATTTTCTCAGAAGGATTGTGGTTTGTGCAGGTACTCTTTGGTAAAGATTAGTCATTCCTTTTTATGTCTTTTCCTCAGCAATGGTGTCTTCCTTGGCCTTTGCCCCTGAACCCCTGTTTGGTTTAGTGTGCGGCGTATGGTACTTGTTGAAACCATGACCCCAGACTGTTCCAGGTTGGCCTTCAGGTCTTTGGATGTTTGACGTTTTTTTTTTTCTACCATTCGCAATAACCTTCGAAGACTTATCTCATCAATTTTTCTCTTCCACCCAAGTCCAGGGAGGTTCTTGACAGTTCCATGCTTGGCAAACTTCTTAATAACATTACCCACGGTTGAAACAGGGATACCAAGGTCTTTGGATATGGCCTTATACCCTTTGGAGGTCTTGTGTTTGCTAATTATCGCACTTCTGATGTCCTCAGACAGCTCCTTTTTCTTCACCATTGTGATACAGGAACAGGGGACAACAGATGGCTTTTTTAAAACATGGAAGTCATCATTCATTGTCTAATTCATGTCACATGGGCACAGGCAATTTATCCCAGGTGATTCTTATTTTTGATTTACCACAGGTGACTCACAATGTGTTTCCATATTGAATTACAGCAAAGGGTGCCAATACCAGTGACACAGCAAGCTTTAAGTTTTTCTTTTTTTTCCTCCCATTGTTTATTGTTTTAAACTGTTGTTTGTCATTTGCTCTTTTGTATCAAACACAAGTTCTCTATAGAAAATAAATGTTTCACTTGATTCATTTTTTCAGAAGATATTCCACATTATGTACTTAAACTTCAGGGGTGCCAATAATGGTGAGCAGGACTGTATATATTGATGGAAACTGTATCATGGGTATGAAATTCTGAAAACATCCTCTAGGTTCTGAACAGCATACCCTCACTTCCTCACTGTGGCCTACTTGAAACGTAATGTCACAGTGTAGCCTCGGTGTTGGGAATAGACGAGACAGGACAAATGAGACGCTGTGGGCACCGTTCATGACAGCAGACAGGGGTCACGGATGGCCAGCCGCTCAGACACTAAATGTCTGACACATTTATTGGACATGAAAAATGAAAATATCGACGGCGTTAACTCCAGGGTCAGAGTGGGCAGTAGAGACAGGTTACCTAACTGTCTGAGACACCGCAGGATGGAGAAGAATCCACCGCTGTGAATAATAATCGATGCTGTCACTGTACGACCGTCTCGTTACACAGCAACAGGTGTGAGTAATCAAACTGCAGGTGTTTCTAATTTTATGATTGCAGCATGGCCACTGAGCACTGTCTGTGATGACGTTCCATACTGGTGGAAACGCATGAAGTGTCATGAAATGTAATGAATGGGAACTAATTTTGCCGCCAGTTTATCTATACTCTCAAAATAATGTGGGCAGCAGCTGTCAGATTAAGATCTGTCAAGAACGTGATGCTTCAGTCTTTTATACATGCACTCCATCAAAAGGTAATTATGATTCCAGCAGTTACAAAAAAAGAAAGCAGTTTCATATTTCGTGGCATATTTGAATATTTCTCTGTAGTTTAATTACTTGGCAGGAACCGTCTGGTTTAATGCACTTCTATTACATTTAATTGAAAAAGTAAAGCCGTGGGGTGTCAGAGAAAATTGAATTTCACTGTGTTAAATACATTTTAATGTATCTTTTGATACATTTTTGTTTTTATTTGACAAACGACAGCTAAAAGAAAATAACAACTCAGGCGACATCCAAGAAGCCAGAACCAAAAGAGTGAAGTACACCTCCAGGCTCCAGTGATGAAACAGGCAGGTGTTACTTTAACATTCCTTGTACACAAGGACAAAAGTCATAAAAAATAAAATTTTACTGAAAATTAACTAATGAAAATCAGACATTTCTTTTGAATTTTGGTTCAACAGAATCATTAAAAAAAAAGAGACTAATGAAACTGGCCTGGACAAAAATGATGGTACCCCTAGAAAAGATTGAGATTAATTCGACCATAGGGACATTTTAAACTAAGATGTGTCCTCTGGTTAGCATCACAGGTGTCTTCAAACTTGTTATCAGTCAGTCTGCCGTGCAGTTGATCAAAAATGTAACTCGGTAAATCATTAATGTGTTAACAAAGACGTTAACTCCAAGAACAGCAAAGTTTGATCAGTGTGAGCTGCATTGAAGGGAAACTAATGATCGCTAAATAGTATTCTGCTCGACCCGTACACAGAACGTGCCTTGGAAGAAGCAAGAGAGGATTGTTGATAGAGCTAAGTTAATTAAATATTCACGTATATTGTAAAGAAACAAGAAGAAACATGGGAAAAGACGATCATCAAAGAATGAGCCACCTTGAATAGCGAGCAGCCTACGAGGTATGTTTTATGTTCATTTGTAGCTTTGTGTGGAAATGTAGCCTAAACATGTAAACTGCTATGCAAATTGCACTGATATTATTATGCAAATTTGCATGTTGTTATCATGTTATGGATGTGTTTTCTGTGCTGCTTTAAATGCATAGATTTTACAATCTAAAGTGGTCCATTGTATTGTATTACATTGTTTTTATTATAATGTACTTAACGATGTGCTGCATTATCTTTTACTTAAGTTGTGTTGTATAGCTTGGAGGATACATTCTTAAAAACAACCATTATTGAATTTAATGTATTGTTTATTTTCTCTGTCTCCCGTGAATGTTATTGTAGGGAGGTACGTTACTTTACAAATATAAAGACACTTTACTGTAAATCAGGGTATGACAATATGAGGATACAGGAAATAGCCTGGCACAACATTTTCTGCAGGGAGAACCCTCAAACACCCCATCATTAACACCACCTTCTCACAGACGCCATAACTTTAAGCCTCCACCAGTATGTCATCTCGCTGAACCCCCACACTCCTCCTGAACTCATTCATACCATTCCTGCATTGTCTGTCACACTCTGTTCACTCATTCTGCACTGACTCTCTGATGGTCTGACGATATATTATAATGCATGTTATACTATTTTATTTTATATTACACTATATCATATTGCATTATGTTATATTATATTGTACTATGTTTTTTATGTTTTAGTTATATCATATTATTATTATTATTATTATGATTATTATTATTATTTATTACAACTGATCATGTTGTTATTTTGAATTACTTTTTACTATTGTCGTTGTCTGCATACAGACATACTACATACCAATATATATGTATTTATTCATATTGCATACAATCTGTCATAACCAAACCAAAATAAAACCATGTCAACCTGTCACTAATGAATAACTTTTGATTACTGCCTTTAATTACAACTATAACAACTATTTACACCATGTGTAACATTTGTATATACCTTTAGATTTTTGTTCTTCTTTTTTATTTACCTGTTTTTATTTTTACTTTATTTAAATGTACTCTATGTGTGCTCCGTTATTCCTTTACTACTCTTGTTTCTGTACTGTGTTTCTGCAACAACCAATTTTTTCCCTGGGGATCAATAAAGTATGATTTTATCTTATCATCCTAATCATGTAAAAAAATATGGTCTGGATCTATTGACCCTCTATAGAAGGAAGGTAGAAGAAGATTAATTTCATCATTGAAAATATGTGTATCTATTCATCCCTTTGTTATCCATCTTAGGGGTCAGTCAGATAGACTCCAATGGATCAGCTGGTCGTGTACTATGGAGGGTTCATTTGAATATGGTGACTTTTTGTCTATAAAGCCCAAAGAAATCAAGTAATGTCAGTGTCTGTTAATAAAATAGAACCAAGTTAAGGAAACACAATATATATGATATATTATAAGAGTGGATGTATATGTGCACACATATCAATCATAAGTTAATACATCGCTCTATTGGAATGTATTATGGTTTCCAGAAGTGGTACTCAGTGAAGAGCCTTTGGGAGCTGTAATGAATTAGTTCAGCCAAATGATTTGGCTTGTTGAAAAGAGACCAAATTCTCATTGCTGGAAGAGGTTTCTTCTCTTTTTATTTGTGTTGAAATTTTTCAAGCAATTGATTCTTGTTTCCTCAAAGATCCTCTGCTGATAAACTGAGACGTTTCGAGACACTGTGCCGAACACACCAGCCGTGCTTGATTTATTATAAAAAATGCAACCACATAAGTTTTCACTCTTGTTATGGTACCATGGTACTAATCCTTGTTTTGTATTAAGAAAGAAATCAGTCATTGATACTGATCTGCTACAGTACTGTGCACAATCTTTACTTGTTATTACCCAGCAATCCATGTTATACACCAGGGAAGGTTACTGTATATCAGTGAGAGGGGTAAGACGGTCCTTCGAAGTCGATACCACCCAGAGGAATCAGGCTTATAGAGGCCACAGGCTCTGCTGGAGGGGAGGGGGGGTAACAGACCTGTGTCGGGTATAAATCAATAGCAGGCATGCAGTGATAAATCCTCCCAGCTCCAATGACCGACTGGCCCTCACACCCTCGCACACAAAACAATCTTGGTCCTCCATGTCAAAACAGCCAAAGCTATCGCTGCCATGGATCAACGGCAGGCTGATGTGTCAGCTGAAAGTCAGCTTAGAGCCGAGCTGAAAGAGATATCAGGGACTTGTGTGGATTGAACTACATGTAGCAGATATTGAAAGGAGGAGAGTGGAGCTTAAGGTTCATCATATATGTCAGGCAGTAATGTACAGACGTTAAAGCTCAGGTAGTAATTTAATGTAAGAGGGTACTCACAACAAAATGCATCTTACAGCGTGCAAGTGTCAGATATCATGCCACATTGCACTGCCTCACGTACCGAGGGACACTCACTGTCCACTGCATCTGTGAAATGTGCACTGCTGTGACATCATCAGACAAACAACACTGCTATCATCTGTGTGCAGGAAACCTGTAAGGGATGCCCTGGTTTGAAGGGTATATTCTGACTTATGTTTGTGCTTTATAAACAGAAAACCCCGAGTGTTAACACAAGACACAACACATCCATCACATTTATGGATTATATTTGAGTCAGGTGACTCTGGTGGGTTGATCTGTCCAGACACATTGACTTGTCTAGACTTCAGCTAAAGCAGACACAATTATGGACCCTTTGACATCTTGCTCTCTGCATGCATCAGTGGTCAGTCTGTGAATATTTAGACTGAGGCACTAAAGGCAGCGTCTGAGGGCTGAGCTAATCCTCCATTGTTGGTATCAGATCAGTTGACTTTGGCATGTTGATGTGTTAAGGGTGTCATCATTCAAACAGTGTGTGGGCTTTGGTGCAAGGCCACAGCATGGGTTGCTATTTGAAAAAATCAATAGGAGCCAAGCAGGTTATAGCTGTGAGAAAGATTGAATGTGCTGCAAAAGGATGCATGGAAAGCAAACATCCAGCCCCCAAAACTAGAAGGTAACTAACACCATAAACCATGAAGACATACACTGCTATTTTTCTTTTACATATGCAAAAGCCCTAAATCATAATTTCAATGCACTATCAAAACAGATTGAACCTGGTTTACTGCATCCAGCGGCTGGTGGGCAGGGTGGCGGTCTGAAATGAAAGCTGCAGTGTTTTCAGGAATGATATACTGTTCTACATTCCCACGGCTGATGCATTTTTTATGTTCAAAACCAGAGAGGCTTTCTCACCTTCAATTTTAAAAGTGTTTACTCAGCAGCAGTCCTGAGAGCTGATAAAATAAGTTAGAGCACCTGAATTAAAAATGATTCTTCACCACAGAGAATGTCTCCAAAATGGTCCCCTGCGGCGTCCTCTTCCTCCAGGTAATGCGATTGGAAAAAAGGTCCAACCTGACCAATAAAAGGCCAACCTTAGTGTGGTCACTTGTCTCTCTCACTTTTTCTAAATTACTTTCAAACATTTTGCCTTTACTGTTATCATTCTTTTACAAACTTCCATACTACATGTATGACTGTGTGCCTTTTGTACAGTGGCCCGATGAGGTAAACAAGATCACTGGCTGAGCTCAGCAACTAAACAAAAACATGAGAAACACATTCAAGGATTTTTTTTATTTTTCTCTTTTGAATAAGAAAGTATGTACCAACAGCAAAATATCAATGCCTATCAATAATCAGTTTAATATTAAACTACAAGAGCTGCTGGTTGGCAGCATATCATCTGGAGGCAGCTCTGTCCAAATCAATTTACAGCCTATCTTGTTCCCACTATTTCAAACCTTTGTCCTAAGCTAAGTTTGACAACTGATAATGCATGGTGGCCCTAATATTCAAAGCACCTGTGAGGAACTTTCAGGTTGTGTTGATTCTGGCGCCCCCTGTGGACAAAGTAATACTTCTTATTTCTTTACTGGTTGGGTTTGTACATGTATAAGTTGTGTCTTTAAAACTAAAAACAGGTATGCTTGGTTTTAACACTTGAATAATTCACCAAAAATATATTTCAAGTAAAATGTTATAAAAAAAAAAAAAAAGGCTGTATCAGCAGCATGCTGTTATTCGCTTCAGCTGACACCTACCTCCACCAGTGTGTTTAGACATTAAAGATAACTGTATAAAGTGGTCAGTCTTCATGTTGGTGGTCTGGTTTGCTTGCAGCTCATATAGAAACCTCAATATTTATTTCATTTTGTTTCTCAACCAACTTAAAATTCCTCACAGGGACGCTAATGTAAAGACACCAGACTGGCTAACTTAGCTTAGATTATTTTAAACATTGGAGGTAAGTTTTAATATTTAGGTTGGATCTGTAAAAAAGAAAAATGAAACCAATCATAGACCCATGCTTGTTGCTTGTACCTGTTTCCAGTGTTTATACTAAGCTAAGCTAGCCAGCAGCTAGCTGTAGCTCTTTAGGAAATAAAAATGGTAAATGGACTTGTACATACTTTTCTTTCTGACCACTCAGTGCTCTTACACTACTCGTTACATTCACCCATTCACTCACTGATGGTAGACGCTGCTATAGTAGGGACCATCATTATTAGCTTCACTCTTTCATAAACATTCACAGCAGGAGGTCAGTGTCTTGCCCAAGGACACTTCGGCATGTGACTGCCAGAGCTGGGATCGAACCGTCGACCTTGCGATTGAGAGACAACCGACTCTACCCACTGAGCCACAGCTGCCTGATGCATGCAATGTGGTGATGTCAATGTCATCATCCAACTCTCAGCACAAAAGCAAATAATCACCTTCCAAAAATGTCAATTTTTTTCCATTTGAACATTTTAAGTTTTGATTTTGTGAGGTTGATTCGTCGATAGCCAATTTTCTTTTTCCTGCATTGTTGATTTATCTTCCTGAGTTGTATGTATTTTTTTCTATTTCTACATACCCCCCCAGGGCCACCCCACATAATCTCTTCTGAAGCTTTCATATATTTGTATCTATATATAAAGTAACAGATGTGTCTGTGAGATAAATGTTTGTAGTGAAACATTTATTAAGATCATTTACCTCCAGTCTATTTTGAGCCCACAATTCCTTCCAGGACAAAAAGTGGATTCTGTAAAAGTTGAAGATTTACTTTGACTCAGGTTCTAAAGTAATCCAAACTTCTCAATGAACTGACACTTCAAAATTTACACCAAATAAAGAATGAGAATCCAATTTTGCCGTCACTTTTGGCACCCAATGAAAAGTACATTTGGAGGATGAGGAGTAATGTTCCCCGTCGGAACCTGTCCCCTCGTTGGCTGCTTCAGGTCAATGTTGTGTCTGTTAGGAGTTTCACAGTGAGCAAGATGAAGCATGTGTTGGCCTGGCCGTGTGCTGGCCCCAGGAAGCTAGCTATACTTCTGTGAATTATTTACAGTGATGTATAGGCCCCACTGCTGGGAAGCCATTCTGGTTTTGGCTACAACCTTATATCTGTTTTCCAAGACATATCCTTCATCCAGAGAAACTGAGGAATTAAATGGTGGGCTTGATGGATGTCTCTGGCTCCTTTTGTGTGCAAGGACCTTCTAAAACCTGAGAGAAAGGGGCTCAAGTAGGTTTTTATAATACACTTATGAGGATTAGAGGAACAATACATTGACTGGTGAATAGAGTCAGACAAGAAGAAAAATGGATGCTGGTTTTATGTGTCTATTTGTGTACAGTGCATCCACGTGCTGAGGGAAAGCTCTGAGCAACCAAAAATTGAGAGGTAACTGCTTGTCAAGGCTTCTTTTGGGACTATTCTCTCTGTTCTCACCAAGAGGAGAACAGCATTTATCATTTCTTGAACATCATGCGTTAGAAAAAACAGATCATCTTGTATCTCTAATCGAACACCACCCAAAGATGGCCGTGTCCAAACTAAATGTCATCAGTTGTCTTAGAATAAATAGGAGGGGGGGGGGGTTGAAGAAGGATGATGTTGGAATTTGACTGTAAGGGAATAAACCAATAGGGTTACAGTTACAGTAAAATTGTGATTTGATTCAACCCTTTCTTCTAGTTGTTTATCCACTACCTACTTTTCTAATTAGGTTATGATGACAACACAATTGCTGCCTGGATTTTGTTTACAGTCAACATTTTGTAGACGGAATGAAAAACACACGATCCTGTCTGTGGTTTGGTTAAGACTAAGGATGCAGAACTGGGTAGGAATGGATGGGACATGTCCCTTTTTATGCTTTCAGTCTCCAGCTACTACTAAATAGTCACAATCAGTAATTTGGTCCGAAACTTAAAATATAATACACTGATCGCTAAATGTATGTCTCTGATAACAGAAACTAGAGACAGCAGTAGATGTCAAACATTCACTGATAGACCTGAGAGTTGTACAAAGCAACAACAGGCTTCAGGATCAATGAGCTGAATTAGTTTCTCGTCTGCAGTGATTCCTGTATGTCTCTCTCTTTCTCTTTTTCTCTCTTTGTCTCTGGTGCTGTGCTTAGTTAGAGCCTGTAAGCATGCAATTTAATGACCCAATATGCCAAAGCATAATCAAAGTATTGTGGAAGATAACACACTGATAATTAGGGAATAAAAACAAACTGTGGCAGGGAGAGACACAGACAGGTTAGAGTTTGAACACAAATGTAGTCAGGGGTTTGATCATGTTAACAGCTTAAAAACTGTTTTCCAAGACCTGGGCTGTTAATACTTTCGGTATACCGAATCCACTATTTTGCTCAAATCCGTTTCTAAACAAAGAGATTTAAAGTGAATGCCTCTTAGAAGCAAGCTAACTCATATTCTAATTGCAAGAGTGCAGAATAAGTGAAGAAGAAAACGTCTCTTTCATTTGTGCATGGGCATCACAAGACTGCCATGGGACTGGTGGCATTTAGTGAATCTTGCTAAACTGTAAAATTCACATGGGGGCTGCCCCAGTGGTTTATTAATAAAATGGGAACTGATTTGGTATTTAATTCACAAAAAAAAAACCACAAACTCGTGTCAAACTGGTGCACCAAAACACTCCTGATTCCCCTAATCCCAAAGCGAACAGACACTACATGAATCCCTTCCGATACTGAAGCAAAAGCTGGTTTAGACATACACAAACGTCAGTCATAGTCAGGGTAAGATCGTGATTTCAGTAACACGATGATGATTTATCTGCTGATGTTTTTGTATTTCAAATACATTCAACAACAAAACATTTTTAATTACTGCTCATGTTTTTTATGTCGACAAAATATACTATTTAGCTCTCCGTGAGAAGTTATCTTGTGTTGCAAAGGGTTAGGGTTAGAGCATGTTTAATTTGGGATGGAGATAATTAAAAAAGATAATTGTGATGATATATGGGGTTGGACAGCAGCATTACGTATCAGAATATTGCATTTTTATGTGATTAACTCTTAATAGATGTGCTACCTGCTGTTTGCATGTAGTGTTAATCACCAAAACACTGTGTGTCCTTAAAGACAAACAAATCTGATGAATGCCCTTTTCTACCCCACAGAGCCTTCAATGTTTGAAATTTTTTTACATTCTTTAAGCTGTGTTGCTCATGTTTATGTCGACTTGCTTTCACTCTTGCTTTCCTGCCTTTGGTTGCTGCATTATTTCGTGTTGGCCACCTGTTGATTACCAAGATACCACAGGCAGGAAAGCTTGTGCATCCTCGAGCTCTCTCACTAGGCAATCAGACAGATATTGCTTGTAGCATTAGCTGTGGTATATACTGCAGAGGGACCTATAAAGCAGGAACTTTAAGAGTTTTTCCAAGCCAAACAGTGCATCACACACCACTGATTTTGTTTGATAGCAGCTGTGGATGCTTTATGGTTGCTATAAGTATGCTTATTTCTTACTGCTGTGGACCTGATAATCTGAGGGGCTTTGAATCATGTTAGAGCGCCAGACCTGCTGTCAGTTATCTGGAATTAAGCACTGTTGCTTTTTAACAGCACATTTGATGAGGTGATTTGAATAATTTATACACTTTTTTGTGTGTGTAATAATTGAACATAAACAGTACATGCAGCTATTGAAAGGTAATGACCAATATTCATGTGGGAAACTGTTCATTAAAATAAACAGCACAAAGGTTTATTTAGGTGTCCAGACATCAACTTTTCAAACCTGCATTTTGCACAATAGCAGTAATGTTTCCCCCTAACATTTACCAGACATTGTAGTTGTCTAAACTTGCAAAACATCACTGCTGCTGTCCCTCAAAATTTGCATATGGGTCATTTAGTAACTCTTTGCTTTTAAGGGATCATTAGTTCAGATGATAGGGAAACTCAAATTCTTTAAAAGGTCTTTAGAAAATAACAGAAATGTTGTTTCAAGTGTGTGAAAGATGCTAAAGTAGATAAGTTTACAGAAAATCCAATGCGCTTCAAAAAAATATCATAGTTCCCTTTCCTCATATGTGTCCCTGTGTTATGAAGTTTCTCTGAAAATTCCTGATCTTTGAACAAGATGCACTTTAGTTTAGTTTATTTATAGACAAAAAAAAAACTTTCACTGAAACAATTCTAGCACAGTTGAACATTTTGCTTTCATTTTCCCCTCAGCTGTTGCAGATTTTCTTTTCATTTGATGGAACACTTCCAAACGAGTGGAGGATTTTCCTCTTTTTATTATAAAGAGTTATTAAAGCGTTTGTTCATTTTTATGCAGTGGCACAATTTAGTTATTGACAGTGTGAAGCGAGAAATTAGGTCAGGGAAATGTGGAGCAGGAGGCATTCTCAGGACACACAAAGACAGTCTTTGGCTTTATAGGTTTATCTTCCAGCCTGTTTGAAGTCGGTGATTTCAGGTCATTGGCATTCAGGCGCTGATGAGCTACAGAGATGGTTACTTAGTGTCTGCGGCTGAGTGACGGATTCGATTAAAGTAAATTTTGTGAGTTAACTTTAAGAGGTGGATATTGATTGATCTTGTTTTTTGAAAGTCTTCAAGCGTGTGATTGAAACTGCTCAGTCGCTCCTGGTTTCCTGGCCCGAATGCGAGTCATTGTAAGCCCCCGAGGAGAAAATGCGGTGGTTTGAAGCCGAGATCAAGAAGACTCGCCTGAATAAAATACCGACCAAAATACATTTAGCATTGAACACTTTCCAGGCGTTTCAATAGCAATTGATTGCGCTTTAAAAGAATGGACAGACCATTTGAGTTCTCAGTGAGCCCGCAGTACAAAGACATGTCTGGAAAGGCGACTTTTTCCATCCAGAGATTTTTTATTTGAAGCAGTGTCCTCATATTTAATAAGCTGAGCTGTCAGTGGCACATAAACAGTGAGATAAAAATACACATTGTCACCGACTCACACATACAATGTGCATACACAGCATGAAAAATTATGTTTCAACTCACTCCAGCTTTGTTTGCAGGCTTCTTCAGCTTCTATTCATTATTAAATCTTGGCTTTATGGCTTCATGCATCTTTAAACAACTTTTACCACTTCTTTTAAAACACAAGAAAGTTAAAGAAGTGCAACAATCTATATTAGTAGTTAAAAATGTAATACAGTGAACAATGAAGAATGAAAAAAAACACAACTATGATGCATCTGAAGCACTAACTCATTAAGGTTGTGGTTTAGTGAGCTGTCATGGTACTTTGGATGTTTTCATTATTATCTTGTATACTTATGCACATTTTGTAAACACATCTTTTTACTGGTGTCTTATAAAGCCCTGATATTTATGCTATTTTAGCTCAGTTTTGGTCTCCACCATTTTGTGAGGAAAATGGCTTTCTATGAAGATGCTAATTGCTATGTTATATTTATTAGCTCATGGCTAACTGTGTTGGTCTGTCGTTAAATGCTTGTGAAGCAGCTTAAAGTTATTCACTGGGGATTTTTTTTGGGTTAGATATGGCTGCCGCTGTAGGTGAAATGGGGCTGTTTGAATTGGTAATATGTCACCCGAACATCAAAGTTGTGATCTAAAGGTCTCAGTCCTGAGCCTTTTGGTGCCGCCTTTGGCTAAAAGTAAGGGTGGGTATTTGAACTGGAGCACATCCAAAGCGTCTTCGCTGACAGTTTGGACAGTTTCTCTGTAAATGTTTGATTTATTTTTGATTTCCTGTGATATTTCTCTACTTTCTCTTTGAGGTTTGATCGTCTTTAGTCTTCTGTTTCCTTTGTTTGTTAGACCGTTCCCTTCTGTACTCATTCAGATAGACCAACTCAAGTTTGGGTGATGGATGGTGCTTGGGACTTGGGTTATCCTGACTTGACATCTAGTTAAAAATACAAAAGAAAACTGTAAATTCAAAGTTTTTCATCATTCTGCATTTAGATTAATCCTCAATATATCAGTTAATTGAGAGAAAGATAGTGACCTAACAAACACATTGACCTGGATATTTATCAATATCATGACCTCTTCTCTGCCACAGATTTGTCTCAAAGCCAAAATAATGATAAAGAACCACACACTCAGGATATTTGCATGTGGATTTATTAATAATACCAACCCAGTTCACATAAATTCCCGGTCACACAGCTGCTCCTATTCTTTTTGGTTTTAACAGATAACATCTTACAACAGCAATCTTGGCTTTCCATCATTGGGCACCTTAAGGGGGGAGAAAGTTTGAATGATACTTAGGACCTATTACTGGTAGGGGCCCTTGATGTATAAAATCATACATTGGTATTATTATTATTTGCATTTTAAATATGAAATAAGTAATCTAGTGGCAAAAAACAACTGTGGATTTGTCTTTTTTTATTTTTGCAATATTCACAGTAAAAACAGGAACATAAAGTCACATATATAAAACCTCTGTTGCCAAAGTCACCCTTAAATTCTACATTAAATGTGTCAGTCCTCAGGTGAAAGCTTCTTGATGAAGTAATGGTCAGTGTCCAGAGTATAGATGTGAGGTACAGTTTAAATATGTGCAAAGATGCTGCAGCAGGCATGTTCTCCTGCTGTAAAACCCATTATCAGGCAGTGACAGATAGAGAGAGGACGTGTGTGTGTGTGTGTGTGTGTGTGTGTGTGTGTGTGTGTGCGTGTGCGTGTGCGTGTGTGTGTGTGTGGCACTTCCCTGCAGATACAAGAGGGCCAGGTGTGTGCCAGGAAAATTGAGGTTCATCATGGGCACGATGAGCAGAGAAGCTGAAGTGACCAAATGTGCTGACAAGCTAATGTGAGCATTTCCATGGCGACCTCTCATAAAGATGTGAAAAAGCTGGTTAAATGTATTAAATATCCTGTAGTATGATGTAATGAAGGATGGTATTAGAGCACTCTTTCCACACTGTTAAACTACATCATAGTAAAATTCCTTCATACAAACAATAGTTCAGTAGAAGTAGTCTGTGTCAATATTTAAATCAATATAAGTTAAAGTAATTAAAGTATTGATAGAGCACTGAAATATTGTTGAGTGTTCTGCCATTATATCAGTGTGACAGCTGCATTGATATGTAGGTTGCAGTATATTACTTTAGATGTCCAAGGCTATGCACATGTTCATGAAGCTGATAAAAAGCTGATCCTAAATAGTACAGATATGCCCTGAGATTAAGCCAAGATTAAGTACATGTTGTGCAGAAATCTGCTGCTTTCGTATCAGTATTTCATCAAATAGTGAACCAGGGTTGGTGTGGTTTGTGGTAGTAAAGAGGGGCCCCAAGCAATATTTTTACAGGGGGCCTAAAATCTCTGGAAGCACCTCTGGCTTCATAACAGAACTGCCGACATCTTATGAGTGAGCTCAGAGCCATACATCCTCAGGTGAGACTCTTCTGGTCTTTCTAAAGATGAGGCTTTAATCTAGAAGAGACCGTACTTTCGCCATCAGGGCCCCTTGGATTTGGAACGACTTGCCTGAGGAGATCAGGCCTTCAGAATAAGGTATGTCTTTTGAATCACCTCCTAAAACCCATTTTTATAGACATGCTGTCATGTGATATGAAGTAGCCTTTTTCTTTTTATCGTCTCTTTTTATTTCATATTATTTCTTTTTATTCATGTTATTGCTTATCCTTCTTATAGCTATTATTAGTACTCTTGTATTTTATTTCCTTTTATTGTTTTTATTTCTTTATTTTCTTTTATTGCTTTTATTTATTTTATTTCCTTTTATTGCTTTTCATTGCTTTTACTGGTTTTAGCCTGTCTCCTCTCTCTGGTGTTTTAACATCTTTTGTCCTCTGGGTTTAACTTCCTATTAAGTGTGTTCATATAGTGCTTTTCTGTGTCCAACCATATGGGTTCAGTTCAGTTCAGTTCTGTTGTCTATCCTGTTATTGCTTCGTTCCTCACAACCTCTTGTAGACTGCTGTTTTGCCCTTTTCTACCCCACAGAGCCTTCAATGTTTGAAATTTTTTTACATAATTTAAGCTGTGTTGCTCACGTTTATGTCGACTTGCTTTCACTCTTGCTTTCCTGCCTTTGGTTGCTGCATTATTTCGTGTTGGCTAACTGCCACCTGTTGATTACCAAGATACCACAGGCAGGAAAGCTTGTGCATCCTCGAGCTCTCTCACTAGGCAATCAGACAGATATTGTTTGTAGCATTAGCTGTGGTATATACTGCAGAGGGACCTATAAAGCAGGAACTTTAAGAGTTTTTCCAAGCCGAACAGTGCATCACACACCACTGATTTTGTTTGATGGCAGCTGTGGATGCTTTATGGTTGCTATAAGTTTGCTTATTTCTTACTGCTGTGGACCTGATAATCTGAAGGGCTTTGAATCATGTTAGAGCGCCAGACCTGCTGTCAGTTATCTGGAATTAAGCACTGTTGCTTTTTAACAGCACATTTGATGAGGTGATTTGAATAATTTATACACTTTTTTGTGTGTGTAATAATTGAACATAAACAGTACATGCAGCTATTGAAAGGTAATGACCAATATTCATGTGGGAAACTGTTCATTAAAATAAACAGCACAAAGGTTTATTTAGGTGTCCAGACATCAACTTTTCAAACCTGCATTTTGCACAATAGCAGTAATGTTTCCCCCTAACATTTACCAGACATTGTAGTTGTCTAAACTTGCAAAACATCACTGCTGCTGTCCCTCAAAATTTGCATATGGGTCATTTAGTAACTCATTGCTTTTAAGGGATCATTAGCTCAGATGATAGGGAAACTCAAATTCTTTAAAAGGTCTTTAGAAAATAACAGAAATGTTGTTTCAAGTGTCTGAAAGATGCTAAAGTAGATAAGTTTACAGATTTTAGCCTGTCTCCTCTCTCTGGTGTTTTAACATCTTTTGTCCTCTGGGTTTAACTTCCTATTAAGTGTGTTCATATAGTGCTTTTCTGTGTCCAACCATATGGGTTCAGTTCAGTTCAGTTCTGTTGTCTATCCTGTTATTGCTTCGTTCCTCACAACCTCTTGTAGACTGCTGTTTTTAAAGGTGCTATATAAATAAAGTAACTATAAAAAGTTATTATTACATACAGAGAAACAGTCAGAATTTATTGACACTTGTCCCCACACAAACATTTCAGACTGAATGAGGATATTCCTCTGTGAGCTGTTGACATCCTCCCCTGTGTGATGCAGAGCAGGGAGTGTCTGAGTGGAGAGGTAAAGCTGTGTTATGAGAAGATAACGTGAGTAGATTGAGAAATCCGGCGAGCCTGTCTCTGCCTCTGGCTGGACTTCTCCATTAGCAGCAGCTCACTACTTATGTAACCTCAGCAGGGCCCTTTACCATGGAAACTCCTCATCATTCGCCTCCCACTGCGCCTCATTACAGAGACACCACCGCCAGCGCTGGTCCGGGATCAGCTCACCTGAGCCTCAGCACTTCAAAACTCACACATTGGATGTTATTAGAGCTGATCTGAGGTCAGGGCCTGGAGACACTGGCTGTTGAATGCGTGCCTCTGTGCCCTTCAGGCAGAGTTCCATAATCAAACAAGGCTCCTGGTGTGGTGGTGTTATTAGCTCACCTATGCAAATGGATCATCTGAGATCATGGAACCGTGGGCTAGAAATGCGGAGAAGGTTAGTGTGACTTCTTATGTAGGAAATTCATAGTGGCATGTCCAACACTGAATATACATGTGTTCTTGGCACTCTGCCACTGTGTTTGCACTATGAAGGCAACCAGGTCTTGTACTGGAAAATCAATGTAGAATATGAAAGAGCATTCATCATTCATGACTTTATTTAAAATGTAATTACATATTTTTCACATTTAGGTTCAGATCAATGTCACCTTTCATTTTCTGCATCATTTGAGTTTTAGAGGAGTCTTTGGAAGTTGCTACTGCTCTAAACACATAATTTCCTGGTTAGGCTGTTTCACAGTAAAGGTAATTAAACAACATAATGACTAAGAGAGTCTTATTGTGAAGAGTATGACGGCCAGAAATGTGTCTGTCATTATAATAACCGAGCTTTAGCAGAGCTACAATAAACAGCTATTTCAATATCACTCTGAAGTGTTATGGTATTCGCAGCAGCTCCTTTGCCCATAAGTCCCAGCCACAGCTCTCTTCTTTTAATCATCTTGGAGTCAAGATAAGCAAGTCATCAGTTGAAACACAATTCTGGCAGGCAAACCTGTTGTTGCAGAGATGTGAGTACCTGCTGCGCTTGGCTCAAGTCAAACTGAGTCAAACCATTCCAGCATATCGCAGATGTTAAAGCCCCAGACAGACCCAGAGAGATGCACTGCAAAAGAGCACATCCGCTTAACAAAGCTGTTTGCTGACATCAAACTTGGAGACTAGAAAACACAATTGAACCTGATCTGAGTGTCAGAGTAAAACACGCCAGGCTTTTCCACTGCTTTTACTGACCGGCCACTGTGGCTACTTTGATATAAACACGTTTGGAATGACAATATTGAAAAATGCAGGTCGTAACAGAATGTGACATCGGAGACGGAGGATGCTACACATGTGCACCTTAAACTGCAGAGTCTTTATAAAACTATGATTATGACTCCAGTTCTTAATGTCTTCTTGTGGAGAGTAATCCTCATTGAGCTCTGTTGGCCATTGGTTAAGCCTGGTGCATTTGGTTATGTCTATTGACCAATCACAGGCTTTGTTCCAGACTTTCCAGCAACAAGAGGCTCTTTTAGAGAAGTGAGTCAGTTTAGCATCTTCCCTTGGAAATTGACCTTTAGTGATGTTAGCTTGCTCAGCCAATAGATGACTTTCAGTGGAGTGCATGTACCTGTAGCTTACAGTGGATGTGTAATGTAGCACACAAATAAGATACATAACATTTCATCCTCCATTTAAGCTTTTCAAAAAAAAGAAGAAGAAGAAGCTGCTAATTGGTACACAGCTTTATAGACGATATTGTTATAACACAGGTAATGTTCAAGTTTTAAAGCTCAATATGGGCTACTTGACCTGTTGTTTGGCATAATGTGTGAAAGGACTGTATTGATTATTATTGGAGTTTTATATGAATTTGAATCAAAAGGCGTACTGGAATTTTCTCTTTTATTGTTCTGTGTGAAAACACTTAAAGTTGCTTTTCAAGTCAAAGGTGAATGCATTTTCTGCTCTCATTGTTCAGTGTGTGGCTTTTATTGGGTAGGTGAGTGAAGTTATTTAATTTAGCTTTAAAGCTGCTAATATACTGTACATATTGCAAATCCCAATTTGACATCCATATGAATTGAAGATTGCCTCTGTATCTGCCTGCTAATTATCCAAAATGTTTTACACAAAATCTCTGTTAAAAACCTGCTCCCTTTGAGACTGGTCTCATGAAGTCACTTTCTGAATTAGGTCAAGTTCTGGTAACACACACAACTGGCTACATGTCAGAACATGCACATGTGGTGAAGAGCTCCATATGTAATTACGCTCTCCTCGTTGAGGTGGACTGCAGGGACAGCTGAGCTGAAGGGTTAGTCAGGCGGGATTCTCAATCTGACAGGGAGAGGAAAAAAATAACATTTGGCTTTTGTGCTGTTCTGCTGTAGGGATGAGCCCTGATTGCCTCAAGGCATCAGTACAGAGGAGTAACACATCTGTATCCCAGACATCACCTCTTATTCTCTCTGTGGTCCACTGATGCAGCTGAGGAGCAGCTTCAGACCGCTGTCTTCAAAATGGAACGTAAATCATGTCTGATGTTGTTCTGTGCCAGCGGCCATCACACGCAACACACTGGTGCATTCTGTCCGAAGAGCTGCAGTCTCAGATGACCACAGTCAGGGGGACTGTACACTGAGTGAGAATCAGAGGTACACTGATTTTCACATGTGGTCAAATTTAGCTTGCAGTCTAAGTTCTTCAACATTTTTATAAACATTTGCTGCTTTGATCTGTGAGAAAATCTGGATATGACAATATATCACAATATTTGTTTTCACAGTATTATATTAGATGGCTGGATTCAAGTTGTCATTTTCTTCCCCTGTTTTCACAATGACATCTGCACCTGTAGATTTTGCTGTTTGGCCAATGGGCTGAGCCTGTGGCCTTGAGCTTAAAGCTGCCGTGAGGTAGACAGAGAAAGCAGAGAAAGCAGCAGGGGAAGTGAGGAGAGCAATTGCCATGAATGAAAACAGAGCAGTGAAACATAGAAATAAAGATGTTTACACAGCAGTTACAAATAACTATTAAATATGTCCATGACTCCATAAGAGAAGGAACAACATTTTGGGAGATGGTTTTAATTCCATGGGAGATGGAATTAAAACACTTTCCTCACACTGTAATAAGAACTGTGCTTTTGAAGTACACTATCCAAATGATGGAATGGAAAGACCTACAAAAGTAAGTTCATCCAAGCAGCCCTGTGGTGTTGAGGATAGACCAGCTACCTTTCAATCTGATGGTTCTGGGTTCAAAACTCACATGTGCATGAGCTGTGCTTTTGTATCAATACAAAAAATTGTGAAATGAAAAGGCCTAAAGAGGCAAGCACTGCAAAGTTGTCCTGTGGTGTGGTGGACAGGACTACTGCCTTTCAATGCAAGGGTTCTGGGTTTGAAACCTGGTGGGGACTGTCCATGGGAGATGGAAATGAAAGACATTCTTGGAGACACTGGAGTTTGAACTGTGAATTGAAGTACAATATGCAAATGGTGGAATGAAACGACTTCCACAAGAGAGCTTTTCAAATAAGCCCCTTGGTGTTGAGGATAGGCTACATGACGTTTTCTGTTATGTCGTCATGTTTTGTGAAATGTTGTAGTGTTTTCTTTAATATTGTTGTGTTTTCTGAAATGATGAAATATGTTGTTAATGAAAAAGTAAAGAGACACATTCTGCTGAAAGTCACCAGTTAACAGGGTCACCGTTTTCACCATAACACCATCTTCAAAACACTAACTCACATTAGCCAGTTAAGCTACAATAACATGAGTCCTTGGCATAGTATCCGTGACGTCACCCTTCTGTTTCTGAGGCCAATCATCGGCAAGAGCCACATTGGAAATGCTGAATTCAACCTAACATCTGTTGCACTAGTGTGTGCGGAGACAGACATGAGCCCTTCAGACCGAAGCTACTTTTTTAACCTGGCTGTAACCATGTTTATTATTGCTGCAACGATCGTCTTCTTAGAATTGGTGTATATGAGGTTTCCGGTGTTTCTGCAGCCAGCCTCAAGACCACGCTCAATGAACTGTAGTTTATAACACTTCTGCATGGGCTTAATATTTTGAGACCTTAGGTTGCCGCTTGGTCCTGGGTCAACTTGAAGCAGTGAGGTCTAATTCCTCATTGAATGAGCATATTAGTTACATGTCGGATGCCATTCACAGAAATACAGAGGTTTATAAACTTGAGTCAGCGCATGAACGAGAGGGCTTTCACCCCACTGCTGAAAGGTGTTGCGTGACAACCAGGAAACTCCAACTTCAGTACTTAAAGGTACGAGATCACCTTTGCAAATAGGGAAGGTTCCAGTTATGAGAGCTGGTCTAAATTTTCTGAACTAAGCCAGTAGTTGAACCAATCGGCTAGTTGTTGTGTAGTCCTGTGATGTTACTACCCTTTGCACAAGCTCCCCTGCTGATGTTGAATGGATGGAGATGGTGAGTAATGCCATTCTGTTGCTATTATTATGCTAACTATCAGTTTTATTCCAAATTGCCTGGCAGCTGTATTACTACATCTATTAATAGCCCTCTACTAGTGTGAAGAGTCAAGCAGCTTTCCTGTTGCTGGGTTGCATTTTCACAGCAAACAAACATCTCCAGGGTTTGATTGAACGCGAGAATAGACCACCTCTTCAACATGATGTCACCTCGCTTGTTTTGTTCTGCTTCAGAGTGTGATTTCTGTGTCTGCATATGTCCAAACAATGCAAGCCAAGGGTTATTTTTGGAACATCTGCAAACAATCCAGTTGTGAAAGAGAGCTAGCATGCAAATATGCCGTAGTCAACGAGTCAGTCTTGCACACTGAGTCTAATGCGCTTCCGTTCAAGCAGTGAGGATGATTTTGTGCTTCTTTCTGTTCTTGAAAATAGAAAAGAAAAAAATAGGTCCATCTACTCCAATTCTGAAAACAAGACAAAGGCAGGGAGAGCTTTACCTACTGATAAAAGGAGCTGTGGAATTATCCTGATTGCTTCCAGGTATGTTTCAGGATGTCAGTGGTCCAGTTTGATAATCTTCCAGCAATACTGGAACCACACATTCAAAAGAAGACCACCAAGTACTGCGAGGCAATTGATCCTGAACTGCTGCTAACAGTATGAGTTTGAAGTAGAGACACACATAAAAATAATCTAAAGTATGCAGTTGGAAACGTGTGCATGGACGACTGGATTCGCGGATGCTCAGACCAGATCAGGATCAATAGTTGTCTATGTGTTCTCAGACGGAAACCATTAACAGCACCCTCTAAACTAACTGGGCAGATGTGAACAATCTCCTGAAAATGGAACCAGTTCCAAATAAAAAACAATGACGGACCAGATTCACTAACACTGACTCCATCAATGGTAAGGACGTAGCCTCTCTAAACAGCTCATCTTATACTGTATGTGGATATGATTGACATACACATTCATGTATTTCTCTGCCAGTTTGAGTTATGGATTGCCAAAATAATGGGAGCAATTCAGTCTTTATTCATGTGAATATATTCTGCAGCAAGTTGTCTTGTTTTTTTTGGAGAAAAAAGCTGGTGGGCAGCTACAATGAGGCTAATTAGCTTCTGACTCTTTAGGAAGTGTAAGAAAAGAGCAGTAATAAAGCAAACAGACCCTGGTGTGACAGTGAGTGTGCTGTAAAGACTAAAAACTCATCACTACCAATAATGACTGTGATTAATTTTCACCCTTGCTGAATACAGCCCTTTGAATTCATTTCAAATAGTGGTGAATCCTGAATTCAATAAGGGTCTGGAATGCATTTATGCTTGTAATGAACTCCAATTAGTTACAATTAGAGCCTTCAGCGCAGCATGGCACAGTTTTTATTTTTGCTGAGGTCGACCCGTCTGTCTCTCAGGGAGCCTACGGTTCCTGCTCAAGTAAACTGGTGCGCCCTCACAAGCATATTCCCATTTTCTGCTTCACTGAACTGGTGGTCCCCAATAATCCTAACACCATCATTTAGTCAGGCGGGCGGTGTTTTCTTTTTTTTCCCTTCTCTATTTTCTCCTTCCCACACAGTAGGCTTAGATTCCCTCAGCCCAACAGAGTAGAATTAATGTGTAGAGTTTGTTGGCCTCCTTTTTTATGCACCTTGAAAGTGAGTATTGCCTGAAGAAAGGGTGTTTTAAATTCACACACTCGTTTTTGGAAGCTGAACGCCTTCTTCTGTTCTCATTTCCCCTGAATCTGTGCTCCGTTTTTCTGCTGTACCTTAAAGACAGCGTCCAGTTTTTTGGGAAAGCATTGGGTCCACTCAAAAAGGCTTTCAAACACAGGAGCCTGGGCGAAGTGCTTTTCCATCATCTCTCCCTTTGCTCTGTCATGCGTACAGCAGGTTGGAACAGAAAGGCTGCTGAGCTTGTGTACTGAGAGAAAAGGAGAAAGAGAGGGAGAAAGGAGGCCTGGTGATGGAGAATGAAGAGAATGGGAGAAATAGGGAACGAAAAGCCTTGCTGTGATGCTGGCAGTCCCTCAGGAGCCTCAAACTCACTCCTATACAGCATAGAGATTAAAAAAAAGACTGAACTTGTGTATAGTAACCAAAACTGGGACAAGCTAAAACATAAAAAAGTCACGTAAAATGCTCGGGCAGATTTTGTAGAGGCAAGGAAAATGAAAGTTAAGCTTGTCCTTTGCACCATGTCCATTTCCTCCCAGACGGCAGCGTTTCTCCTCTTCAAAGATAAGGATTTGATTATCCAGGACAGGCTCTTCTTAAGCTTAGCCCTCTTAGTCTCCCAGGCTGAAAAAACATCATCAATGAAACAATACACAGAGGACATGAATCAAATGGGAAAGTTACACGCTGGAGGAGCAAAGTGGCTGTGTTTACAGAGGTCTATGAAGAACAAAGGCAGCTGAGGCTTACATTGATGGACGCAAATCCTGAGTCTTGGTAACTAACCGCTCCGTGTGCGCCTGGTTGAAACTTTGATCTCTCACATGCAGTCACCTGGCTCTCTTCCACTAGTCTGGATCAGTCCAGACAACTTTGTTTGGTGAATTTCAGTTGCATTCTCTGTCAAACAGGTTCTGTCTCTCACGTGCCCTGCCTCCAATGAAATATTCACAGGATCAGAGATGGAAATGCACTGAAATATTAAATCATTCTTTCACAATAATCAACCTCGAAGTGGAAACTATTTCATATTGCGGGTAAAGACAGATGAAAAAAAAACATATGGACTTAATTTACACACTGCAATTTATTTTAGAATGGATGTTTGGATGTTTTCTTTCTAATATGGGTTAAATTATACATTAAAAAACACCAATGACAGCAAAACTGAGACTAAATGAATAAACACAAACCTATGTGGGTGTTTATGTCAACTAAATACATCTTAAAATATCAGGTTTGACTATGTATCCATAAATTGCCTCAAAACAACTGAATTGCAACAAATCAGTGGTCCATTTTCATAAGTATCTTTTGTTTTTGATGGATACTTCTGCTGCCTTCAAATGGAACTGGTAAAGTTGTGAAGTTGTATGGTGAAGTCGTGTGAATGAGTGGTTTGGCGTTCAAGTGGTAACACCATTGCTATGCAACAGATACATGAACGCCAACAGTTTCATTGTTGTCCTCCTTGCTTTATAAGTGGAAATGCTAATATTACTTTTTTTTCATATGTGCTGAAATGCTGTGTGAAGGAACAAACCAAATGACAACAAAGTTATTGATCTAGATTAACACTTGCCTCTTGGTCCCGTACGTGGCTAACGTCAATCAAACCACTTGTACAAGCCGTGCTCTATCTAATGCTAATGTTAGCTAATGTCACTCCTCCAACCACAGACCCTATCAGTTACATAATGACGTAATGTATGTGAGAGAAACTGGAGTCTATTGGCTCCACTATTTTTCGGAACATCACCTGACAAATCAAATCTTGTGAACTTGCTTTCAGAACATGGCAAAAGCATCAATAAATGCTAACAGGCTTACCAATGAAGAAAGAGGAAACATATGATAGAATAATAATTATAATTATAATTAAAATGGAACATAATCTTAAAAGATGCAAAGTGTGTAATGTTAGAACATTTTACTTTGTTGAGAATACTGTAAACTGTAAAGGCACTGAGAGGAGTTTTGATCTGATTTTGAGGTATTGCCTTACCCTGATGCTTCTTCATCACCTACACGGTAAAGTAAGATTACCAACAAAAAAGACTGGGTAGTTGGTTACACTGAATTTTAGTGCCAGTGTTCGGCACAGTTGTTATTTGACACTCACCCTGAAGTGTATGTCATTAGAACTCCACTAGTAACATTATGCAGTGTGAAGGAAGTTAGCAAGGAAGTTGATGCTGGCTTCTCTTTGGTGACAAAGGAGTCAAATCATGTACATACTTAAAATAGACATTTGATGGGACATTGGAGAACACAAAATGCCTGCCCTCGTGTTTCCCTCCAGTTTGATTGCACTCTCATTAGTTCCACCTGTGTCTCGTTGTCTCACCTGCTTCTGTTAGTATTTAGTCTCTGTGTTTCCACCCTTATGTGTCAGTGTTATGTATGACCTGAGTGTGTTTCCTGTGGATTTGTTTGCAAAGTTTTATTATTATCTTCTGTTGTTTTTTATTAATTTAACCTTTTGTAGTCTGCATTTTGGATCTTCTTATTTTGTTTTTGCCCAAATGTGACATTTTAAACCTTTTAATGTGTCCCAGAGACACACAACAACAGAAAAGTGAATGTGTCCAGTTGTGTTTGTGGCACAACTGATGGTATTGATTTAATGTGTCACATACTGCTCCTTACATCCTGCACTTTACCTCCTTTTAATATTGGGTCCTGTCTGTAGTAGCAGATCAGAGCATTACTATAAAATTAATTTACATTGCTAACACAACTGACTTAACACATTTGTTTTTAAGTGAGCATTCACAGTAACCCTAAACTTGAAAATTCAGTGTTTAAAAGTAAACAGTGCAGTCACGTGGCTATTGTTAAAAACGAATACTGCAACAATCTACAGATACTAATCCTTTAAGGCTTTGCTCCTTTGACAGCTAAGGTGCTGGCTTGTTCGCGGTCTTGCCAGAAGTTAGATGGAGGACTGATATCAGCTTGTTTTTCTACATTCAGTTAACAGACAGCTCAGGAACATTGGCTTATCAAGGGGATAGAGATTTCAGGAGCTTGTCTGCCTCTACCAAAACAGGAATGATGCAACTCCCAGTTACTCAAAAATGGTCTTCTTCGCACTCTGTATGTCTTTAGCTGGTTTACTGATGTTGGCAAGTCTCCATTCAGAAATCAGGAATTTAAGAAGGGCTGAAAGGTTGTTAGGTTAGGGGTTGGTGGGCTTTTGACATTCAGAAATTCCCTCTGAAATATGATCTGGCTGCTTGTTTTTGGTGCAAATGTATTGTTGTCTGTTCATACATGATTGACAGAACGTATTTGACTTGTGGTTGTGGAGGTGGTAGAGTTGTTTAAAGACAAATTAGATGAACTCAAGTAGAGACATTTTAAAGGTTACCTATTAGTGTTGCTTTTAAAGTTGTAACATATCACCGCACAATACTTCGCGGGTAGGCTTATTGATAACTATAGTATCATTTTTGAGCAGACATAAGTACAGTCTGTAGGTTTGTATGCTGTGTGATAAGTTTAATAAGCTGGGTAAAGCCCAAGATCCACAGGATGCGTCGCGTTACGTTACGGCTGTGCCGCGCACGTCGCAGCAAATAGGTTCCCATTCAAGTCAATGCTCTAGAGTCCACAGGGCGCGCTGCGACGCGTCTCAGCTCCGTCTCTGAAGCGTTCCGCCGCGCCGCTCTGCCAGAGATACGCGGGGAGTCTATTTTCGCCGCTCCCCGCGCCCAGCACGCGTCAATCGACACAGAAATGATCGAACTATCCCGGAAGTCAGGCACGAGGATCGTATGCAACATCCGCTCACTTTCAAAATAAACACCATGTGCAAACACAAGATCGTAAATTTCACCACTTCTTCAACATTACGTCATAACCTGTGGCATCGGGCCAGACATCAGTCTCAAAAGATATCCGACACCATGGACGAGGAAAAGTTTATACTGTGTTGTTCTCGCGCGTTTTGGAGTTGTCGAGGGATCTTGAGTTTCCTGCTCCGGAGTGCGCGCCGCTCCAAACACGCATCCTATGGACCAGGGTGAAAGCCCCGGGACGGAGCAGAGCCGTGTCGCAGCCGTAACGCGGCGCACACGCATCCTGTGGACTCCCCGAGTTAGAGGTGTCTGTAGAGCTAAGCACTCAAGACAGTCCTGTATCATGTCCACTTCTGCTTCCTCGCTTCTTTGTATTGTTTATTTCCTGTTTTGTTTTGGTAACTTTCCCTCCCTCTTATTTCAGGTCTTCGACTTCCTACCCTCATGTGTTTCCCACCTGTCTGATTGTCTACCCGCCCTTACAGTCTGCAGCTGCGTCTCCTTGTCCCCCCTCCTATTTAGTATTTATTGTGTCTTCCCCGTCACCAGTGCCAGATCATCTTTGTCTCTTTTTTTTAATCCTTGCTGTTAGGATTAGACAAGGATTTTGCCTGCTCCATGTTTGGATTTGTCTGCCTGTTCTTGCTGTAAACTTGTAAACTTATTCCACAGAATGTGCGTTGTTGAACATATGAATGAGTCCTGTCTCATATGGTTTTTGGGTGGTTACAAAAACTCTTATTTGCTACCACTACACACTGTATGTAGCTGGGGCTGATGAAAATGTTGCTTTAGCGGGGATGAGCAACCATAGCCTGTGAAGGGATGACATGACATCTCCGCAAAAGTGTAGCTTAAACTTTTCAATTGTACAGATGACTGGCTGCAGTACAAGTCATGAAGCCTGCCTCCTCAATGTTAACAAATGGGACAGGGGTTAAAGTAAATTATTAAAATACACAACAAATACTTATTTTGTCAAATATGCTTTTTGATTTTAAAAAATCTGAAGTTATTTCCACCCCAAAGAAAAGGATAAGTGTCAAATCGAATATGTCGTAAGACATGCAAGTGTACTTTTACACCCACTACTATGCATTTCTGCCTCAAAGTAAATACTGTATATCCCAATTTATTTTTTATTCATATTTTAAAAGTCCTAGCTCTTTAATAAATTGTATTGAATATTTCAGTGTGAAGAATATTGTTGCAGGCTACCGATTTATTACATATGATATTAAATTGTCATTGTATAACAAATAGCATTAGTCTCATATGTAAAGTTGCAATCAGAAATATTCAACCCCCTCACCTCAAAATCCATTATTGTGATGCAAAGCAAGGTTAATGAAATTATTTGAAAAAAAGCCTCTTAACTCAAACATATGCATGTGCACTATTATTCAACCCCCAGCTTCAGTACTTTGTGGAACATCCTTCTGCCTATATAACTTCCAATAAGCTTTCTGTAAGTGCTGACAAGCTTTTTACACCTCTACTGGAATCTTCATCCATTCTTCACATACAAAAGTACGATAGAGGAGATGAACAGAGGAAGATGATAGTGGTGAGATAGATAGTAGTAGTTGTAGCAGCTGGAGTCTGGAACGTTGACAGCTGTAGGCTGTTTACGGCAGCGACTCAGAAGCCTACGAGACAAGGGAGCTCAGGGACTCCAGAAAGGTCTATGGTTATTAACTTTAATGGGACATGGAGAGCTAAAGTAAGGGATAGGCAGAAAGAGGGGAGAGATAGGATCCCAGTGTGTCAGTTCTCCTGGCAGTCTAAGCCTATAGTAGCATAACTAAGAGCTGGTCCAAACCTGAGCCAGCCCTTACTATGAACTTCGTCGAAAAGGAAAGTTTTAAGCCTTGCAACTGTTCGATACGTTTTAGACTTCCTTCTAATACTTCCAATGGTGTTTCTTGGAAAGTCATACTTTTTGGAAATCATCTTGTACCCATTACCCTTCAGGTGCAATGAAATAATTCCCCAGTTTTTGTGAAAGCTCCTTTTGTCCTTTTGCCATCCAGAGCTAAATCTAGCTATCTGAAAATAATGTCATTTGTAAATCCTTATAGTCTTTGGGGGCTTCAATATTTCTGATTGCAACTGTATAAATCAAGTTATTTTTCATGAATGTATAAATGGTCAGAGAAAGTGGTAAACCTTGTGTGTTGCTGTTTCCTCACACCATTTTATTTCAATATTTTCTTCCTCTTGATAAGATTTAATAATGAAAAGATGGTTTGACCTCAATTGTGGGGTCGATCCATTGTTCAAAAACAACTCCTCCTCCTCTCTATTCGCCCCTCTGAAATGACTTTTGAGCAGAAACCAAAATGTAAAATGTCAAAAATAATTGAGAGACAGAGATTTGAACTGGAGAGCTAGAGTAAGGGGAAGTTAAATGGCCACAGAGCCTGTGTTCGAGTCCACACCTGTCATTCTGTTGGCCTTTCAAAGAGGACTCTTCCAGGTCACGTGCGTCCTCAAAGTTTAAAGGGCTCCATTCTCCCCATCTGCAGCATTTCGTTTTTTGAGGCTCAGATGAAGCCATTACTGAACCCTGTGATCTGATGCTTGATGTGGTGCCTGCCTGTATAAGCTGGTCTGAAATATTACAGCTTGATCTCTGTCCTTTGGAGAACATTAAGCCCCCCGATCGCACAATACGTTTTACGGCAGGTCAGAGCCTTTAATTCTGGGGTTGGTTTTATAAGAAAAGCTGCTATTACTCAAACAGGAACCCAAGTGAGAAATTTACTCTCTCCTCAGAGTTTTGTTCGCCTCCCTCAACACCTGCTGCTGTCAAGGTGCCCTTGTGTTAGGCTCCACTTCTAACTGCTTCAGTGGAGTTGCTGGAGACAGCAGTGGAGGGCCAGAGATTCACTGTGGGTTGGTGTTTTAGCTTGTACTGTATTCTCTTTAAAAAGAAACCATATAGTTCTTTTTTTCTTCTGCAATTACTCAGCAGCCAGCTCACAAAGCATTCCTGACCCGACCCGATGTTTAAGAAATCCTATTAAATCATGACTAAATGTTTTACTCTTCTACAAATCAAAACCATTTTCATTAAACAGATTCAAATGATCAATAGTGATAAAATGAAAAGAATTAGAACCAATTCTGCACCTTTTAATTATTCCTTCTGTTGCGGCATCAGACATCTTTTAGAATTTCGAAGATCCAAGGATATTTTTTTAATCTCCCTTTGACTGTCTCTGATGCCAACTAAAATAAATGAGGGATTCACCCAATTAATTTACTAAAGCCTGTAATAGGAGCGTCCAAGTGGACGGCTGTGTAACTCAATTAATTAAGTAGAGTGCGTGTTCCACAACACATGACACGCAGTGTCCTTACAAGATGATTTAAATAGAGAGAGAAGTCTGGACTTCTGTTTGCCCTGCAAATTCATGAACTTGTAGTTTGGAGTTACGAGACAACAGGATTCTGTTAGTTTATACTTGATATGCAAAATTCACTTAATGAAGCTACTGTAAGCTCTAGTACACTCATTCAATTTACTTTCTGTGTAAATGGAAGTCAACAAAACTGATGCCTCACCACGATATTAACATTTTATATTGCTGTGCATCAGGGTAAGTCAAACCCCATAGAGAGAATACACTGGATAATGTGGATACTCGTCCACTTTTAACAGCTACAGGGGTTTAAAGAGGACTGTTCTCAGTGTTTAAGTTCAAGAGGGCTCTCACTCCTTGCAGCAGTCAATGTTGAGTCAAAAACTCTTCAGTGGAGAGAATTTGGAAAATGTGATGGAGAAAGTACTTGGAAATCAAGTACAAGAATTTCAGTTTCTTACACTTTTGTTAATATTCTCAGTGTATGCTTGAATCAGGCTGTATTAAAAAAACAAGACCTTTCCCACAAGAAATAATTAATAATTGACTGTTTTTTCATTGGTAGCTGAGAACATGATTTTGTCCCTGACATTTACTAACATTTTCTGAAATGACAAACTTCCTCGGATCATTGATGCCTTTCTTTTGTTGTGCTTTCTTTTTCTGCGATGTTTAACAGCACTACTGAGCAGGAAACAGCAACTCGGACTGCTTTTCTCAACACATACATCTGAAATATATATTTTTCCTGTTGGATGGTAACACAAATCATTTCACTTTTTGTGGTTGCCAGTTTTTCTGGAAATGTAATTAAAACGTGATCTGTACTTGGACAGAAAATAAAGAGATGATAGAAGGGTTCCAAATCAGACCGGATCCATGGATGTTGTGGTTTAGAGTCAGCATTTCATCACAGCTGCACGGCCAAATGACCTTTTTTTATTTCAGTGTTTTTTATGAAAAATACAGAAACAACATGGTGGTTGGTCTGATATTAGATGATAACTCATAAGAAAAAATGAGTTATTTTTTTAGGCTCTCTTGGAAAACATGCTTTGCAACCATTTATCATGACAGATGCGCTACACTGTCCGCCTACATGGCCCTGATGCCTGAGATCTGTCTCCATATTCATGAACTCCAAATCAACTGCAAGCATCTATCACTGGATTCTGAAGACAAACTGTTTTTACAGCAGATTTTCTGTCTAGAAAATTGGTCTGCATGTTTTGTGAGTCAGTTTCTTTTCATTAAATTCTTTTGAGAAAAAAAGGAAGGAAAAAAAGCTCTTTGAGGCTAAAAATCCCAAATGAAACACTTCAGATTGTGATATGTTGTTTCTAAAAGCTGCTGTATTATTTCATTGAAAGGGAACAACCTTTAGAAGGGACGTTAAATGATCAGCAACAAATTCAACAGGAGGTTTTTGTTCCTCCTTAGGTATGTTTTAAGTGCATGCAAAGCCTTTAAGCCTTGTGCAAAAAGACATTCTCTGTCTTACGTTCTGTGCTTAAGAACATGTCCGTTGGCTGAAGATTTCCATGTATCGACGCTATGCTGTCAGTTTGCACGCTCTAGCATTCACACATAAATCGCTTTCAAGGCCAAAATCTCCGGATGTGACCTGAAACAATCTCTCTCATTCAGAAAACTTTCTTTCAAAAACCCAAGAAATACTCAGTTTTTAAATTATTTTTCTATTGCCTTGTGTGTCTGATTCAAGCTGACATTAAAGCTCAGCTCAATCCAGAAAGATTTACTCACTCGTGTTTCATAAACAAACTTTGATGCAGCGACTGTAGAGAGACACACATTTGAAAATTCAAGAGGCTTTGCCGCTTCTTGAAGAGTCATTTAGTTTAAAACGTAGCTAGCTTAAAGTCTACCGATCACCCCCGTCCTGTCTCGTTGGCTGTTCGGACAACCATGGTCATAATAGTTTTGAAATTTTCATTAGTTTTTATTTTTATTTGGTTTACTTTTTTTTACCAAATATTCTATGTTTATTTTTTTGGGGGGTGTTTTATTTTTCTTAGTTAATTCTCAAAGAATATATTGTTGGAAATAAATGTTGGAATTGTAAAACCAATGAATTATTGACCCAGGAGGGCCAGCTCCTGAATATATTTGCAACTTTTTTTAGTTTAGTTTAGTTTAGTTTAGTTTTTAGTTTTTGAAAAGGGTTAGTTTTAGTTTAGTTATTAATTTAAGTGTTACTTAAGGGATACATGTCAGGGGCAAGACCCAAACGGACCTGAAAAGATACTGTATAATGTCGAAAAACTGAGGACATTACACCACATCAAAAAATGCGTTCAAATACAGAAGATAAACAACAACAATCCACACTAATTATTAGTTTTTGTTGATCATGATATCTTTGAAACAAACAACTGTCTAAAACTTTCAAATCAAACTTCATACTTCAAAGCTTTAACTAATTCTTACTCTCTACAGTTCAAGTCAATGGTTGATTGTCGAACTGCTGAATTATTATAGAGATACAGTGAAGACTTGGGTTACATCCTTTGATTCAGATAATGAATATAGATAACCTATTGTATTATCTCCCACTGTGTCACACTGTGCCTCGAAGCACCACTTATGGAGTATAACAACTGTACAGAAAAAACAATGTCTATGTCTAGTATATTTTTTAGACCTAGACCTATCGTTGAAACCTTTTGCTGGGTGTAAAGCACATTGTTTGGACGACTCAACCTTGAGAGTGTAAAAGAGGATTTTCACCATTATTAGCTTCCTCTGCAGTTTCTTCTCCTACTCAGCAAACTGAATAGCAACACAGTGTTGTATATGCTGTATACTATACAGTATATATACAATATATTCATTGTGTGAGCAAAGTGTAAGGCTCCTCCATCCCTCCAAGAATACAAAATATAACCTTCTCCACCGCGTCCCACAGATTGTCACTTACAAAACTACAACTCCTGTTGAGTTTAGAGGTAAAGTCTGCAGGCTAGTTGTGTTTCACAGCTGAGGGTCAAATAAAGGTAAAAAGTACTTTATTAGAAATGTATTGAAATGACTGAGTACTTACTTTTAACCCTTTGTAGTGTGTTTTTTGAAGTAAGATGTGTCCCTAAAGTTATGTAAAAGCATGTTTTCCCAAACTTATTCCTGTCATTTCATCAACAGGATGCCATGAGTGTGTGAAGTGGTTCTGTTGACTCTGCACCTATCCGGGGTGAAAAGTGACTGAATCATTTCCAGCATCTTTTTTTCAGTGTTGCTCGTTGTAGATGGTCCCTCTGCACCCAAGCGATGGCCTGTTGTTCTTAGAGGCCATTATAATTTGTCCTTTATAGGTTGAAGCTCTCAGTCTACCTGAATATTGTTGGAAAACAATGTTGTATTTGTAAAAGCAATGAGTTATTGACCTAGGAAGGCCGGATCCATGAATATTTACAACTTTTTAAGATAATTTCCTGTTTTGATTTGAGCATGTGTGTTATTTTCCTCTGCTGATCATCCAGTCAGTGTGCAGTCACACAGCTGATGGAAAGCTTGCATCTTTTTTGCTTGTTAATTTCTTCTTTTGCTCAGTGATGCTATGTAAAATGTAACAAAATACAATACTTCCCATAGAAAATACTCCAGTTAAATTGAAAGTACTGGATTAACTAAATTACAGTAACATAAGTAAATGTAAGTGCAGTGATTGCTATGGACAATACATCTGACAGTGCTTTGTCAGCCACCTTTATTTGAGACAAATACACAGCATCATAAATATGGCAAAGCACTGGCTGCTGGAGCGCAATGCATCTTTGAACATGTAGGGACTCATTGTCACGTTTCGGCAAAAACAATAATGGAGGTCCCAAGATGCAGAAAAAAGAGAAAGGTTTAATGAACAAAAGGGAAAAAAAAATTTACTTTCCATGTCCAAAAACACAAAAAACACAGAGAACGCCACAAGGCACAATACTGGGACGAGTAGGACACACAATGAATGAACACAGGAGAGGGGAAACAGAAACTAAATACACAGAGTAACAAGCAACAGGTGTGCACAAGGGTGAAACAAATGATTGCAATCAGAATGGAGGGAAACAAACAAGGACAGGAAGTAAAACTGAACCAGACAGACAGGGATCAAGAACTACAAAATATAACAGGAAACACAATAGACTAGAAACACGGGATCTCAAGGTGCAGCCAGGGGAAGGAGGGTTTCTTGTTGGGTGCCTCAGAATTTCATCTCTGCATTTTGAGATGATGTGATTCTGTTTGTTTCTTCAGGCTTGGACCAGCAGGTATTGGTTAGTTTGGAACTGAGTGCAAAGCGGCTGAGATGAGAGTCAGCGCCTCTAAGTCCGAGGTCTTGGTTCTCTGCTTGAAAACAGTGGATTTCTCTCTTAGGGTGGGGAGTGAGTCCTTGCCTCAGCGAAGGAGTTCAAGAATCTTGGGGTCTTGTTTAGGAGTGAGGGCAAAATGGATTTTGAGATTGAGCCTCGGCGACTTGAATGAAGCAAAGTTTAAGGAAAAAACAGACCACTGTCTCTATGATTAAGCTCATTATGGACAATTCCATCTCCAACAGTTTATTTCCAATGCTAACATTTGGAACCAATGTAGGAGGTCCCTCTATGCAACAAGGGCGGAAGAAAGATGTGGAGGTTGACGTTGTGGATGGACATGAAGCCCAGCAGACCACAGTTTGCATCCTGTCACAGACCTGTAGTGGTGTCCTTACCATGACCTTTCCATAACCATAACCATGTGTTTAAAGCAACAGATCATAACCATACACTGACACTTTTATTTTCTATCGCATTGATCCGTCTGTCCCCTAACCGGCCTCGACCTTGTGTGGGTGTTGGTTGATGCTCTCAAGGCCACTAACAACTGCTGCCATGGCACAAAGACAGCACATTTTCCGTCAGTATAAATTTAGAACATGATCATTCGTCTCTCATGTCAGGTCTGACATTTTGCAACATCATCCATCAACCCAGACCTCCCCTTTCTGACGACTTTGTTTCTTCAACAAAGTCTAAATGTTATCTCCTTTGTTACTCAGGGACAGGAAGCACCTTTATGTAAAATATGCTGTGTTTGGAATTTGTGAATTATTGTGAGCTTTGTATTAATATGTTTAAGAACACTGTTGACTTGAGGAATATCAGAGTCATTCACCCAAAGCAAGGAGCGGGACATGTGATCTTCTCCCTGAAAAAATGAGGGGACAGAAAGAAAAACAAACAGAAAGAAAGAATTCTAAGAAAGAAAGAAAAAAATGAAAGAAAAGATAGAAAAAATAAGAAAGAAATAATTTTAATAAGAAAGAAAAATTATTAAAAGAGAAAGAAAGATAGATATAGAGACAGATAAAAAGAAATACAAAAGAAAAAAGAAAAAGAGAATGACAAAAATAAAACAAACAAAGAATGAAAAAAGAAGATAGAAAATAGAGAAAGAAAGAGTGATAAAAAAAGAAAGAATTAATAAAAAGAAAAGAGAAAGTCAGAAAAATAAGAAAGAAAGAAATAAAATGAAATAGAAAGTAAGAAAGAAGACAGAAAAATTAAGAAAGAAAAAGGATAAAAAGAAAGAGAATGACAAAAAAAGAAAGGATAAAAGAGATAAATTGAATAAAAGAAAGAAAGGATTAATTAAAAGAAAAGAGAAAGTCCAAAAAATTAGAAAGAAAGAAAGAAAGAAAGAAAGAAAGAAAGAAAGACAGCAGTTACTGAGGTAACTTGTGGTTTATCTGGGTTTTCAGTTCTAAGTGGGTGGACCACTTCTCATGGGGTGGATCACCATGGTGACTTCTGTTGAACACCAAACCTGCTCCATGGCATGTTTCAGATAAATGACCAGCCAATTAAAAACACCTGATGACCAATCAGTTCTCCTGATCATTGCGCTCTGTGAGCTGAGAGAGGAGGAGAAATATATTTCTGAATGAGCATCATATTGTCTGTCGGTAGCACATCAACAAAGGTGGACATAATTATGAACACGAAACGCTTTTAAACCTGGGGAAATATAACCCCTTTCATTACATACCACATACAGAAGCACAACAATCACAGAGTAACATCCAAATGAACAGAAAGTCAACCACAGGAGGTGCTTGTTATGTTGTTGTGTGTATAAAGTTCTAATTGTGTGATCTTGATACTCTGATGTGATCACGTGGAGGTCTCCCATGATTTCATGATCTTACGTGTGCACTTTGTAGAAACAGTTCCAGTGGGTTCAGACAGAGAAGGAGGAACACTTGTTGTGGAATCAGTGAGTCATAGAAACTCTGAGCCCTCTTGTCAAGTTGATAACAAGCTTTGAATGACTGCTTTAAGTAACTTCCTTTGCCGACGGAAAGATAACCTGATAGTATGATGAACTCACTTCATGTAAGGGTCAGGTGTGCAGCACAAGTTACCATGGTGATCCATCCGCTTAAAAGCAAAAGCACTGCACTAACCCTGAAATCCCAGCCGTGTCTTTCCAGTTACCTCACTAATCATGTTACATCGCTTCATCGTACAGGCCTGAGGTTTCAGAGCCAGCTGGCTTAATCACTATTTGTACTGTTCTACCGGTGCCAGATGAGCCCACATCTTTAAGGTCCGTTTCTGTGGTTGTCCTCAGCGCCTCAGTTGTGGTCTGCTTCATGCTAGAAGAAGATATTTTCACTGAGGCTATTAATAGTTCATGAACAGGCCCTGGGCTTTGTTTTTGGAGGACAGGCTGAATGGAAAAGCAGCAACAACCCTCACACTCTGTTAGACATTAATTGCACACTAAGAATAGTCTGGTCCCTGATTTTCAAATCTCTGCCTGCATTTCAAAATCTGTCAAAAACTGAGTGTTGATGTTTATTCAGTCCGAATATGAGCCCAAAAACATCTGAGTGTGTGTTAGAAGTCAAACATGGTTATAAAGGGTGTACAGGGACAATATCGTATCAATCAAGAGATTGTTTTTTTTCTTCCACGCTGGAGCACCAGAGTGAGGTGTTTGTCCTTAATATGAAGGATAGAAAACAATCAGAGAGTAGTAAAATTCAGGCAGAGAAGAAAAGAGAAAGAGAGAGAGAGAGAGAGAGAGAGAGAGAGAGAGAGAGAGAGAGAGAGAGAAAAGATGTGGTGATGCATTGCAAACATCTTTTACCCCAGGCTCTGTGTGTGGTTTCATATGAGGAGCATGGCAAAGAAAGCTCATCATATTCACAGATGGCTGCTCAATCCAAGGCAAATGTCAAAAGGACTCACATGACAGCCAGCGCACCTGTGAAAAAGAGCACAGCATGGAGAACATGATGGATTTACAGATGGTTATATGTGCAAGGAGATGATGGAAAGCCCATCACAAATTTATCTGTATCATATTTTCAGAGATTCAAATCTAAACTATTTGTGTGCGTTAAAGCTGCCACATTTTATGCACCCGCATTTGGTCCGATCTTCAGTGTTTGTTGGAATAAGAAGAGATCCAAAACAAGCATTTGTGTCTCTTTGAGATTTAATCAGACTTCAAATTGTGCCAGAATACACTCACAGGACAAATACAGATATTTGGTCATATAAAACCTTGTAAACAGTACATTTTATTTTAAGCTCTCAAACAACAAGAAACTGTTTCACAATGATATTGAGCAACACTCATGTTCCATCCAGACAGCATTTCCCTAAAGGTCACCTAAGCTAAATGTAAATTAGCAACCATTTTCCCAACCACTCTCAGATTATTTCATATTTTACTCCCTGGGGATGATTTAAATGACAAAGCTCTGCACAGCTTTGAGGCTAAAGGCGTAAGAGTCCGAACAAAGCTTCCTACCTCCCCTGCACATTCCCATCCAATACATATGTTAATAATTAAAGTCACAGCTAGTGGAAGAACTTAGGGTATGAAACACTTCAGAGTTAAAATTATTTAAATGATCATTTCAAAAATGCATCTGGATGGGCAGAAAAGAGCAAATATCCCCCAAAAAGTCCCTTCTATCTGAAGCTGCAGTTTTCCAACCTGCCAGGCAGGGAAGCCATTAATCTGCTCTCGATGTTGTTCATAGATATAAACACGCAGATTCTGCCTATCGGATTGTCAAATGCGTATATGCCACCGCCATTTTGGGGAGGGGTGAAGATGAAGACATGAAGATGCACAGGAGATATCTTACTGATAGAAACACTTTAAATGTAGTTCACAGATGAAACAACATAGGCCTACAGGTTAGAATTGGGCATCTCTGGTTTGAAGCAGATATGACACGCTCCATACACTGTCAACGATGTAATATATTTATTGTAAATATGCAGCAACTAACAATGAGGTAGGATACTATTTGTTACAGCCCTTGGCATCAAATAAAAGCAGTGTAGAGTTCCGACTGGTGCAATATCTATTCTTCTTCATCACGCACCATGAAAATAAAAGGAAAATAAGTCAAGAACGACGATTTCAACTCATTATCAATGCAAAAATTCAACATACAATAAACTTTTCATAATTATTTATAAACTCACATGCACTTGTGAACCACAACAATACATCAACAGCATTTAAATACAATTACAATTGTTCACCTTTGAATATAAATTCTAAATATAAAAGTTCTATATGAATGTTCTCTATCTGTTTCAGGTTTACAGTACAATACATTTTTAATAAACCTTGCTGACAGAATTAAGGATGCTCAGGATGTGAACTTGTTAGTTAGATGTAAAGTTGGTCATTTTTTTATGTGGATTGACTTAGCTTTGGAGACAGCCTCAAGTGGCAACTGCAGGAACTGCACTTCCCCGTAGGCTTTATTCTTCAACCCCAGAGGTTGAGGGTTCACAAGTAAGGATTTGAGAACAAAGTCTGCTTTTACAAGAATAAAGCTGTAACGATAATAAAGTTGTAATTCTAAAACAATGAAGTCAAAAGACAAAAATATCGAAATGTGCCGAGATCAAAGTCATAAACTTAAAAGAAAATGCAAGAATAACGTTATATTTATAGGATAACTTGTAAATTGACTAGATTAAAGTCATGCATTTGTGAAGAGAAATGTTGAATATTTACCATAAAATGTAATAAAGGCATAATTTGCAAGAGTATAGTTCTAATGCTATGCGAAATAAGTAATAATTAAAGGCTGTGATTATTTTGTATATAATACAACATATCAGAGAATGCCAGGAGGCCAACCACCTGAACTAAAATGAGGAACATGGATCATCTTATGAAGTTCTGAATGTTTTGCATAGGCTGCTTATCAGCCTGCTTGTGCCAGAATTGGCTCAGTTTCTTTATCAGTCTATTTAGGATCTTGATACTTGACAATGTGGTGCCGATGCACCAAAAAGTGAAGCAATCAGTTATTAATGAAATCTAACTTCACTGATGCTCCAAAATTCCTCAGTTTAGCTCAGGATGGTATGCTCTCATGTTCTTCCACTTTAAACTAACATAGAGGCTAATCATAGAATACAATTATTACTATTCTCTCATAGTTAAATAGTTAAAAAAATCTCATAATATTATGAATTTATTGTTGTACATTTGTGTACATTTCTTTTTAGTCCTAAAACTCTTTCATACAGTAACTCACTGCTGTATCACCTGCAAATCCCCAGTTCTTCCCCGAAATACAGATGATCAAATGAAACACAGTAAACCTTAATAAATAAAGTCCGATTTCTTTGGGCTTGAACATTTTTGGAAACACTTGGGACACCATGATAACACATCTTATACATTAAAAGGCTAAGTTCAAAGTTGTTGTAAATCAAACTTTTAAACTTAGAAATAAGAAGCAAATATAACATTTATATATTAAACTTTGTATGTCTGTTTAATTTGCTTTATTAGAAGCACCCAAACCTTCTTTGTATTGTGATCTGGAAATCGAGACATGCTCAATGCTCTAAATCTAGTCGTGGAGTCTTGTCCCTGCTGTTTTGCATTGAGCACTTCAAACTGCTTCAAATGGGATAATATTACTGGAGATAATTTGAGCTATTGTGTGTGTGTAGTAGAGAATGTGTGTGCCTGTGTGTGTGTGTGTATGTGTATGTGTATGTGTGTGCTTTGAACATAGATGAACAATGAATTGATGAATGCTCAGTGGGCATCAGAAGTGGTCTAAAATGGAAAACATTGACGGATCAAAGAGTCTAAATTTGATTGCTCAAAACAATTGATCAAACACCACTGGAAAACATTATGTTAATATTTGGCCTGTGTGTTAACAGGTAGAATAAAATATGATTAGCTTCCTGTTGATATGAAAGTTCTACTTATGAGCTGTGAAAAATTGTTTCCATTAAATGAACTTCAAATATATCTCATGTTTTCTCTTTGTTGGTCTGTTGTAGCATCTGTTTTTTCCACCTGCTTGAAAAAGCCACATGGTCTACAATTGTATTCTACCCTGCTCAATTAGTAAGATGAAGTCTGTGCTGTCTTCTATATTCATTATTTCAACGGGGATTTGGTTATGACTTTTTATCTTTGTGTGAGTGCCAAACTACTTTATACAACCTGTGTTGGTTCATAACAAAAGTGTGCTTGAGGGTGTTAGCATATTCTGGTTCAAATGGAGGAGACCTGACCAGCAGTGGAAAAGTCTGCCTGAATTCGAACATATGGGACTGCAGAGAGATGACAGATTGGAGTCTTAATTATACAAACATATCCAAGGCAGGGCTGCTCTGTGGAAGCAAACACATATTCATTGGTGCAATTTAACTCAAACTGAAATGGAAGGGTGAAAAGGGGGGTTGGAAAATAATAAATCAATTCATTTAGTTTACATCAGACGTAATTTAATATTGCTACAGTTCAAAGTTCCTCATGTTGGAAAAAGCAGCTGAGGAAACAGGCGTATGTCTATGTCTATGCTCAGAGGCTACAGCATAACCATTACCAGCAGACTATAAACAAAATAGAGATATTATTCCACTTCCAAAAAGTTAGCCAACTACTGACAGAAAGGTTTGATAAACAAGGGTTGGCACTTAGGCAGAGCATGCCCCAAAATCTTCAAAAGTTCAAAGTATAAGCCAGGCTGCAAAAACTCTGATTTCTCAATTTCCCACAATGCAACTTTGCATTTAATCTTGCCTGCCTGTCTCCCAAATTCCACACATCAACTCCGTGATGTAGTCTTTATTATTAACTTTTCTCCAAAGCCAGGCTAAGATAACCATGGTGACGTCACTTTGTCACCAACAGGGTGTTAGTGTTTGTCAGACTGCATGAAGTTTGTAAATCAGTTTACCACAAAGCAAAATCATTAATGCAGGTCATTAATCTCATGTCATGACAATTCAGACACATCTCAATACAAGCATCTCAGACTCTGATTGGCAGTAGAAAAAAAAACCAATGAACTTGTCCTGTATGAACATTAGCTGACCCCAGGCCATGGGTTAAGCTGAACCCTGCACCAACATGAAAGGGGGAGCTTAAGGGCCTCATTTGACCTTTCTTCTTAAAAAGGAACAAACACCAGCTGTCAGCTTTAGTCAGACCAATGTAATCAGAAGAGATGATAAATATGTGAAGGTTGTTGCACTAAAAATTGGCACTTTGACGCAGTTAGGGAAAGAAACGAGTACTGCAGAAAATGGTTGTCTTTATTTGTGTTTGAAAAATGGATTTCACCAAACAATGTATTTCTAATGTGACATTTACACACAGAGCAACATTTAAACTTTCCCAATGATCCAAATGATTCCAGCAGAAAACAAGGGACTACAGTTTGGTTGCATACTGTCACTTTATTAAAGGTGCAGTTTGTAGACGTTTGTGGCATTTAGTAGAAGATAACTGATATAAATGTTGTGTATAATCACCTGAATATAAGAACTGTTTGGTTTGAAATAAGCCTTTTATGGCAGACTATAGGAGATCCCCTTCCATGGAGGCCACCATCCTGCACCGCCATGTTTTTAAAGTAAAAAGCAGTAATAAAAATGTAATCTAGCTTAAGTCATACATACTGTTCCTTTATTGTTATTTTACTGTATGGATGATCTACTAAAATCTAGTGGGTTCATTTAACCTGAGGGAAATAGAAAATGAGAGGAGGGAGACTGGAGGGGGTGCGGTTTATTCTCGATCAATAGAATTAAATTTCACTGAATTAGTTGCATATGGGCTCCCATGATGCAGTTACATCATGGCTTCATTCTGTATCATCAATCAATCATTTGGACTGCTTTTTTATTCAAACACTGATTGACCTATTGAGTATTTTTCACCGCTGCAGGGGATGTGTCATCACTCTGAGACTCAAGTTTCTACAATGTCCAGAGTGACATTAGGATTAAGATATAAACATTCACTTTTTTAATAGATGGTGCTGTAAGCTACCACCACAATTTGAGATCAAACTTGAGGAAGTTTAATATCCAATGTTCTCGTGGCACATACAAAGGGTGTTGACGCTGCTACTAGATTGATGCTCATTGGATGTGACCGCAGGAACTCTGGTTACTGTGACATCATTTTCATACCCTCTTTATACTCTCTAGCTAATCAGCTATTATTTATCAACATAAAAACCCTCACATTCCTCTGACAAGTTGAGAAAATCCTTCTATTTTTCCCAGCAAGAAAGCCATCAAATATGTCTTCCTTCATAAACACAGAACAATAATTGGGGACTGTTTACAACATGATGAATAAAGACAGTCTCATTAAAGAGCAAAAGTAGTGGGCAGGAGATAACCTGTCACTGATGACTTTGGTTGATGTGTGAATGTACATTTATTGGCCTCGTGGTTATTCCCTCCTCGCTCTGCCACAAAGGCCAGCCAAGGCCAAAAGAGGAAAAGGGTACCTTGCTGCTTTTCAACTTTATCTTTTCAGCCAGATTGTGCCTTCAATCCAATCTCCTGTCTTCTTCAGTCTGTGGCCTCACCATTTCTATCTTTTTATGACAGATAGAAAGCGATATTACTCTCTGCTGTCCACCTGAGGGAATTCTGAAGAAGAGGCAGCCCAGCAGGTAATTCTATCAGGTAATTCTATCCTTGCCTTGCCTTGCTTAGAAACACAGCACAATTGAAACCAAAATCTGACATGAAACAATAAATTAAAGATGGAAATGTAAACATAATTACAAACTGGCCTGTGGGCAGCAAAGCTTTACAGACCAGCATTCATGAACAGTAAAATGCAGCTTTCAGTCTTGGTGTGGCCCCAAATTGGTAATTTTGCACACAAAATGCATGTTATTAAAGCATACCTCAGGGGGAGAGCTGTTGCTAAATGTCCACCCCACAATCACATTCAACTGGAGGCAAGAACTTGGAAACCATGACTGCTTTCAAAGGAAGAAGGAGGTGGTGGGAGAAATTGAAAGTGGAAGACAGCAAGGCTTTTAATAATTAATTCTGCAGAGTTTTGGTCCTGGGAGGCCAGAGGAAAATATATTGATGTTTGAAAAATGCTAATTAAAGAAAGGAGCACACTTTGGTTTGGAAGGCATCCGTCTGCCCAGGCAGTTTGAAATCTCACTGCTGCCTGGGCTAATGGTGCTAGTAATGCCTTTGGGGAAACACGGCATGAAACACAGAGGCAGGCGCTAATGAGTCTTGCGGACCTCTCCGGCACGCAGGGTGAGTGAGAGCCATGGAGAGAAGATGCTGAAAGGAAGGAAGGAGCCACACTTGGTGGAAGACGCCTCGTATTCTTTATAAATTTCACAGCAGAGGAGTGAAGAGGGAGCCCCCGGTGGGTAGAACCAGAGCCACACACACTACATAGACAATCTGCTGGCAGCCAATATCGAGTCACAGCGCTAATGGGATGAACATAGTACACAAAATGGGCATAAATTAACACTGCTGGCTTCACGCAGCATGTGTAAGAGCGAGAAAGTAATGTGAAAAACTGTTACTCAAAGCAACCTCACACAGTTCAAAGACATGCTAGCATAGATGCAAGGCTGTACTCAGGCAACTTTGCTATGAGCTTACTGCTAATGACGGCAAAATACGTGCTCTAAATAAATACCCCAGCTTTTTTATGTTAACCAGGCAAGACCTTTAAATTGAAATCTTCATGGTTCAGGGTTGTACCATGATAAGGAGCTCTACACCTGAAGTTTACTGAAGGCTTTCTGATTCGTTTTGAGATATTTTGACATAAAACCACAATTTTGAACAAATATTACTTTTGAACCTGACAGTAATTATCAGTATTCATCATCTGGGAACTATGTGTTTCTATGCAAAATGTGAATGCCAATCCATACTTTTGATTTAAAGACATTTTAAATCAAAGCGAAAAGTTGACCTTTGAGTGTTACTTGATAAGGATGATCCCCAAAATTGACAGGATTCATCCTCAGGTGACTGAATGTTTGTACTAAACCTCTAGGTTATCCTTTAGATAGCAATAGCAATTTTATTTATAATGCACATTTCATTACACTTTACATTGAGAATAAAAACATAAAAACATTAAAAAACAATAAAAACATAGAAAAAGAATAGATACACCCAACATACATCAAACAGCAAACAGCAATCAAACAAAGAGCAAGTGTTGCCACACATGCATCCAGTCACATCATTATCATATTATTCATATGCTCTGGAAAATAAATGTGTTTTGAGTTGTTTTTTTTAAAGTAGAGACAGTTGCGATGGACCTTAGGTCAGCAGGCAGTTTGTTCCAGATAGAAGGACCACAGTAACTAAAGGCCCCTTCACCAGACTTTGATTTGACTCTGGGTATGGTAAAAGTCTTCCACCCGCTGACCTGAGTGCCCGGGTACAGGGGAGCTGAACCATCGAGTGCCTTATGGACTAACAATATGATTTCGAAATAGATTCTGTATTGAACGGGAACCAATGAAGTGTTTTGAAAACCGGGTTGATATGATCAAATTTTCTTATGTTATTTTCTTATGTTTCAGGATTCTGGCTGCTGTGTTCTGGATGAGCAGCAAAAGATAAAGACTGCATATCCAGACTTTTTAAGGGAAGTGCTCCAGGCCTGTAGGGGCACAAAGTGTCACAGGTCTGATACCGACTGGACCTCTTCAAAGCAGTCAAGATACTCCTATGGTGAGTTATGGTTTCGCTAGTCAGAACTTTTTAGGATTTAACATCAGGGGATCATGATTGTCTTACCAAAAACATTTAATAGTTGATTTTTAATACCACCCATGATAATCCATGGATGGATGGATGGATGGATGGATGGATGGATGGATGGATGGATGGATGGACAATAGTACCCTCTTAAAAGCTGTACTGCTGGTGAAGCAAATAATTGCTATCAAATCAAACCAATCAACACTCATACATGCTGTTTCTCATAAGTTGCCAGGCAATATATACTTACAATATATTTTTACTCTATCAAACATTCATATACCTACACATTTCCCCTGACAATAGAAGAGTAGCTAATAAATGACAGTCATTAACTGTTCATCTCCAGACTTGTATGTTTTCTTGACATTTGCCTCAAGCAAAAATGGTGCAGTTAGAAAACATTAACAAATGAACCATTTACATCTGTGTATGTTTCTCTCGAGTGTGTACCTCAGAGAAATAAACTGCACAGCAGGAGCTTTCTTCTACAACATGAAAGGAATGTATTCTTGCAAGTGGCGTTCCCTTCCTGCTCTCTGAGGAGTTCAGTCAAATGATTATGACATGTTTTATTTGATAAGATGGTTATCTTGTTTTTTTTCTAATAACATATAGTATTTTCCTCATCCTTACTGGAACCTGAACTGTAAATAAGATAATAATTGCAGAAGCATCTTTCCACATGTAAAGTATCTGTCTCTTGCCCAGCTCTTCTCCCCCTCTGGCAGAACAAAGCCACACTTAGATTGGAGGTAATGACTTGTAATGCATTTCAAGAGCACGTTCTCTGCTGGAATAATCTTTACGGTGTGCTGCTTCATTAGACGTCCTCCAACGCTTGGTAAAACACAAGTGTCTTCTATCTTGTACTGTATTCTATTTCGGTCTCTTATGAGATCGCAATCTGAGGACGGAGGAGAGATATTGCCTTTGTAGTGGCAGATCGTCAGAAAGACGAGATCCAATCTTTCTCTTTTCTCCGTCTCTCTCTGGGCCGAGGACAGATAGGGCTGATATATTGTAAATGCAAGGTCTCACTGAGCTCACTTTCAAAATATGCGATGCACGTAGATGATAAAGTTGAAAGCAAGCGTATCATGGCAGATATCTCATAACCAGGAGATAAGTCACATAACTCGACAAAGATCAGAGTTTGATTAGACTCAGAGATTGTTTTATTGATCTGTGTGCTTCCATTAGATCTGATAAGATCATTTATTCAGCGCGTCCCATTAAACCATGTAACCTTGTGAAAATCCACACCAGTGCCCGAGTGTGTAACCATCCATTAAGCACAGCTAAATGGTAATGACAAAGAGGGACTAATGGAAAAATAGTTCTTATAATTTTACTGCAAATACCAGCATGCACCTGTGAAATCATGTTTTTCAGCTAAACATCTCTTCTTCAGACTCTTCAGAAGGTGGTTAGCTGATGACCTGTCGCACTCTTAAGCATAACCTTGTTTTTGTTATGTTTTTTCTTTGCAAGTAGTTAGTCTTTGGCATCGAAACCAGGTTCCAAATTTCTGAGTTTTTTTTATTTGATAAGGCGTGTGAATTTTGCTTCCATTTTCCCGTTCTTCACTGCAACATATATCTTTCATGGTTAGACTTCAGCGAGAATTTTGCAATCCACTGTGTATTTATTTAGCTTCCAGGTGTGAGAAGAGGATCATGGCAAGCCGAAGAAAGCGATTGAGGTTTGGCTAAGCTCGGAGGAAGCGCGTCCAATATGCAAAGCATTTACTTCAGCATGGTGTGAATTTGAGGTAATGCTGTATTTGATGTGCTTACAGTCTTCAATTGGATTGGATTGGAAAATCTTTATTGTCCCCAAGTGGCAATTTGGTTTGCAAGAGAAATCCCCACAAGCATCATATACAACACGGGCCACTCACGTAATAGACAAACATAATTTCATACGTATAATTTGAATACATAACTCCCATGGATCACACCATTTTCCTGTAGTGCAATATTCACACAAAAAAACACTCAAGCTTCAGCTGTGCTAATGTCTCGTATGTGGTAACTCAGTAAGCTGGACGAATGTCACTGTGCTTTGAGAAGTTTTGTGGTGAAGGGGTGTTATACCTCTGTCACTGTTCAGTCACCAGAATTCAGGTATGCAAAAAAAAAAAAAAGACTCCTAGATGGCTCAGGTATGACCTGTTGCACTCTTTGAGTTACCACCTGCAAGCTAAGCATGCAGGTGCAGCTAATCAGACTGGCGTAAGTGTGAAACCACATCACAAACACTGACAGAGCTCAATTTACTAGTGAGGGAATAACCACAGACCTGTTGATGAAACAAAACTGATAAAGTTAACTATGGCACTTGCCAAATTGGCGGCAACTTGCTGCAGGCGACTTCTGTCTGAAGGGTGTCCTCAGGCTGCTTTGTTGTGACCGGTCATATTTCTTACTGTTGTGGGCAACAATAGTTTGATAAAACAGGGCCAATATGAAAAATAAAAAGCAACCAAGCTGGAACTCCTGAAAAGTGCAAATGCTATCACATTAACAGGGGATCACTGAATGGAATAAAACTATACCGACTTATTGAATAAGAACATCAGAGCCATCTTATTGTAATTGTTTAAATTAAATCATTGTATTGCTATTGGTGTGCATTAGTCTCTGCTTCTAGTCTGTACTTTTAAATCTTTATTATTGTTCAATATGTAGAATGTTTTATTTTGTGCTTTTTTTCATATTGCTGTCCCTTAAAAGCATTTTGAATTGCATTTGATTTGTATGAAAGGCGGTTATATAAATAAAGCTTAATGATTGAATCTACCTCTATGTAATTGTGTCAGATCACAGTGGTGTAGCAGTGCAAGATTTCTTTGAATAATAAATGTAAAAGTCCACATCATAAAGTTCCTTTAATCATATTCATTTGATTTCTAAATCAAGATACTGGTAAGAAATACATTACTTTGTTAATATGAATTTAAGAATTGTTGAAAATAATTGAATTTGATTAAAAATGTGATGAATCACAATTTAAAATTAAAATCCAGTACAATCACAATTACTAAACGTGTTTGTCAGTCCTGGTTTATATGAATGTATGGATGACAGTAAGTGAAAGCAACAACTCAGTAACTGCAAAGTTCTTCTTTTCTGCTAACATTTTAAACAGACTTATTTGGCACAGTGGATAAATCTTCAACAGCTGGCAGTGTTATAAAGTTCTGAATATTTGATAATATTATTCTACAGGAACACATTTACTTTATTGAATTACATTTAAGTGAAGGATGTTAATATTCCTTTCACCTCTGGCTCTAACAGGAGAACGCAGGCACATTCAACTTAATACGATCATACACATCACAATTACAGCTGGCCTCAAACTGGGAAGGGGAGCATTTAATGCTCCTGAACGCTCACTTAACTATTGACGCCAGGGGTCATTAGCATTCACGACGGCCCTTGTCTTCTCCTCGCCGCCATCAGTTAAACAGCGAGCTCCTAACCCTGCCTTTGTTTGGTGGGATCGTCCATGTCTGATAAGGGCCCCCCTGATATGGCTGACATCATTAATCACCAGCACTGTGGGAGGACAAGGTGGGCAGGTTGAGAGCAGCAAGTACCGCCATCTCTCCCCACGGATCCTTTTTAACCGTGCCATGCTCCTAATTAACGGCGCTGGCCTCCTCTCTTTGCAGATATACATCAAAATGCATGCAGGGAAAGAGGCAAATAATGGCAGGCAGACAGGGGGCTTAGGATTACTGTTCTGCGTCAGACAACCAGGAGACAAAGTGAATCACAGAGGAGTTTATGTGCTTATACTCTTTGAAAAGGGACTAGACAGACAGTGAGGGAGAGAGGAAGGGGAAAACTGATATTGCCAAGTACTTGAAAGGTTTAACCGCAAATGTCAGCACCATCGATAACACCACCTTGTTGGTGACCATTTTTCGTCTCCACATTAAGCGCTCAGGGGAGCTGTAAAACCAGTGGAAGTGGAGAGAGATGAAACATAGGGCCAGGGCTTTAATTTTACTGCTCGCGTACGCTGCTGGGACCAACTTTTAATTGCCTGTTACAGATGACTGATTAAAAAAAAGTGGGGAATTGCATTGCATGGCTCTATCTGGCAAACAGCTCCAACTTAAAGAGTTTATAGGATGCTGTATGAGTGTGAACGAGTCAAGTTGTTCAGTGAGTTTGTGATTAAGAAACAGAGAAGTGAGGTGGATAAAAATAGTGTTGAATATGTATTTTCTGCTTGTAATTGTGCTACTTTTCATGAATGAATAAATGTTTGTGTCAGTGTATTTGCATAAAGATTAAAAAAACAGGAGATTAGATTTCATAAAAGGAAAAAAACAAAGATGAGAAATGCAAATTGCTTTAGGGTGCAGAGTCATTGCAGAAAAAAAGGTGTTGTACAACATATCGCATCAAAGAGCAAATACATTAACAAAACCCTGACGAGAAAATGTGCTTCTGTATGTGTTAAAGAATGCAGGAAATTATGTTTCCCGATTTAACAATTTTTCTCTTGTGACTCGAGGCGTCTCTGGTCCATACTAATGCCCCTGCAGGATTCAGCTCCAGCTTGAATACTGTTGGCAGCAACACCACGCTCTGAATTTCATCAAAAATTAGTCAACAATTTTCATACAGTAATCCTTAGTCCCCTCAGGCATTCACAATCTTGCAGTCACAATAATCAATGTGAGTTTAACCAATCACTGGCAGCAATTTACCCAAAACTGCAGCAATTTTTATCTGCAGTGAAATCAGCCCAAAAATTTTCCAGAATCAAAGTGGTTGAATGAAGCACCTGTGTTAATTCAATGCCAGGCCAAAAAAAAATCGGCATTTTCTGTAACTGCCACAAATAGTCACTTTATGGAAATACTGTATGTGTACACATGTATGCTGGCTTTCTAAAGAGGCAAAGAGAGGATTAGAGGAAGAGTGAATTCATTTGAAGGTGAGATATTGTTTCTGTATCACATTTTAAAAATATGTTTTTCTTAGTGTGATGAAAAAAAACAGCATCACGATAGGTTCCAGGTCTCTTTAACCATTAGAGGACATTTTGAACAGAACTACAGAACCTTTATCTATACTGTCATTTTGGGTTTATTTGATATTAAGTTTTCTGGCAATAGGATAAGAAATATGCAACTCACAGGTTGGTATCTAAGCTTTAGAGTTTGATGTCATGCTCTCCGTTTGCTTTCATGAATAGTTGAATGTAAAGTTTCTCGTATCTCTGTATTTCATCATTTAATTGGGGTTGAAGGCAAAAACGGTATACTCTGAAAAAAATCTACAAGTTTGAAGACTGTACATAAAGGAAACAGGATATCGAATACAGAGTAAATAGGAAATAACATGTCAGATTCTAACGTAAACAAGGTTGAACAACTCCATCAGTGATAAAGTGCTGTTGACCTTGTATTATTCGAGACTGTGGAAATGTTCAGTTTAACACTAGAAGGGTCAGAATTCTATTTCTACGAGAAAGGCTGAGAGAGTTCATTTTGACTGCCGGGTCCAAATTGTATTATCTTTATGACGTTATGATAAATTTGCAATATAGAGAATGATGTGTTTATTGTTTATGGATATACTGTATATCTATATATAGGATGAAAGTTTCCCCGGCGAGTCACTTTTATCTGCTTCTTATTCAGATCGCTGGTCTGCGCTGTCGAATTCCTGGAACAACTGTCAGGCTTCCTCAGCAGTCATCTCTCTCTTTGAGCTTCTGTTTGCCATAATTTCCAAACAAGAGTTATCTATTTTTCTACGTTTCAATCAAAACTTTTAAAGTTGCTTTGTACACTAACTCACGGCCGATCTCTAAAGGCTGATTTATACTTCTGCGTCTCCCCTACGCAGCAGGGGCTGACGCAGACATGAGCACCACATACTTGTGCGTCGGTGTGTCCGTGTCGCGCAGCAATTCCCTGCCGAAACGCCTGAGGGCAGTGCGGTCTCTCTGATAGCCGGCCGCCTGCTTCCGGTCCCGCTACGATCTCTGTTTACTTTTCCACAGCGATTCAGAGCGTGTTATGTTAATCTACAGATGATACGTGTTGCTGTTTATCATACAGACATGATTACATGAAGAATAAAGAGGAGGAGATGAAATACACGGCCGATGTGCAGCCGATGTCCGGGATCCCGGAAGTGCTGTAAATGCGGGAAAGACAAAGCCGCCGAGCGGTCCAATCACAGAGCTTGCGGTCCGCGTCGGCTCTACGGGTAGTTACATTTTGGAGGAGGTGCACGTCAGCTACGTGCGTAGGCCTCGGCGTAGGTACGGGAGTTACGTGGACCCCCGACGTAGGCTACGCCGTTGATTCAACGCAAAAGTATAAATCAGCCTTAAGTTATAGTTATAGAGACAATGATAGTTGCCAAGCAACCAAGAGGCATATGCCCCGGGTGAAAATGTATAAATCTAATCGCGGCAGTCATTATGACTGCCTGTGGCCGAAGTAGATAAACATGATCATATAATCGTTGCCTTTCATGCAATTTGAATAAATTACATTGTTAACACACAACTTCAAGAAAAGTCAGGAACCAGCAGCACTGTAATCTTTAATTTAACAAAGTTAGACGATATATAAATGTGAAAACAGTCAAAATGACCCCCCATTGCAGTTCTAGTGTTAATGTGAGTGATATTAACTTAGCTCATACTGAGAGGGTTCATTGTTAACCATTACAACACAGCTCAAACTGAGTTCAGTGGACTATTTTGAATAGAAAATAAAACGTAACTATTTTTAAAACAATAAAATCAGGACCAGATCAATGTGTGGAGTAAAATGTATCTCTTAAGCAGACATTCATCAGCAGGATAATGTGTAGTGAGTGCCTTGTTGTGGCGGACTGAAACCTCTGGCAGGTTGAGCAGGACCTCAACGTGACGTGGATGGGCCTTGTTTCTTTAAGTTCACCAAATTTATTGAGTAAATATGTTTCAAACACATTTTCAAAAAAAAAAAAAAAAATCCTGACAATGTACGAATTAATGAAGGTTGTCATGTTATTAGTTGCACATTCTTGGGTACATGTTACAAAGCACTTACCCAAACCTTTTAAGCTAACTTTTAATTTTGAATGTAATTCATATAATATTCAAGGAGCACTGTTTTTATCTTATTTTTAGAATAGAATAGAACATAGAATGGAATATACATTTACTCTCATTGTGCATGGTACAACAAAATTGAAATGCAACCCATTTAATAGTCCAAAAACTAAAAGGAATAAAAATCATAAAAAGGCTTTGTAACCCAACCTTGAATATCTCATGTGGCGTCTTCTCTCCTGGCTACAAACTCTAAACAGATTAAAAACAAATCTATTTATAGTCCTAACGGCTTCAATTAGCTACTGTGAAAAGTTCACTCTCTCTGGGCTCTCCCTGAGGGGAAACCTGCACTCCTGAGGGTTGCAAAGAGAAGATATGGCCAGAAATGCGGTCAACCGCTGTGCGTGAGAGATTAAAGGTTTTTGTTGGTAAGCATGCAGAGAGAATACGCCCAGTAGGAAGCCTAACACTCCAAACCTTCGCCGTGGCAGAGCCTTGGCATCAAGTGTGAGTAATTACATGACTGAGTACTTTTCAGCCCTGTGGCTTCTAAGAATCCGCTTCATAATGATCTCAAAGAACAAACTCACATATACACAAACATACACCACATTCCTATCGCTTTGATCAGTCTTAAAGGCGAGCTAATTGCGGGAATGAAGAATCAATTTTTGGGTACCTTCGCATCCTTGTTGGTCCAATACTTACACATAACAAATGAGGGGTTTGTGGGTTACTGACTAGGGTGGTCACATTATATATAGCAGGGTTATTAGTCCATTAATCCTCTACCTTCCTGAGCGAACAATCGTGTGCATTACTGTACATTTCTGACTTCTTCTGTGGTGCTTCCCACACTGGGTGATCAGACTTTCAGAAACAGGCCACGATAGCAGCCTCTTGGTTACAGTAAAACACACTTCCAAAGAAAGTGCAGTTCTGGGTTACACCTAAACAATTGAGGCCAAACCTCTTCTCCCCCCTGAATCCATAATGAGATTCCTGGCGGTTTTACAATGGATACTGCATGATGAACTTTAATGAGATGCTTTTGAAAAGATGAGCCCCAATCAGCACTTTTTCTTGGATTACAGGCAGCGGCATGGAGGAAAAAGAAGAAGAGTGAATAAAAGAATCTCTTGCCAAGTGGAGGAGGGAGCAGTATTGATCCATATGCATTGTCTCGTTAATTTTGCTGGAGGTGTGGATTCCTCGTGATCAATATCCAGTGGCTGCATCTTTATTCTTCTGTGTAACCTATTACTGTCGGTGAAACGCGAGGCCCGCACCACAATTAGAGCCCTGAAGCAGGCAAGGCCAATCAATAGCATAGATGTATGATCTGTACAGCAGGAAGCAATAACTAGTCAAAGGAACAGTGTGGGTTCCTCCAAGGCTAAAGGCTAATCTGGGTGAGTGACTCCACCTTAGTCAAAAGCCTCCACGATTCCCAGCAGTATAGACTTAATAAGAAGAGCCGCCCTCAAGGCTTTGCTCAATAGGGTTTCAGGCTCCAGGGTCATTTCCATCTATCTGCTGCTCTTATGAGAGTAACGATCTGCTGACTTCTTTGCTTTTGGAATGACGCAACCAGTAACAAAACAGGATATACATTTCATAGGACACATGGCTGTGGAGGGATCGATGTAGGCTTTGAAGGTCACATCACACATTCAAAGTAAAACGTGGATTATTTTCAAAATAGATTGAACACTGACATTATTGTTTGGGTTGGAGTTTCCTAAAAGTAGCTGTGGGGGTTGATAGCCTAGCTTCTGTTAAACTTTTCTGGTTTTCTGTCTGTTTTTCCAACAAAGGGGCCTAGCTAACTTGGATGACCATGAGTAATAAACTTACTATTGAAAAGTACCTCATGCAACCCAATTTAAAAAAAGAAAAACAACTGTCCCTCCAAATTGTTGTAAAATGTTGCTTTGGTTCTTCCTCAACGTTTCCTCAGTCAAGTTTTGCATTAAAAATGTCCAATTCACAAAGGAAGGAAGGACAGAGCCACCAGACTCATATAGAAAGTTGCTGTGGCTGTTAAACTTCATAATATTTTCTGAATCTTCCTCTATGTCTGCCTCCTCTACGAGCACTAACTCACAGGATAAAGATAGTAAGTAAGTAAGTAAGTAAGTGATAAAAAAGGGTGAAATGATCAACACAAAAACAAGTTTATGACTTCAAAGGCTAAACTAATTATTTTTATGCTAATGCTATACACCCATTTAAAGATTCAATTATTTTTTTTAGCCTACTAGGATAAAGAATTTCTGTGTGGGTAACTTAATGTTAACTTACTTGCTGACACCAGTCAGTTAGCATGACCAAAAATAAAGCTTACTTTTTCTAGAGTGCTCTACTGGTCAACTCTATTTTAAGTAATGAGATCCCACCCGGCTAAGTTAAACACTGTTGGTCAAGACAGACATATAAAGCAGTAATTGAAGTGAAAATGACATGGAGAGTTGTGGTCAAAGGAACACTACAACATATCTGGTTGTGCATATTTGCTCAGCTTCAGGTTTACCACACTATATTTGACTTAGTTGGTCTAAGTACCTCTGGTCAGTTGCAGACTCTTTTCTTCTTCCTTTGGGATTATGTTCCTTCTTTTTGAATATTTAACTTGCACTTGATTTTGACAAGTTTCCACTCTGAACCTTGTTTGACCTTTACCACCAATACATTTTTTTTTCCTTTGCCACAGAACTCACAGATACATGTGTCATGATCTCTTTTCTAGATCTTTGCTTGTATTTTTATTACTCTGAGGTGGACGTTGCTTTAGAGAAAAGTGTATGCTAAATGAAACTGCAACACTGGAACATCATGGAATATTGAATGAAAAGCAAAGCATGTATTTAGAGTTACTGATGATAATGTATGTAATGATGGTGTGTTTTCAGGGGTGGAGCAAGACTCATTTTGAACAGGGGTGGCCAAATTGGACACTAACATATAGGGCTTGGTATGTGCACTGACTGTTACAAAACACATGCATTACCTTCTCTATCTCCATCTAATCATGTCTATGTCATCATGAGTTGATCTTTAGTTTTGTTTTTGCCCTGTGTTTCATGCCCTGTTTCCACCCCGTCTGTGTTCTGTATTACTTATCCCGTCTCCTTTGTGTTTAGTGATCCATGTCTGTTTTTTTCTTGTTTATTAGTCTAGTCTATTGTGTTTTATTTTGTAGTTCTTGATCCCTGTGTTTCAAGATTCGTTTTACTTCCTGCCCTTGTGTGTTTCCCTCCTTTTGATGAACCCGATTGGTTTCACCTGTGTCCTTTGTCCACACCTGTTTTAATTACTCTGTGTAATCAGTTTCTCTGTTTCCCCTGTCTTGGGTTGAACCATTGTAAGTCTTCCTTGTGTCCACTTTGTGTTTCTTTATCCCAGGGTTTCCTTGTGTTCCCAGTGTTTTCTTTTAGATTCAGTCTCTTTGACATTTTAGAAAGTTTCCTTTGTACTTTGGGTTCTTTTGTAATTCAATCTTTTTTTTCACACATGGTTCATCCTCTGTTTTTCCCATTGTGACTTCTCCCATCTACTTGTAGGACTAATATTAATGTATCCAGAATAAAAATGTTGGTTTCTCTTTTTTACTTAGACAGTACACAACAGAGTGGCAACAGACTTTAGAAAATAGATGCATTCACAATTCTACAATTTAGAGTAATTACAAAATGTAACATGTAACACCGAAATCCAAAGAAGCTACTAGCAGTCTGTTGCAACCAAGCGGCAACCTCCAGTCTAAGAATATGAAGCCCATGCGGAAGGGCTTAAAACTGCAGATCTTCAAGCGTCTGCTTGAGGCTGGCTGCAAAAACACCAGAAACCAGATACACACCTATTCAAAAAAGACAATCTTTGCAGCATTAATAAACACACTGTACAGAGGTAATTTTTTTTACAACTCTGTATTTTCAAAGATATTAAATGTAAAAGTTTTGCTCAAATAAGGACATGGCCGACTTGATTGACAGGCAGGCTAACAGCTACAGGGCGTTAGCGATAAGGCCAAAGACCTGCCCATTTCTCACACTAGCTTGGACAAAGTTTGGTTCAGCATTTCCAATACGGCACCCACTGACGATTGGCTTCCAAAAAGCGCTCAGGAACAGATGGGTGACGTCACGGATACTACGCCCGTTAATTATACAGTCTATGGTTGCAACACAGTCGTGCCTCTGACAAATAGTCTTTCTTTCATAGTTCAGGATTTTTTTTTCTTCTGTTTCAGATAGGAAGACCAAACCTCTATAAATCAGCTGACAGACAACTTCACAACAACACCACATGATTCTTCTTAAGACGACTGTTGTAGTGGAAGCATGTCAAGGTAAAAAAGAAAAACACACCGGTCTAGTAAAAAGAACTGTCTTATTATAGTCTAGGTATTGGTTTTTGGGTTGACAACCAGGTTTTAAGGGGGGGCATAGCCAGCCCTGGATCCACCCCTGTGTGTTAAAGTCAAGGTGCCATCATTCTTTTATTTAAGATGATGTAAATGTCTCTGTGTAATCAGCGCCAGTGACAGGACTTCATCTGCTGAGTAAGATGACATCGTTTAGCTTCCTCACCCGGCTTTATTTTCATATCAGCGGTTCTGTGGCTGTTAGCATATTAGTCTGTCCTTTTCTGTCACTCTCTGCCTGGTTTACAAGAAAATGGAATGACTATAAATCACTGTTAAATCACACGGCAGAACTAAGATTATGTTTGGAATAATGGCGTAGCTATAAATCTTCCATGCTGCTGACTGGACGAGACAAAAACACACGCTTTTTCTTTCTGGGTTTTGTAATGTAATTTCCAATTCAGATTAGCCTGACATTGATGGATCGTATCATCATTTTCAGAAAATGCAAACAGACTTTTTTTATTGACAGCCTGACAATTTTGACATGAGTTTGCTGTGTGGGTGGGTTGCTTTGTCAATAGTTTCAGGGAGTAAAAAATGAAATCAGATAGATTGTCATATTTCCAAGTTTTTGCTCACTTTCTAAAAAATAAAGTTTTCGGAATACAAACTTGGCAGCTTGTCATGTCAACATGTCACCACATAGTGTTATGCCTCCTATCCCCTGTGTAGTAACATAGAAAGAGCTTATAGATATTGGTGCATTGTGTGTCTAACAGCATCCATTCTCTTTCTGGGAGAGAGGCACTTACAGGAGAACAGTGACGGCTGTTGGTCATTTGGATATAGATTTCACTGCCACGTTTGAAAAGTTGCGGCTCTCAGGTATTCACTGCAGCATGAAAAGCAATAAATAGCGGAGCTATCTCACTGTTTAAGTCCACTTACCTCCTGAGGGCCCAGCGCTCTATATGTAAATGAGAGTGCCTTGTAATAAGAACACAGAGAAACACACACACAAGGTGGTGTTCTCTCTTTTCCTACTCACAGGCTGTCGCGTGCATCTACATTCACCCAGCGATTCTTGCTGCATACTACCTTGGATGAAAACAAAATACTCATGAAGTCCTTTCCACAGCAGGTTGAGCATGAGGTGACTGCATCCTCTCCCACCATTCAAGTGTGATGCTTGGTTTTCTTGCTTTCTTTCCTTTTGCGTCACTTCTTTCTTACTCAGAGGCAATTGAATTAGACAGTGTTTGCCAAGCTGTTAATATCCTGAAAATCACTGAGTGGTTTGGAGTGACGGAGGCTTCTTTGTTTCCAGATCAGAGTGCTTCCTCAAAGCAGGCCTTTCAATCACAATATCCACACCAGAGAAGAAAGCTGGAACTCTGTTGCTGGCCCCGCCCCTCTGTGGATTAGGACTGGAAAGAGTGAAGGTAAAGCCGGTTAATAACACACATCAGTCAAACAGAAGAGAAAGGCAGTGCTGGCCCTGCGTGCCCACCCCTCATTCCCATGGCGGCTTCATGACAGAGAGGGTCAAACGGGGAGCAGCGAGGAAAAACAAACTTCAAATATGGAGTGGGTTTTTAATTAACCATGAAACATAGTTTGGCTTAACAAGCATTTCTTACCCGTCTTAAGTCTGCCAACCATTCTCTGCTGCTTCTCGCTGTTGCTCAGGGAAACTCAACATCTTCGCCAGATAGCCACAAATATGAACGGGACGCTTGCCAAAGCTTTGTAAATATACACAAAGATGAAAGAGCTCTGCCAACTTCCTCCTGATACACAGTGAGCCGAGCTCTAATGAACACATTCCATGCTAAGTATTTTTTGAGAGAACGTACTTTTCTGAGTTATGCTGCACAGCTGTCCAACATGTGTGATGCTTTCTTCTTCTCCTCACTTTAAGCTGGTATAATGACCTCTTAAATGCTTGTTTCCAGGCAATATTAATAATAATTTTAATTCATAATTATGTGTGCAGCAAATACAATAACAGCAATAACCTGGGCAAATAATTTCATTGTTTGGCAGCAGCTTTTAAAACCCAGTGGAATTAATGTTAAACTAAACAGCACCCTCATAATGTGCTCATTCTTCATCAGGGTTAACTGCATTGTCCTGCCAATTAAGTCCAGCTAGCTAAATTTTGCAGGCTAGTAAGACTCAGGAAGTCTCTGAATCCAGCCTCCCTGGCTTACTTAATGTGGTCTTAGAGCTTACTGCCAGTCGACTACCTTCCTACTGTACTGAAACCTTTTACAAGACAGTGTCTGTAAGTAAAAATAATGAGCTAGAAAACAAAACTGAAATTAAAACACATGCAGGCCTTACTGACTCTAAACTAACATTATTGCTCATTTAAAAACCTGTTATAGCATACCTTTGATTTGCTAATGTTAATCACCAAGAGGATTTGCCGCTAAAATTCTCATCACTGATGAAAGACAGTTACAGTGATTTACCCAAAACCTTTTGTGGGTTTATTTTGAACATGTCAAAAATAAATGCAAATAAACAAAAAGACATAATTCCCCCCAAAAAAGCAAACGTTACAAAAAATGCAAAAAATCTGAACAAAGCTGTTTCATCACTAATATGAATTCTGTAACATGTCCGTAAAGGAGTGGGAAGAAGTAACACTTATTAAATCCCACCCCTTCTCCGTAATTAATTAATAATTAATAATCAAGTAAGCTTCCCTTTATATACAAACATATCCAATATTCATCTATTTTTAAAGATCGTCTATACTTTTTCTGTACCTATACATTAACATACATACATACATGCATATACACCCAAACACATGTAAACATATGCACATACATATACAGTACGCACACACACTGCTTGTACTGAGAGCACATAGGCCTGTCATTTAAGGCAACTTGACATTTTAACATTACATTACATAAATTTTTTTTTACATTCAATACAATTTATTTGTCTGACCGGTTTCAAAATGTAGTGATCTGGATCTTCCCTTTTAACCAAGTAATTGATTGTTTCTTTGTCTGTATTTCACATAACCACTGCTAACCATACATTGCACTGCTTGGTACCCAGCCACCAACGATACATACAAGCTGACTCAAGGTATGAATCATAATATGATTTAATTTATTTAACACTGATTTATTCACAGAGTCAGTCCATCACAAGGTTAACATATGGATACAAACAACCAAGCACACACAGGATGGTCAGAATTTCTTGCAGTTTATAAATAGATATACAAAGAATATAGGTATTCATACTTTGTTGCTTTAATCTGAGATAAATACATGTGCAATAATGATTCTGAGTCCTGAATAGGTCTTAAATTCACATACATATACTACCAGCTCAGACTTTGATTTGAAATTAACAACACACATGCGTGCCTATAATAATTACTGTTGTTTATTTGTGTTGTGGCTGCAAACTAAATATTTTGAATGCCACATAAAAGCTGAATGCTGAAAAACATGTGTGACATTAAATCCAGTAGATGTATTTATTTTGTAATCTTTATCCCAATTCATTATGTTCTTTCAAATATACATTTTCTAAAAGCAAACTGTTCAGTTTTAGCCTGTTTTCACCCGCGATCTGATTATACAACAGCACAATCCAATGAGGAGGAACTTTACATTTATTACATCCAAACGATCTTAACTTACTTGATAACGTCATTCAATTATATCGTGTTCAGACTCTTTTACAAAAGCAGAGGAAGATATTTAACAGAAGAGATCTAAAAACAAACGTCTCCTTTACAAGAGGGATGTAACAAGCACAGTGTGCGCCTGTCACAGTGAGGAGCAGATCGAGCTTAGAGTGCATTTTCATCTCTGATTGCATTATTTCTCCCAAAATGAATCAATACATAAAGTGATTGTAAAAATACCTGGCAGCACTGCCAGGTAAAGTCTACGTGTGAGAAACGCTGGATGTTACCTTTGTAGTATTTCTTGTATAGATTAGCCTGATGAGAGGAAGGAAAACAAAAACAACACTTGTGCTGTTTTTGAAGATCTGTCAGGTAACCCTGCAAGTTTTTGGACTGTTCATGTTCTTACCCCAAAGAAAGGGGTGTTTCCACAAATACTGTTTATCCCAATGCACTGTGAAATGGTCTTTTTAACTAACATAAATTAAGCACATCTAATAAGTTTTACTTTGATAGACTAAAGTGTGATTAGAAATTAAATAATGTTCACGTGTCATGTTGCAAAATTAAAAGCTGCATATGAGTTTTGTTTTTTTCTGCATTTAAAACCAATGTGCTGCTAAAATACAAAGGTGCTTGTGACTGACATTGCTGTGGTAAAGGTGAGGGAAACTTCAGTCTTTCAAGGGCAGGCATACAGCATTGACAGTGCATGCTGTGCCGCACCTAGGAGGCAAAGTACCCAAACAGCAACTCTTTATCTAGGATCAACAGCACCCTCTCAGTTGTTTATAAAAAGCCCAAATATAGCTTTTTTATAAGCAGAATATCTAATATGAAAGGCTTTGGTGTGGGTGAGCAATTTTAGAGCAAACCACCCCTGCCTGTCTGTCTCTGTACAGCCCGGCATGCAATCGGAGCGCCCCGCTCAGTTCTATCATAAATGAAAGTGACTTTGAGAGCAAACAAACAAACAGAGCTTAAGTGAATCAGTTAGGCAGAAAGCTGCATGTGGCAGGCAGGCAGGTGATGGATGGTGGCACTTAGGAGCCGTGACTTTTGGTTAAGTGACAATGACACACATAAAGGTCCACCATTACCTGTTTTAAGATGCGGTTAAAATCCTTATCGACCCGCCCGCCTCACTTGCCAATATGCCAGAGCATCACGCCAGCTGGAGCTAGATTGCAGGCTGAGAATGATTTGCATTGACGAGACCCGCCCCATCTCCTCTCTATAACACTCACTCCCACAGACACACACTTTATACACTGAAAAGTTACCTTATGTGAGCAGAGTTTAAACCCAAACGAGAGAGCACCCACTGTAGCAAATCATTGCTGCACTCTGCTTTTCGTCACAAAGGCACTTCAGAGTCAAGTGTGCTGCAGAGTCAAATTAATACCTGACACCAATTCGATAGCAGACACTTTTTTCCACATCTACTCTAACTGCTGGAAACATACACCTGCAGTGAATAATTACCCCAAATGAAAGCATGTTACGCACCTTTTAAATACACACTCATGCTGAGAACAAACACCACATGATTCAACAACACAACAAGCAGCAGATCACATCTTTAAAACGTTTAAAAGTGTCTGTGTACACATGGCTTTAAATCTTGCTTTTGAATTATTTAACCAGGCGTTGACAAACACAACTGTCAACAATATTTTGATGTGACTCCTTGGAAAGTTGCTGTTTTACCTCACTGACTTACCTCTTAAGTAGTAGTATGTAGGAGTGCGTGAAAAGTAATCAGGTACACAAACATCCCACCACTCCTGTCACGTTAAAAACAATCTTCCAAGCCAGAAACTCTGGCAGAAAATAGCTGGAAGCTTAATTTGTTTTTGTGTTTTCCTGCTTTCTTGAGCGCCGTTAACACCCTGTGTCTGACCTAAAAACTGTTCTAATAAACCAGCTCCCTGTTTGCCCAACGATCCCACAATTTCAGTTATACTTTGACAGCTGCTGGTTTTTATGTTCTGCCTTGGCGAGAGATGTGTAAACAGCATGAGCAGCTCAACACTGGTTTGAAAATTACAGATGCACCGGTGAAAGAAAGTGTTATTGATGTCAAGTTTGGTGCTTAGGGTGTTATTTTGGAGGGGTAATACTTCCAAATAAGGTAAACAAGCCCTGAAAAGTTGCTTGGGTTGGAGTTTTTCTCTACTCTCTGAGCAGCTCTAAAGTCAATGAGGAATTACTGAAGACAGAGGCAGTACAGTAACACACCTTAAGGTACCTGACAAAGTGTAAGTATGAAGAGGTCCACATTACTTAGTCAGCTTGGTTGTTGGTGTTACTGAACAGGATTCTGTTTCTCTGTAAATTGGGATTTTTCATTGAGCAATACTGTTTATCATGATGTCTAATACAGAAACAAGACTTCTATTTTTGCCAGACGCATCAGTCTTCACAGGGCAGATCAAGTGGGACAGGAAGTCAGGCACCATAATAACATTAAAATATCTGGATGATTTTCAGAATGGAATGCTCCTTATGGACGCCACATCTTATTTCACTAAACTAGAACAGCAAAATGTCGTAATTAGCAGAGCCAGGCCTGGAGTCAACAAAAGCACATTTAGCCAAACTGCAGAGGAGCTACAAAATTTAGTTTGTCTATGCGGTGCTATGACAGAGACATGGCTATGCTAGATGGCTGCCTCCATGGAAGAGGTCCCCTTATGTAAGATATAAAGTGGTGATGATATCAAAATTTCAGGAGCAGGGCCACACCTCACCTGTGCCTCTTCCGTTTTCCCCTAAATTCAAACCTTTCTCGCTCTCGTTTCCGAATCCCTCCCTCCCTTCCCTTTCTCCTTCTGCTCCTCTCCTTCTTATACATAGGGCCCTGAGAGGGGTTCGTCGTGCCCGGGTGCTACGGCGGATCCCCTACGAAGCTTCCCCAAAGCGACAACAAGTTCAATATCGATCAATAAACTATCTTTCAAATCTCATTCTGTTGTTAGTGTGGTCCTTGCTAGTGAAAAGCTTATTCTAATTTCGTAGCAGTGATAGGACATACAATTGTAAATTAATAAGCAGACACACAGGTGAGTCTGAGTGCATCTTAGTTTCATACCAGCCCTTGTGAATATGTGGCCGTGTTTTCTATGCTGCTGTAATTCAATCTGCTGAAACTGATGATTTCGTGTATCCCCTGTAATCACCTCAAGATTATGTGACAGCAAAGAAAAGTTGGAAGCCGATCAGACATTTCTTATATGTATTAATTTATTCAAAATTGAACGGCTACTGGGTATTTCAAAAGACAAAAAAAGGCCTTATTGCCGTTCATCAAATCACTTTTGACTGCTCCTTGACTAAAGCCTGTCTTTTCAGCAATTAAGGAATAATAGAAGTACAGCTTATATTTACAGTATCTCAATCATTGACTGTATATAAAGGACGACTGTACAAAAAATAATTTGGAGCCAGAGTTTTTTTGTATATTTGCCCAGCAAAGCTGCTGCATTGATGTCTGCTGACCAAAACCCACGTTGAAGATCAGTAGAGTTGACAGTTTACACATGTTGTTATAGTTTACAGTGGACAGTCACAGTTATGGAAAGTTCAATGACTCTTAAGTTAGTTTTTGTTGAGGAATCCAGGAATAAATCAGCATGATAAGAAGTAACTTTAATGACAGAGAGCATGATCAAATAAATTTATTTGTTTTGTATTTTGATTTTTTTACTTTCAGCCATGTCTCATCTGTTATAATGGAGGAGACAGACCTCATGATCCATAAAGCAGCCAGTCATCATTGGGGCTCTGAAAGTATTGGAGCTGACATGTTATCTATTTTTTCTGCTGTCTATGGTTAAAAAAAGCAGAGCATGGGAGTGATATTCTCACAGGAGCTTTACATTTGGCAAAAAAAATGTTATGTCCAATTAAGTTTTTACTTATTCATGCTAATGACAGATTAGCACTTGGTTGAGAGCACAGATGACCTACGCAATTACTACAAATTACTCAAGGTCCCCAAGTAATAGCAGTCTCTTTAAAACAGGGTTGGAATAACCCCAACCCCAATCATCACTCTCTCTTCTTGATTTCATTGTGTCTTCAAAGTCATGACCAAGCAGCCCTGTCCCTATCTGACCATCCTGCCTGCACACAGGAAATCGTTTCTGTGTGAGCGGGACTGATTCCAACAGCCCTTGGTCAAGATTGCGGTGGTGTGTGAGATGAAATGGATAAAGACTATGAATAGAGATCCCTCCCCCCTCAAGCAAGAGCATGACACACAGATCCACATTGCTGGGGAAAAGCAATCCATAAATGCAAATGGTGTTTTGGATCCAGCTTGGTCGCTGCAGGACACAAGAAACTTCATATTATAGCTCAACAAGCTCATTGGCTTATGAATAGGCGAGCAAGTGCTGCATCGATTTCGGGCTAATACCTTCATGTTGATTTGCTTATTCTAGGAGCTTTATCTGGTTGTTTTGTGTTTCTGGGGATGCAAATCCTGCACAACAACCTTGATGGAATTGATGTACTGTAGGTGCAAATACTTATATTTCCAGACAGTTTTGATGAAGCATAAGTGTTTTTCTGTTTACTCTGTAGCTGAATATATACATTTCAGTAAGAAGTGACTCACCTTCAAATGTCTGTTATTCAATTGAAAATGTATGAAGAAGTATTATTAGCTCTGAGAAACCAATAATCTCATAGTTCAGTGTGGGAGACGCTGAACCGACATTCAAATATTCTATCTTTTATGTCACATATAATCAAACGAGGTATGATTGCAGTAAAATAAAGTTGAATATCTTCTTTATATACAAATTTCTGAGTACATTCTACCCTTTCAGTATTTTAAAGTGTCAAGCTGAGGTTTGTGCATGAACTCTCACGCATATCACAGATTGACACCATTTCTGGCTCCTGAAAACCTGAACTTCTGCACTTTGCTGAGACTATGAATAGAGTGTTCTTTTACCCGCAGCGAGAACATGACACACAGACACACAGCACTGGGAGGAAAATCCATAAATGCAAATTCTGCTGCTGTGTTTATTGTGGTAGCTACTGAACAAGGGGATCTCCATATTGAAGTACAATAAGCTAGCTGCTTGGTTCTCAGTCCAGCAGGTTTCACATTGATTTCTGAAAATGATCCTGGTAGTCACTGAATTTCTTGTTTCAAGCTGTTGTTTATTGTCCTGTTTTTCTGACTTGAAGAAAAGTTATACTCCTGCGCCGAACAGTAATTTCAGGATTATCATGTTAATGGACTGGGAGTTTATATTGTGTTGAAACTCACTCCCATTTGGCACTTAGTTAGAAAAAAAATGTTGGAAAAGAGGTAAATCCAGAAGAAAACAAGTACAAAAGCTCATTAATCTTAAACTGTTTTCCCAACACAGAGACCTTCCCCATGAAGGACTAAGGACTTTTGTGGGAAGTCAGTTTGTTTCCACTGTATCAACCAGGATGTATTTTATGCTTTACCCCTGATATACAGTAGTTCCCTTTTAGGGCCAAACGTTTCAAAAAGCACAGGGACTTTGGGGCAGGTATTGGGGCACTATACAAACACTTATGCAAATTCACAATAGTGTAGGAGAAAGTGGGACCGCTCAAAGGGTGGGAGGGGTTTTGCATACATGCCTATGCAAATCACTCCTGTCATTACATCACCTCAGGAGCAAATTCATGTTTTTCCATTAGTTGGGCTAAAGACACATTGCAGGTCCACATATCTTGCTCTATTCTTCTATGTCAAATATGCACCATAGCATACACCATAGGTTCACGTAGCCCTGAACCTATGCAGATGCCTCCACGTGACTGCAAGCCCTGTAATTGGTCCGCTGGGCAGCTTTGTAATTTCTTACATCGACAACATTTCAGATATGACTACCTACTCAGAATCAGTGGCTGTATATTACATCTCCTCTGACCTCCTTCTCTCTTTTCATCTTTGCAGTGATGGCACTATGATCAACTGACGCTCTACAGTTATCAGCTTTAACTTAACATAATATGCTCAGAATCAGGTGCCATGTTTTCTTGTGCACAACAAGCAGTGAGTGTAGCAGAACCCAGAACTGGCAATATGGCCAGCATAGTAATCACAATACCAACAAGCATTTAAGTAGAGTATTGATGCAGACACTCCAATGCAAAAGTATCTAGTGGTTATGATCATGCATGCTCATGCATACCAACAGCTTAGGGTGGATGCAGAAGTATAAACCAGGCTTTAGGTAAAGGTGTATAGGTAAGGAAAATGTGCTTCTCATTCTATGGGACCTTTAAGACCTCAGTGGAAGCACAGACAGCAATGGGCTGGAGAAGATGCAACATTAAGTTCATAGTTACGTCTTCATTTTCAATATATTGTATGATCATGGTAGTAGTTTGTAAGTTTAAAAAGAAGAAATGCTGCTTGTTAGAATCTAATATTTGCTGTTTGAGGAACATGCTCAAAAAGAAGAGTTATTATATTGACCTTTGTTGAGAATTAATGGGCTCCACTGGCGTGCTTAAAAGTATTGTCATCCAACTTCCCTCTTTGATGTTATTCCTGTCTTCAACACATTAATAGATAATACTAAGCCCAGCTCACTCTCCTTTTATACATGCTTATTTCTCTATGAAAAGCAGGAAACCGTACTGTATGATGTGCATCATTTATACATCACAGTGAGAAATGAGACTCAACCGGCCAGAGTCTCTGATTGACGCACTTCTTGTCCTACTTTTAGGACGAGGTTGTATCAACTTTCTTAACAAATAAGTCTAAATGTAATGTCAAGAAGACTTGTGGTATGTAGTTAAAAAATGTGGGGCTGAATACAATGGTGTTGACAATAACAATGTATTAACAGGATACAAAAGAAACAGAAAATTACACCGCCGCTGCATATTCATCTCCTGCTGAAAGTGGCTGAGAGAGAAATCTTTTATTATTTTTCAATACAAAACGTGAAGGTTACAATAAAGGGAAAATGCAGCTTGAATCTCAGGCTGAAAGACTGAGGCGGTGGATACAAGCAACTGAAATGAGTTTCCCCTGCAGGAAAGCTGAGTGTAAAATTGGAGATGGGTTACGGTGGGGGGCTTGAAGTAGAGCTGCAGTTAGAGGCAGTTTAGTGGATATCTGATCAGGATGCCTTCTGGGCACCTTCCTTGGAAGGATATCCAGGTCTCTAGACTCAGAACATGCTTGATGGGATCACAAATCTCACCTGGATTGGGGATGTTGGGACCATTACAAAAGATGGATGGAGGGATCTTAGATTATAAAATATATGATTTGTCTTTGGTAACCTGTTAGATGAATAAACAGTAGCACTGAAATAGTTTTCTCACCTGTCAGGACTTTAAAGATAAGAACAGGTAGAGTGTATTTAAGTTACCTGAGAGCTTGTAGAGTTCATGCAAGGTGTGTTTGAATGGGCTTTGATAAAGACTGTGATTTAAAAGTGCTGAGAATATATTACACAACAAGTTAAACCACCATTCTGAGCTTCTTATACACTATTACTTATTGCCGTGCAAGCATCCTCCAGTGTGGGCTTACATCATAATGATAAGCCAGTAGTTTTGATGTCATGTTTGGTTTTAAAATAAACACATACTTCCTTACTCAAAGTTGTCCAATATGAATGTTTCTTCAGAGCGCTCTATGTCTCATACAGACTTTGACATGGTGTTGGTTTTCTTTCCTGAGCATATGGTAAAAAGATCTGTTTGGTGGGAATTGGAACGATTGTTTCGTACTGTTTTTTATTTCTTAAGTTCAAAAACTTAAAGCATTGGTATCAATAAAAATTAAACCTTAACTTGTGTCTTTGCTCAGGACTCAAACCCAGCTACCCTGGGTAAAAATGCTTCAGTAGCTGTCACAGCCATTCCCTTCAACTGCCACACAAAGCTGGTTTTATCTCTCTTTAATGCTACTTCCAGCACTCAATCTGCATAAAGGACATTTACTACCGATATTGTATTGAATCACATCTGCCATTTATCTGCCAACAAAATATAGTTTTTTTTATGTACATTGGTATAAGAAAGCCCCGCCACTGCTTAAATGAAACAAGCTGACTTTATATCAAGAAGAGATGAATGAAAATAAAAGACCAAAGCAATACAACAGACCATCTAGAGGTAGCATTTGCTAATACAGCACACACTAATTACACTGAGCTCGTCAAAGCTGCCTCCCAATTCACACCAAACAAAAAACACAAACACACCCAAAAAACCTATCAACTACTACTTTTGCAAAGACTTGAACCCATTCAATGTTGTGGACTATAATGGTTTTTGCTAAATGATGAAGACACTGGTACCCAGGTGTCAGTTGTCACAATATTATTTCACTGACACAGCTGTACTGAAACTCTAAAGACAGTGGGGTGGTTTCAGGTACCTTATCAACAGCAAGTTCTCCATGTTGTCTCTATTGGCCTCTGAAAACCTCTGACCTGTTGACTCCAGGCCTGCCTCCGTTCATTATGACAGTCTGTTGTTGTAGCTAGGTGAAAATTAACCGGATGTTGTTTTGGTGTCTTACTTCCTGTCCCGCTCGATCTGATCTGTTGAGATCGATGTGTCGTGCTCTGGGATCCAGCAAAAATAGAAGTCTTGTGTATCTGATCTGGAGGGCTCTGACCTGCTGGAGCAGAGACGCAGCCGGAACACAACAGGGTGGATCCAGTGGAAGTTAACACACTGATCTAACAGATCATGTGCCGTGACGGATCGCAGATGGACTGGATATGGATCTGGTGGAATCTGGCCATTGGCTTGATCTTGTTTTAAATGCTTAACATTGGCTGGCTGACACCAATGTGTGGTATAACTTCTAAAAATTGAAGAAAGTTGGTATGGTATAGTGGTGTTCAGTAAGGAAGGAAACTCTGGATGGTGAGTGATGCAGACTGTAGCCATGTGTGAGAAACACTCAGTATTTCGACAAATCTTTAGAATCGCAATAATGTTGTCTTGTGATAATATCGTATTGCCGGGCCGATTTGGCAGGAGAATTTTCATTGGGATTAATACAGTTCTTTTTCGGAGCATCAAATATTTTCTTTTGTTTAAATTTTATTTAAGTCTGGTGAGTCCAGTGAAGGTATCCTTTGTGTCTCTATATGACATTCAGCAGGCCCTGACAAAGCATCAATCATCAAGTAACCTGGGTTAGGTACATGTACAAATAACTATGTTATTGTATACTGAATACTTTAAATATATCAAATATAGCTAAGCACCTAAATTCACCCCTTTTTATGAATGGATCCAGTATCTCTGCTTGGTAGATGCTGGGATACAGAGCTGTCAACAGCTCAAAAAACTAAACCAAACTCTGCTGGAATGCTTTCAGCGAGATGCTGCATTATTAAATCAGATACATGAAAGTGCAGGCTCATGGAGGATTAGTTTGAATAATGGAAAACATTTTTTGTTTACCTGACAATTAAATACTTGTTTCCATGATAACTCTCAAAGTTTAAGTCAAAAAAGTTTAAAAGCCTTTTTTTTTACTTTGCCTGTACGCACTAATACAAAGAATATGAAAGAGTGCTTGGATAATAAGCTAAATTCAGCCCACATATAAATATTAAATATGCCCTTCATAAGTCATGGTAATATTTACTAAAGGCTGAAAGTATTACTGTATAAATCCACGGAGACATTTACCTTGTGATGCCAGAATAATGAGATGAGAGAAACAAGGCCCTGTGAATATATGGCATAGAAGAAGTGTTAACAAATGTAACATGATTTAGTCCAACATTCCTCAAGCCAAAACACTATTTCACTTATTTTTTTACTGGCTGGATGTCAGCTTAACTACATTCATGGATTATTTATCGCCACAGAAAACATCTTCGCCTCATGCTTGCCCATGGCTGGCATGGATGTAAGACATGATTAGCCTGTGCCTGATGAAATGCTCCAGACAGCCCACAACATTTGCATTCAGTTTGTTGAACAGATGTCATATTAAATATGCCAAAGTGGAAAAGTTGCTTCAAAATGGAGAATATTAACTGGCCTAAAATGTTAATGCAACACAAACAAGTAGTACTCATAAAGAAAAAAGAGAATGTAGAATATTTTTCTCCACCATTTGACGTATAAAATAAGACTTTACTAACAAATACAATTATCAGTGGACTCCTCAGATGAAGTAAAATATTTGGAGTCATTTTTTTTTTGCCAGATAGAATCAGAGAGGAATAATTACCACATCTGCATCATCTCTGTAATCAAATACTGAAACACATTTTAAAAATCTGATTTAGAAAAGAAGTTGATTACAAGTCGAGAAATGGATGGCTTTTCAGCAGTTGTTAGCAACATGATGCAGACAGAGAGCGTGAAACTCTCTCTCTCTCTCTCTCTCTCTCTCTCTCTCTCTCTCTCTCTCTCTCTCTCTCTCTCTGTGTGTGTGTGTGTGTGTGTGTGTGTGTGTGTGTGTGTGTGTGTGATTGATTCAGTTTGAAATGCATACATAAGTAATAACTGTTAAAAGGGGGCTGATTCAGCAGCCAAACAGGTGTTGTTCCGATGATATCAGACAAAGTCCATTCACATTTAATTTCCCTAAGCCATACATACTCTGCATTAAACAGCACCAACTCTACAGAGGCCTCATGGTTAATTACAGTCCTGTCTCAAGGGTAGCATGAATGAGAAAATCTGAACTCTTAACCCTGATAAAACTGAGCAGAATAAACAAACACTTTTAATATCACATATAACAACTTAAATTCAACCCCAAATCCAAGACAGCAGATACTGTCAGTGCAGAGATGAATGACTGTCAGTCTGCGGGAGGCCATTAAAGAACAATCTCAGAATCCAACAGGCAAAAAAAAAACCTCAAAGGAAATTTTAAAAGGATTATTCAGTAATTCAGTGTTATGCTGTCAATATATTTGGGCATTCAACAAAGACGGGCCAAAATGAATATAATTAAGTCCTCACTTAACTTGTAGTGATTCATCAGTCGTATTCACACGTTCATCATTTTTGCATCAGTATGATTATCAGTGTTGATAGCTGTCATGTATTTGTATGAAATCTCCATAATTTGTTTCATGGGAACAGTAGTGGTTGATAGGGGGGGGGGGGTTAAATGCCTTCCAATTGAAAAACAGGTATTTAAAAATAGCCATGGCCAATATCCATATTTTTAAAACTAAAAAATGAAAAATAGTGACACAAAAACACAAAGATAGTGGTTGAATTCTTAATGAAACCACGCATATAAAAAATGGTTGATCTTTTTCCACATTTCTTTGTTGCCACAAGATCTCTGCAGTGAGTTAGCAAGATGAACAACATTATGAGTGGTAGCAGGCTAATTTTCAGCAGCATAAGAAACACAGCAACATGTGCACATAGGCTGTCTAATTTTCTACCAACCAGAGCAATAAAGTATCTTAGGCCAGTTCGATTTTGTCCATTTTTGGATAGGCCTATCAGTGCATTCCCGTAGCATTGAGGAACATTTTACCACCTTGAGGGACAGTGGGGGTCGCTGGTTTCCAAACCCACTATTTTTTGAGTTGCCAGCTGAAAACTTTGGGAACCCCTTACCTAAAATGCTCTTGACGGCAGATTATTTTCTGAATTACAGAGTTTCCCAATAAAACATTTTTTTTTTAACCAAAGAAATGGGCAAGTCTGGTTGGTTGCTGCAACTTGTATTGGGCAATCCTAACAGCATATCAAATGTTGGAACTGAAAAAATTGTTTGTTTTTAGAAAAATATCATCTCATCTTACATTTGATGATAATTTGATCTCAAAACATTTGGAACAGTAACAAGAAAAAACTAAAATGTTGTTTAATGCTTGAGAGGAACATTTCCCAACCAATAAGGTTAACTTGCAACAGGTAAGTAACATGTCTGGGTATCAGAGAATGGATCCAGTATCTCTGCCAAAAAGGCTGAGTCTAACAGAGCTTAAGATGGAAAGAGGTTTAACACTTTGTGAGAGACTGCATGAGCAAATAGTTCAACAGTTTCAGTTAGCATTAAATTGAAGAGAATTTGGGGATTTCATCATCAACTGTGTCTAATATCATTAAGCGTCCCTGCTCATGTGAAGTTGGTAACATGCTTACATTAGCAATGCTTACATGCTTACTTTTGACAGGTATAATAACTAACAACTATGCTTACTAACTTAGCTAAGAAGGCTTGAATGCAAACAATTGGTAATATAAATTAAGTACTTCTGACCACAATGTAAATTACAGCTGAGGCTGATCAGAAAGGCCCTTTTTTTATTTATATCTATATCTTCATTAACGTAGATGATCTTCTGAGAGGTCCAATAGTGAGTTAATGTTTCCTCACAAAATAAAATAATCATTGCTTGAATCCCTGGTTGGACAGAGGCCTTGATGTGTGGAGTTTGCATGTTCTCCCATTCATGCATGGATTCCCTCTGGTTTCATGGTCACATGGTTATCGGGTTAATTGGTGTCCCTAAATTGCTCATGTCTGTGAGTGTAAGTGCATCTATTTTTGTTAGCATAAGTTAGCATTGTGATTGCCTGGAGACCTGTCCATGGTGAACCCTGGCTTTCGCCCAGTGACAGCTGGGACTGGCTCCAGCCCCATGCAACCCCAAACAGGATAAGAGGTTTGTATAATGGATGGATTGATGGATGGATAGATAAACAAACAACAAGCAACTATTCATCCGGGCTTGGGAGTCTCAGATGTTGCAGCAAAATTTCATAAGAAACCAACCTATAATTGGTTATGAAAGTCCCTTCAAAGCAAAAATGTTAACCTCATGATGCCATGAGGAAGAATCTGGAGATCGCCACAGTCATTTGGATTTATGCTCTAGGCACCCATGTATGAATATTTCATGGGAATTCATCTAATCAATATTTTAGTCTGGATCCAAGTTTCAGATAAGTGTTAGAACAATATGGTCACTAAAACAAATGATCAGGCATTGACATTATTAGATTTTCAGACCAAAGATTATTCAGATTAGAGACATACTGTAGAGTCTATTTGCTGTGTTAATGTTTTGTGTTGAGAACGTGGTTTGGATGTTGTGCAGTTTGTTGGGCGATAGCAAAACAAGAATTTTAACGAACTGATTTAATTTCCCTCATAATCGATTGGCAATATGGCAAACGGGGAAAAATATGAGACATATTTGGAAAATAACTGTTATTATACTTTAAGATCAACTCCAATGGGGTTTGGGTCAAGCTGGAGAAAGATCTTCGCCAAAACCTCAAACCAAACAAAAACCTCCTTCACATTCTGTCACGCACCAAATCCATGCAAAAACATATCTGTCTGCATTTCTTTGAACAAAGGAGGTAAACAAAGTGATGTGAGGAGGGTATCAGGTGACCCACGCAGACACTGGACGTCACTTTAAGCCAAACACAGTCTTTGAACTGTCTGTGGGAAAATGTGTATTGTTCTTTCGTTCCCACAGAGCTCAGGGGAGGACGGCTATAACCTGCCAGCTCAGTTCATCTGGCGTCCCTGCTTTGTGATTTATTGTGGCATTTTGCAAGGTTAAAAAGTTATGGCTGACTTACTGCTTGTCTCCCATATTAATTACACAAACAGAATGGTGTGAGAGGAAGAGATGGGTCCTGATATCCCCTGAAGTTGCAACGATCAATCAATATTGATCAACAATACCTTGATATATGGCAACAGCGCCTGCCTGAGACCTTGGGTAGTCTGAGTGATGATGGCATCCTGAAATGTCTGTCTTTAAAACAAACCCCCTTCTTCAAAATAGATAGTATAGGATGGAGATCTAAAGCAACCACTCACACTTACAAACACATTTGCTCCCTGATTGTTTTCCCTCTCGTTCTATCTCACTTTCTCTCCTGCAAACAGTGCTTTGTCTCAGCGCCGCACAAAGCCGTGCTCTCGTGGATCTCTTTCTGTGCGGTTGATGTGATGAATAGGAAATTAAATCCATATGCTTCTGTCAATAACATAGCCGCCAACACAGCTCTGCAACCATTGTATGAGGCTACACCGCGGGCGACACACAAGCTAATGAATAGTGCAAGCAACCAAAATGGAACATTACTCCAGACCCGCGCCATAAATGAATAAACATGAGGGAGAGAGCTGGAATGAAATGTTTACTCATAAAAATCCTGTTTCACTTAAGCACATTTTGGGATTTTCACCCTGACACTTCAATTTAACTGGGTGGCTTTTATTTAAATCAAATCAGAGGAGAGGAGGGGAAAAATGGAAGGAAAGAGGCTGAGAGGAAACACACTAACAGCAACACACACAGCTATTTCCATACAATCACATGACCACACACACATTCAAGGACAGAGGGGAATTAACAGCAAGCTGAGGTAGGTCTCTCTCCCTGGATGCTTGGAGCTATTTCAGGAGGCTATTTCAGGTCCTCTGTCTTCTTCCTGTGTCTCCCTCTCCAAAGATCCATCTGACTGGAGCTGAGGGAGGGCAGAGGAGTATTTTTAACGCAGAGTCTAAACAACACCTTTTTTTTTCCTTCAGATATACCACTGTTCACAGTTTACCACCTTCTGCAAGCAAGATGGCAAAAGGGCTTGTTAAACCTTAGCTTTTAGCTGCAAAAATAACAGACGTTTGACTGGTACTGAACAAGACTACAGATCGGGAAAGCTGCTTTCAGGATGATTTATTTTATACTTGAACCTGACTGGCAGGAATGTGTCAGACTCTACCCAGAATGCATCAGTCCATGAGAGTTTGTCGGAGTGAAGAAAAGGGGTTTTGATATGCAACACAATTCTCCTTTGCCATGCCTTAACCGTCAACGAGCCACTGAATAAAATGTTATGAAGATGTTGACATTGAATTTTTTTTCAGTGTTAGGAATGTTTTTATTTATCACACAGTTTTCATTATCTTATTCTTATTCTTATTTTGCCCTAAGAAATTCAGTAGTATTAAGAAGCAATTCATATCAACTGATTGTCTATTAAAGTGAGTTAAAGTTCCATTTTTTGGCAGTTTCGCTTTTTTCTTTAATAGACAGGACAGCTGAAGGGAGACAGGAAATGCGGGGAATAGAGAGTGGGGTTACATGGATTAAATGGTCGAGGCTGGAATCAAACCTGTGACCTCTGCGACAAGGGCTTTAGCCTCTGTATAATGCAATGCACTAAGACCACTAGGCCAACTGTGCCCTCATTTAAGCGAGTTAAGGGAAATATCTGAAGTACCCAGGTTTTTAGACGAGATAAATGTGTAAAACTTTTTTTTGCCAATAATACAATTTTTATTTTAGAATTCATTGGAAAAATGTATTACTGTATCTGATTGAGTTCTGATCCACATCAGTAATCAATCTCAATGTTAAGATCCAAGTTTACGGTCCACAGCGCCCTTGATAGGACATACAGTATGTTACATAATCAAGTTTCAACATTGTGATTCTGTTTACTGAGGTTTTGCTGTGTTAAGGCTGATTTATACTTCTGCGTTGAATCAACGGCATACCCTACGCCGGGGGTCCTTGTAGCTCCCGTACCTATGCCGGGGCCTACGCACGTAGCTGACGTGCACCTCCTCCAAAATGTAACTCCCCATAGAGCAGACACGGACCGCAAGCCCTGTGATTGGTCCGCTCGGCGGCATTGTCTTTCCCGCATTCACAGCACTTCTGGGATCCCGCACATCGGCTGCACATCTGCCGTGTATTTCATCTCCTCCTCTCTATTCTTCATGTAAGCATGTCTATATGATAAACAGCAACATGTATCAGCTGTAGATTACACACCGACGCACACGTATGTGGGGCTCATGTCTGCGTCAGCCCCTGCTGTGTAGGGGAGACGCAGAAGTATAAATCAGCCTTTATTTTCTTCATACTGTGCTCAGTGTTGTCAATCTCGTGAGACTTGAACTTTTACCTTTAATGAGTGTAACAATAGTTTGGTTGCTAATAAGGTAGTGGTATTCAGTTCATGGTGTGGAAACAGTAATGTTCAAGAACTGTGAAGCGATCTACAGTCTCCACCTCAGAAATCAAGTCATTTGAAGGACAGAAAACTTCCTGAAAGTCTTCCTATCACTACTCTTTGTAGAAAAGATACCGTATTAGTTACATCTGCTGCAAGACCAGTGGTGTGATGGCTTTATGACAGGGTTCATGTGTTAAATCCAAGTTACAAGATACCGAGCCTGCAGCATAAATCAGTGTGACAGAGATGATTCTCCAATAAAGAACAAAGTTAAGAACACACAAATGAACAATAAGTGTCAACAACAACCAACGCCTAAATGTTGTGCTCAATTCAAAGATGAGAATCACAGAGGAGAATAAACAATGTCTTGAATTGTTTTCATGACTAATTTAACACAACAGCATTTCTCTCCAATCTAATGTGGCACACAATAAGCTCTGCCTAACAGTATTTGTTCCCTCAACTTATACTGTTTAATTGGCTTTCCTTTTACAACCTCGGGGAATTCAGTCTTTGTTGTAATTGCTAGAAGGGCCTTGCAAAGACAATGAGAATCATTAATTTTTCACTGAGTATTGATTTGGAAAATATTTTATTGATTGAAAAATGTATTCATTTCTTTTGCTGAAAAATAGACGTTAAGTCATAGTTTGAGCTTCGTCCATACAGTTAACTTTTTTTTTTTATCATTTTCTGAAGAGCTAACCAAACTTTTACCTCTATCTTTGAACATGACATTTCTTCTCACCATGCAGTCAGACAAGGTGACACAATCTGTATCACTGCAGTTAAATTTCCCTGCTTCTTCACTGTAAAAGTCAGTTTTTTTTTACATTCACCCTCCTCAGACGTTGCTGTGTCTCATGCCGTGTTCTGTTTAGCATTCACTTCATGCAATATTGCAACAGTTTACCTTAAAATAATAGTAGACCATTGCTATGAGGTATGTACCAATGAAAATCAAGTAATTAACACAATCATGTAATAATATACTTTGCTGAATCATGGTAAGCAGTAATAAAAAGAAAAGTTTGTATGACCAACAAAGGTCACTATAGACAACTTTGATGGGGGAGAGAAGAACTATTGGCACTAAATGTATGAATGTGCTGATTTTGTTTCTTGCTGTATCTGCAGAAATTATTTAGTATTTATTTATGCACTCAGTTTTTATATATCTATTCACATGTATTGTGTTTTTTTAGACGAAGAATGCTTGTTATTTTGTCCCCCAGTGTGTCTCTAATGTTTTTTCCTGAATGAAAATAAAAATAATCTTAAATCCTCAAAACTTGACATCTTGTACACAAATCAAGAGAATACATTTGCTACATAATTGGCAATAATTAAAATCAGTTATTCATTCAAACCAGATGATAAAAAAATGGCAGCCTGTAAAACCTAGCTTTGGTCAAAGTAGAGAATGTTTGTACTTTTTTCATCATGTGAAGGATGATCTCACAGCAGTCTCATGAGGGTCCACTACCTAAATTAAATGTGTAATTTCTTCACAGGGAAACCAATTGAGAGAAGAGTTCTCGGTATCTAAAGCAAGTCAAGTCGTACCAAGCAGTATAGAAAAGCCTCTCCTGTCATTTCAGATTCAGCGACTTCTTCCTGCCCTGCACTAACCTGACCTTCTCTTCCTTCTCTGCACATGCTCAGCCCTGCACTGCATAAACATCTTCCCTCATCCCCTGCTGGGTCATGTATTCTACTTCTGCCTGAGCTTTCCAGCAAACTATTCTTACCCCACTGACCTTACTTGCATGAATGATTTGTTTTTCAAATATACACTGGGTTTGATGGTTCTTAATACTATTATTATTAACAATGATTTTGTGATCAATCCCCCATTTTCCCTTTTCATTTGTTTCTGTCTCAATGGAGTTCTTATGTGATCAAGGAATGATTGTTCACAAAAAAGAAGGATTAAGACCCAGCAGTCAATGGTCTGTTCAAAACAAGAATATCTTCATTTTATGGTATTTCCACCAGCCAACAATCACCATTAGATTGAATTATACTATGTCAGGGGAATCCAGCATGTATAAAAGAATAATAATGATGGACTGACTTGCATGGGATCACCTTTCAGGGAAAGGATACAGCAATCAGACTCATAGTGCTGACATCTGTGTTTCACATTAACATTCTTTAAGAGTAATGTATAACTGTAGGATGCTGACAAAGAAATGAAATCTGCCACATTGTGTTTTTCATGTCCCAAGATTATTAGATCAAATGCTTGGGATTGATTAGAATGATGGATCTTGTGTACGGTGAGGGAATGAGCCATGGACTGGTTTTGTTACTCTTAAGCAGACATGTTTCATACCCATATATTTCCACATCTGTCTGAGATTGGTTTACGTTCCCACCTACCATCAGATCACCTCATGAATGTCTTTAAAAGTGACAATTCCCTTTTTGCTCTCTGGAAAACTGTAACCATTAGAAAGCAAAAGGACATCTGGCTGTGGCTGTGGTACCTCTCCTCAGGTAAAAACTTCCCAACCTTGTCCCAGTTGTTTGGCATAGACAAATGAATAGTAACCAATAGTGTCTGAGACTAAAATACCCAAAGTGAGTAGGCAGGACTTAAATGTGGCCTGGGACACTTGCTTTTAGATTCAATCCCAATGTCAACTCTCAAGAGCTGTTCACTGAAGTGTTCAGTCACAAGCCCAAACCCTACAGTGATACTGTGAGACACATTTGCTAAAGACTGGGTGAAGTTTGATGGCAATGTTTTTGAATTGTGTTGATGAGTTTTTTAATACTCACACAAAGCGACAATAGCATGATTAAGTTAGGGCAAAGATATAGAAATGAATTAGCTTGACATATCATTAGTCAACCATCTGGTAAACAGAATTTTGTTACAGTATGAAAGGATTTGTATCTGGCACTGATTTCAGATCTAACTCTTAATACATTACAGTCCATTTCCAACAGTCTCAGTGGTTTTAGTTCAGGTAAACACTGTTTCCTCTAATGCTAATTTTAAGAAAGAGACTGTGAAAAGCATGCGTATGGCTAATTCCAGTACAGCCAAGACACTGTAACTGAAAAGGTTCCAGACCATTCTCTGGATTTCCTCAAAGATGTAGTGTGGGAATATTCAGCGATATCTAGCAGCCAGATTCTAGATTGAAATGCTGCTTTCCTCACCGCCCCTGTTGGCGTGCCTGCCAACATGAGACTGTGAAAAAGAGGGAGATTTTCTTGGGTATTGGAAAATAGGCGTGCAACCCCTTCCATATTTCTATCAGGTGTGGTAAACACGACAAACGGATGAAGATGCCAAATTACAGGGTCACTCTTTGAACCAGGACATCAGCTTCCCACTGTGCAAAGTGTGACCAGTCCGCAAGGCATTCATTTACCTATGGAGTAGAAAATGAGACTGTGACGTGATGATTTAAGGACAGTCCCGGGTTAGTCTGTGCTTTAAAATATTGTAGTGTGAACGCAAAATGATCAAAGTAAAAAATGCAACAAAAAATCATGTTTTTCATCTGAGGTGAAACAAAGAAAATGAGCTTTAAAAACAGCATCAATCTAACTAAGGTGGTAAGCTACAGTGGGAGGTGTTGTGCTGCAGATATTTTTTTTGTAAAAAAACAAGGAAATTCCGGCATTAAATTAGAAGCCATACTCGATATGCAGACGATAGCGTGATGTATTCAGCCAAAAGGGATAGAGCTCAATCAATACATTTGCTGCCATCAACTTGTGACTAGATCAGTTCATACATACTATGAAGCTGAACTTAAACAGGGCCTTATGGTTTCGAAAGAATACTTTTTCTAGGTCACAGTCACACCTAGTTCCCAGTAACATCCCTCGATGGGTAGACATTGAAGTCATCAGTCAACGCTCCTCATGAGAAGCCTCATCACACATAAAAACAGACATAGGGTAGAAGCACCTGGCAGCTGACGTTTGGGGGGACACATCTGTTTTATGGAACTCTGCCACTTCTTCACATCTCCCCGTGGGCTCTGTGACAAGCTGACCAGAAAAAGGGAGAACAGGACGTATTGATCAGAAGCTAAGAGTAGAACAGAGTCACTCACAGTATCAAACCCAGAGGGGGAGGACAAGAAGAACTGGCACTTCTCCCCTGCGAGTGTGAGGGACTTTAGTGGGGTCTTTTGTCTCGGGTCTGACAGGGCCCCTGGGTGCCTCATTACAGTCAGCCCTGCCTGTCCTCAAACTGATGTTTGTAGCTTGAGTTTTTCAAAGGACACCTCTGTCTTTCCTCCGGCTATTGAACCAAAGAAACTGTTTTAAGGGAGAGATTTGGAGTGAGTAAATGTTTAACACTGGGCAGCTCTTTCTTTCTTTGTCTGTCTGGCTAATCTGCTTTACATTTCTTGTGGATTAGGAACAAAGGGAACCACATACTCGTTTCAAAGGTAATCATCACTCCTGTATTCACTGTAGCGGTGGAAGGAAAAAAATCATTTCATTTCTTTTTCAAAGCGATGGCTCTACAGCACCTTGCTTCAGTAATTGTTACCCTCGGAGAGCTGCCAACAGGTTTGATGGTTTGCCAGATTAGCTGTGTGTGGTTTGTCTCTCGCTTGGGCCCACCTTGTACCCAGCCTCTCGCCCAGGCCTATGCTGGCACTGGCCCCTACCATCTGTCACAAACTTGGGCCTTGAATACCTACCGCCTTTTCTCAGTGTGAAGAAAACAAAAATTCCTCCACAGAGAAATGGTTTGGTAATAAGTGAAGGCTCAGAACAAGACATTCCAGATCTACTTCCAGCACAACCCTTTTTTTTGTGGTATCTCGGAAAACCTAAAACACTGCCTTACCCAAGTTTTTTGAAAAATACATAACTCTACAGATATATGTGTCAGGACACAGTACCAATTGGGGTTGACTGGGTCTATTTCTTTGGTAATAACATGGCCTGACTTACCGTTGGGAGTACAAGAGGGTGAGTGGCTACATAAATTCAGCCCGTCTCCATCCAAACCCCAATTATGTTCGGTGACATGGCGTGGTCCCATAACTCCACCTTCCCCTTTTCCCATCTGGGGAGGAATATTTTAGAATGATGTCAACACTGACCTGGCTTGTGGTTTCCTTTTTGGGGCCCATTTTTATCATTGAAAAGCTATAAACAGAATAAAGAAAAAGAAGCATCAAATGCTTGTAATGTGACTGTAGTCCAGCAAAAACATCAGTAAGGGTTTTACAGCTGAGGTATTAAAGGACTATAAAGACTTTTACTAAGAGGGCTAAGGTTGTTAATCTTTTTTTCTTTTTTGTGCTCAGGCTTTATCAAAAGAAATCCTAAATTCTAATTAACCAAAGTCCTCAAAGAATTAAGTCTGTGTGATTAGCTTAGAGCTTCATTACAAAGGACTCAATAAAGTAAGAAAAGCCACTAAAGTGAATTAAGTAGCTGTCTGATTGTCCAGTTCAAATTCCACTGCTGCACTGACTCTGGTAGGAAATATTTATGGACCATAACAAAGAAAATATGATACTTGATCAATGTAATGGAGCAGTAATACATTTACAATTGTTATTATCTGTAGAATGCATATTTTAAGTGTCTGTGTCAATTTGCTGATATGGTCATATATAACATATATAATAATTGTTCATTATAACTGTGAAATGTAAAGCATTTCTCTCCTCCACCAAGCCTCCCAGGCAGGATTGTTAAATCACAAAAATATCTGATCCAATACAGGGTTAAAAGACAGTCTGCTTTTTACTGCTACATCATCCCTGGGTACAAATTATTTAAACATTTTAATTAAAAAACATTCACTGCGGGTCTGTTGATTATCAAGACAATGCAGGAGATTGTTTGTTGACTTGTTAATTTCATTATAACTGCTTTACAATGCTGTCAGCATCACATACGAGAGGGGAAGTATAATAAATGTTTTTTTTTTTTTCGTTTGTGGTTTGGCATAAGAGTTTATTTAAAAAGGTTGTCTGATATTTTTCCACTTTCAAGTTTGAGTCTGCTTCACCAAAGCACCAATGAGAGAGTTGCTTTGGTGAAGCAGACCCGTGTATGACCTAAAATTGTGCATTAGCGTTTTTGAATAAGGTATGAAATCCCTCAAATATCTCTTCTTATTGTGGTCCGTTGCAACCATTCTTATTGAGTAGATAATAGCCCTTTTTAGCTACAACCACCATTAAGCAAACTCTACCTATTTTTTCCTTTTTTCTGCCTTGTTATTTTTTTGTTGTTGTTTTTTCAACATCATCGGTTGAGCAACAGCGTCATTTGTAAGTATATATGATCAGAAAAACATCTGAAGTTAGAGTTTGAATATTTAAACAAGTACAGATTCATTTAATTTTAATTTCAGTTTATTTAACTGGGAAAATGGATATTAATCAACATTTCATCAGTATGCTTCAATGTAAATATGCCTGAATTAACACAATAGCTGAATTTAATCCATAGTCCTTTGGCAGGTACTTACATGAAACAAAAACAAGATATAAAGTTACAAGATGTCACAAGACAGTTAGCAGGACTCTACACGAAATTACTTACAAACAAATTTTATGTTCAAAACATACACTTTTGTGACATTATAAAAACCAAAGCCCCAGGGAACAGGCATCAAATGAGGAAACAGGTATTATTCATACAGTACATGACTGGGTTGTTTTCAACCAATGTTTAAATGTTTTTTCTTTAAAAGGCACAGTAGCTCTCAAGCTTCCTGATCTGAGCTGGTCATTTGTTCCAGGAGTGTGTGTTTAGGTAGAACTGGCGCTCAAATAGATGCTGTGGCATGTGTCTGGTCAGGTGCTTTTATTTGATAATCTTTTAACCTTTGGGAGAGTGCGTTGGCATTGTTAGACTTTACACCTATCTAGCTTTGTGGGGCAGGACTCGTCACCCTGGTCACCAAGATATCGGAGGAAAAATGTGCACTGCCAGAGGATCTGAGAGGAGCCAGAAATTCCAAGACCTTTTAAAGTACATTAGACACCCATCTAGTTAGTCTGGAATTTATGTTTGTTTGTTTTTCTTAGTAACTTCTCTGTATTTATCATTTAAATCTTACTTTATTTTAATATCCTATTGTTTTATTTTTTTTTCAACTTCTTTTATTTTTTAAAAATTGTAATTATCTAACTACAAACATTTATTGCTATTTTTCCTGTTTTTTTTTCAATCTAAGACTCAATCTTTACCCCTTTCATTGTCTTTATGTCTTTCAAATATGTTTTATCTTTGATGTACTTAATTCTTAAGTATTTCTCTTTGTTCTGTATCCATACACATTTTATTGCAAGTGTTTGCATTCGTCTCTACTTCTAAATCCATTTCTGTAGTCCATATTTAGTCATATATTTGTTTTTGTTTTTTTTCAATGGCTGTAAAGTCAGTTTTACGGTAGCCCTGAAGGGCAAAACACAACAACATTTCAGGAAACACGACATTTCAGGAAACACAACATTTCAGGAGAACACAACAAAATTACAAAAAACGAAAAGGGGAGGGACAACATGTCATGTATCTGATTGGACAGAACCCAACAGCTCGACATAATTTCCTGTTTCTATTAGTACTACTCAGCTAAATCCCTGCACAAATTGTAAACTGAGTTGGAAGGAATGGAAGAGGAGATGTAAATAACAAAGGAATATTTCAACAAAGGATACACTTGTATTGTAGCCTAATACTCCTATGGTGTAGCCTACATATTAGGACATCCTCAGGTCTCTGAGTCAGGTGTCAGACCTCAGATGAAAAAGGAACAGTAACAGGATGGTATTCTTTCTGATTAGTTTGGGGAAAGAACTCTGATCATTAGCGTGGACAATCTTCAACAAAATAATTCTTGGTCAGGGTTCCCACGCGTCCTGGAAAACCTGGAAAACCTGGAAAACAGTTGACCAGTTTTCCAGTACTGGAAAACACCTGGAAAATGGGAGAAAAAGTCAAATGTCCTGGAAAAGCACATATAGTCCTGGAAAATTATTCCAACATGGCTGCGTGCGACCTGACCCTATTTACAAAACACATCCCCATGCATTGAAAGTTGAGTGCACACTGTGCTGGAAAAGACAGCGACACTGCAACTTTTTTCACATCTTTTCTCCTTCACTTCATAATCATGCATTCACAGAAAACGGGGGTATATTGTTTATGTTTTATGGTACATTAACCTTGTAGAGTGCTCTTTTGATTCAAAGAGAGAATATTTAAGTTATAGTGTGACCAGTGGAGTCGGGCAGAGAGCTTGGGGGTCTGTGCCTCACAACTTTCTCTGCAGGCTGAGAGCTCAATTACCGTACTCTAGCTCAGTTGTTCTCAAAGTGGGGTCCTGGGACCCCTGGCGGTCCGTGAACCATAGCGTGGGGGTCCGTGAAATAATTTGAATACATTTCTAATAAATTATAAAATTGTGCTGTGTCATTACAAAACAGCATATACACCATTGTTATGATACCGTTTGGTGGCTCTCAGGGATATGTGAGTCTTGCTACTGTTAATTTTCTGAAAGCGTTTAAGATCAATTACTTGAAAAGTATAAATGATGTCATGTTGAGTCCACAAGGAATGAAATGACCCTTTGTTTTAAAGCATACAAGTGGTATTGACTTGATTCAAATTTAAGTGTTATCTGTTTATCACTATGGTACAGGTCTGAAGTATTTACATTGATACGTTTTACAATACAAGTGCAAATGGTAGTAAGCATGTGCTTTAGTGATGGGAACTTCGGCTCTTTTCAGAGAGCCGTCTCTTTTAACTCAGCTCCCAAAAAAGAGCCGGCTCTTTCGACTCCCGAACGGCTCTTTATATAGGATCTTTTGTTGCCGTATGTTTTACCTTAACTTTGAAAAAACTATTGGTTTGTGTTGAAAACCCTTTAACGTACCGTGTTTTCATGAGAAGACTTATAATTGCCCAATTTTGTGCATTTCTGTTACAAAACCATTCTCACCCTGATCCTAGGGTTAGGGTTGTAAATAGGGTTAGGGTTAGGGTTGTGATTAGGGTTAGGGTTATGATTAGGGTTAGGGTTGTGATTAGGGTTAGGGTTAGAGTTCAGATTAGGGTTAGGGTTAGGGTTAGGATTAGGGTTAGGATTAGGGTTAGGGTTGTGATTAGGGTTAGGGTTAGGGTTAGGATTAGGGTTAGGGTTAGGGTTAGGGTTCAGATTAGGGTTAGGGTTAGGGTTAGGGTTCAGATAAGGGTTAGGGTTAGGGTTCAGATTAGGGTTAGGGTTAGGGTTAGGATTAGGGTTAGGGTTGTGATTACGGTTAGGGTTAGGGTTAGGGTTCAGATTAGGGTTAGGGTTAGGGTTAGGGTTAGGGTTAGGATTAGGGTTAGGGTTGTGATTAGGGATAGGGTTAGGGTTGTGATTAGGGTTCAGATTAGGGTTAGGGTTAGGATTAGGGTTAGGATTAGGGTTAGGGTTGTGATTAGGGATAGGGTTAGGGTTGTGATTAGGGTTAGGGTTAGGGTTAGGGTTCAGATTAGGGTTAGGGTTAGGGTTAGGGTTCAGATAAGGGTTAGGGTTAGGGTTCAGATTAGGGTTAGGGTTAGGGTTAGGGTTCAGATTAGGGTTAGGGTTGTGATTAGGGTTAGGATTAGGGTTAGGGTTGTGTTTAGGGTTAGGGTTGTGATTAGGGTTAGGGTTAGGGTTGTGTTTAGGGTTAGGGTTGTGATAAGGGATAGGGTAAGGGTTAGGGTTAGGGTTGTGATTAGGGTTAGGATTAGGGTTAGGGTTGTGTTTAGGGTTAGGGTTGTGATTAGGGTTAGGGTTGTGATTAGGGTTAGGGTTAGGGTTCAGATTAGGGTTAGGGTTCAGATTAGGGTTAGGATTAGGGTTAGGGTTCAGATTTGGGTTAGGGTTAGGATTAGGGTTAGGGTTAGGGTTAGGGTTCAGATAAGGGTTAGGGTTAGGGTTCAGATTAGGGTTAGGGTTGTGATTAGGGTTAGGGTTAGGGTTAGGATTAGGGTTAGGGTTGTGATTAGGGATAGGGTTAGGGTTGTGATTAGGGTTCAGATTAGGGTTAGGGTTAGGATTAGGGTTAGGGTTGTGATTAGGGATAGGGTTAGGGTTGTGATTAGGGTTAGGGTTAGGGTTAGGGTTCAGATTAGGGTTAGGGTTAGGGTTAGGGTTCAGATAAGGGTTATGGTTAGGGTTCAGATTAGGGTTAGGGTTAGGGTTAGGGTTCAGATTAGGGTTAGGGTTGTGATTAGGGTTAGGATTAGGGTTAGGGTTGTGTTTAGGGTTAGGGTTGTGATTAGGGTTAGGGTTAGGGTTGTGTTTAGGGTTAGGGTTGTGATAAGGGATAGGGTAAGGGTTAGGGTTAGGGTTGTGATTAGGGTTAGGATTAGGGTTAGGGTTGTGTTTAGGGTTAGGGTTGTGATTAGGGTTAGGGTTGTGATTAGGGTTAGGGTTCAGATTAGGGTTAGGGTTCAGATTAGGGTTAGGATTAGGGTTAGGGTTAGGGTTCAGATTAGGGTTAGGATTAGGGTTAGGGTTCAGATTTGGGTTAGGGTTAGGATTAGGGTTAGGGTTAGGGTTGTGATTAGGGTTAGGATTAGGGTTAGGGTTAGGATTAGGGTTAGGGTTAGGGTTAGGATTAGAGTTAGGGTTAGGGTACGGATTAGGGTTAGGGTTCGGGTTAGGGTTCGGATTAGGGTTAGGGTTAGAACCAGAACTAAATTTAAGTAAACAGAACCAGAACCAAACTCATGCAAACAGAACCAGAACGGAACCAGACCCGAGCCAGAACATACCAGAACTGAACCAGAACCGAAGCGAACCGAACCAGAACCGTGCTAGGAAAAAAAAACAGAACCGAACCAGAACCAAACCGAACCAGAACTGTGCCAGAACCGCACAAGAACCGAACCAGAACCGAACCGAACCAGAACTGTGCCAGAACCGCACAAGAACCGAACCAGAACCGAACCAGAATCGAACCAGAACTGAACCAGAACTTCACCAGAACTGAACCAGAACCGAACCGAACCAGAACCGCACCGAAGCAAACCAGAACCGTGCCAGAACCGAACCAGAACCGAACCAGAACCGAACAAGAACCGAACCAGAACCGTGCCAGAACCGAACTCAAGCAAACAGAATCAGAACCAAACTTAAGCAAACACAACCTGTGCCAGAACCGCACAAGAACCGAACCAGAACCGAACCAGAATCGAACCAGAACTGAACCAGAACTTCACCAGAACTGAACCAGAACCGAACCGAACCAGAACCGCACCGAAGCAAACCAGAACCGTGCCAGAACCGAACCAGAACCGCACCGAAGCAAACCAGAACCGTGCCAGAACCGAACCAGAACCGAACCAGAACCGAACAAGAACCGAACCAGAACCGTGCCAGAACCGTACAAGAACCGAACCAGAACCGAACTCAAGCAAACAGAATCAGAACCAAACTTAAGCAAACACAACCAGAACCGAACCAGACCCGAGCCAGAACCAAACCAGAACCAAACCAGAACCGAACCAGAACCAAACCGAACCAGAACTGTGCCAGAACCGCACAAGAACCGTACCAGAACTGAACCAGAACCGAAGCGAACCGAACCAGAACCGTGCCAGAACCAAACCAGAACCAAACCAGAACCAAACCAGAACCGAACCAGAACCAAACCGAACCAGAACTGTGCCAGAACCGCACAAGAACCGAACCAGAACCGAACCAGAACTGTGCCAGAACCGCACAAGAACCGAACCAGAACCGAACCAGAATCGAACCAGAACTGAACCAGAACTGAACCAGAACTTAACCAGAACTGAACCAGAACCGAACCGAACCAGAACCGCACCGAACCAAACCAGAACCGTGCCAGAACCGAACCAGAACCGAACCAGAACCGAACAAGAACCGAACCAGAATCGTACGAGAACCGAACCAGAACCGAACCAGAACCGAACTCAAGCAAACAGAATCATAACCAAACTTAAGCAAACACAACCAGAACCAAACCAGTCCCGAGCCAGAACGTACCAGAACTGAACCAGAACCGAAGCGAACCGAACCAGAACTTTGCCAGAACCAAACCAGAACCGAACCAAACTCAGCCAGAATCGAACCAGAACGTTCCAGAACGTTCCAGAACTAAACCAGAACTGAACCAGAACCGAACCGAACCAGAACTAAACCAGAACCGAACCAGAACCGAACCAGAATCGAACCAGAACTGAACCAGAACTTAACCAGAACTGAACCCGAACCAGAACCGAACCAGAACCGTGCCAGAACCGAACTAGAACCGAACCAGAACCGAACCAGAACTTAACCAGAACCGAACCGAACAAGAACCGAACCGAACCAGAACCATGCCAGAACCGTGCAAGAACCGAACCAGAACCGAACCAGAACTGAACCAGAACCAGAACCAAACTCAAGCAAACAGAACCAGAACCAAACTCAAGCAATCATTATTAACGTCTCTCTCTGAAGGAACAGATGATGCCACGATACAGAGCCTCCCCTGCATCACCTGTATCCTATATCCTCACATGTGATTGGCTGCATGGCTGCCAAGCTGACCAATCAACACAAAGTTCTGCTGTCAGCAGAGCTGGGGCTGAGCACTGTGAGAAAAAAACGAAAGGAAAAAACTGGGAGCCGGCTCTCTCTCGATGCGAGCCGGGTCTTCTGATTCACTATAAAGCATCGGCTCTCAGAGCCGCAGCTTTTGATCATGATTTTTTGATTGATTGATTGATACTGGCCATGGTTTTCTATACAGAGGTTTATGATACTGCAGAGAAAAACACACTGGATCTGTATGAAAAACATGACAAACATGAGCTCCAGTAGGAAACGGATAGTCTGCCTTAATAAGCAGGACTGAGGAAACCACATTAAAATGACTTTTTTTCTCAGATTTGCTCCACAATACTTTTCAAAAGTGGGACAAGAGACCTTGAGCTCCACTGTCACCGCTGACAGATTGACGGTTGAACCTCAGTTTGTACAGGCTGTCTTTGGCAAAGTTTGCAGTTAGAAATCAGCAGGGCTGGACAGCTTGTCTGCCATCCTTTTAAAGAACTGCTCCTATGACCTTGCTGCTGTTCGGTGCCCCCGTTTTTCGAAAGTCTCTGGACAGTCACACAGTCTGCTCCCTCTGGTCCATTGCCATCCCTGTGTCCAAAGCATCATGACCATCTGACAATATGAATTTAGACGAAGGGCTTTAACACTGATAGTTATGACATTTTTCAATAGAATCATTATTACCATGCTAAAGACTGAAGAAGCTAAATGCTTGGACCTTCTTCACTTTCCTCACAGCCAGAAGTTGACACTGTGTGCAGCACAATGGCTCCTCAAGGTTGTGTGAGTTCACATATCCTTGTTACAGTGTATGATAATGCATGTAAAATCAGTCAGACTAATAACTGTAGCATGAAACTCTTTGATGAAACTATCATTTGATGATGCTTTCTAGACCATCCCTCTGTGTACTACCAAGACGTCGCTGCTTTTAAGGCCTAGTGTGTAAACCACCACCTCATGTTGAATGACTAAAGAAAACATATTTGACTTCAGAGATGCAAGAACCCATGATCCTGTGATCATTAACAATGTTTCCAAAGTAACTTTAAAAAGTGATTATCGAAACCTTTAACTTACGTCACATAAATTTTTCTTTAACATCATCATTTTTGCATCACCTGACTTCACTGAGTGAATGCAGCACTGTGGCAGCAGACACCTATGCTAACCTGAGGAGCCTAGTGATGGGTCGGTCGACTCAGCTCTAAAAGCCAGTTATTGTACTTGATTGATACTATGAAGAGTTGTTTTGGAGCTGAAAGAGCTGGTTCTTGCTGAGCCAAATGATCTGAATCACTAAAAAAGAGCTGGACTTCCCATCATTAGGACAAGACAACTTGAGCAACAGCATACAGCCTTTGTAGATTGGAAGTAAGCCATGTTGTAAGCCATTTTTGCCTCTAAATATAGACGCAAAAACACTGCACGCTATCTGCTTCAGGTTTGATAGATCACATTGCGTGTGCTAAATGATTGCATTTGCATCTCCTCCTAACAGTATTTTGCGCGTTCTGATGATCTACATGTATTCTGCATATTCATGAAGGCAAACACACTAAATGGATAGTGAGTGCTATTTTGCTCTTTTGACAGACGCAATCCTTGGTGCTCCCGGTTAGTAAATCTGCTTTGCGCACGCTATCAAGTTTGCACATGTTTTTATACACGCAAACCTTTAGTAGATCAGGCCCTATATACGCTCCCAACAAGCAGGCCTGCTTGTCATACCTAAAGTCTTTTAAATTGTATGGGAGGTCGAGTAATCAGTTATCAGGCACCTCTCCTTTGGAATCATCTACCAGTCCCCGTACAGGAGGCAGACACCCTCTCTATTTTAGAGTAAGCTTAAAACTTTCCCTTTTGATAAAGCTTATAGTTAGGGCTGGCTCGGGTTTGGACCAGCTCTTAGTTATGCTGCTATAGACTTAGACTGCCGGGGGAACTGACACACTGGGTTTAAAACGGGGCCAATGGGGTGACCAATTAGATTTCAGGGGTGGCCATGGCCTCATTATATGGCTTAGGCTGTTTGACATTGGTTATCTGATCTCTTATTGTCATTTTAGGATGATTTCTCATCACCTAAATATACAAACATTTCCTTCTAGTCTCTACTTTCAGTGTCACTTAACCTCATTTGATAGGGCCATCATTATAAAAATTGGCGTACAAGCTTACTCGTGTACTTAAAATATTTAGATAATGACACATTAAGACTTCACAAACTAATATATGACTTGATTTTACTCTTTTAAAACACTTGACTTTTTTAAGAATGCATTGTTTGTCAGAAATGCAGTGGAAAGGTAAAATTCATCCATCTGTGGTTTTGTGGTGGAGCAGGACCTGGCAGTTGTATTGATAAAAGAGTGACAAAAAGACAGTTATTACTCGAAACTGTCATTTCTGAACGTCTGTAGGAAGGTCAGAACACAGGACCCTACAAGCTGCAGTCGGTAGACTACAAGGATGCTTGAGAGACAGCAGACAGTCAGGGAGGGCACTCCAGGAAAGGGCAAATGTGTCAAAGGTATTGTCTGTTGCACACAGGCACACACACACACACAAACACATACACATACACACACACACACACACACACACACACACACACACACACACACACACACACACACACACACACAGATCTATAGATACTCAACCTCTTGTCTCCATCTCCCACATTACACCAAAAAGCACCTTTCAGAGGAGCCACACCTGCTTGTCAAAGCCGCGGTTTGAAACCACCTGATCACTGGTGCAGATGGATGCTCATGAACGACTAGTAAGCCCGGAGGGAAAGAGTGAGAGCGGGGGGGATGTAGTGAGAGAGGAGACAGCAATGAGCGAAGGAGAGAGTCACTCTGATGTACACACTGCTGCAGCTCTGGGCTCTCACAGGGACACGAAACACCTCCAATTTCAAAGGCGGTGACATCAAACAAGGTCTGGTTTGATGTGTAAAGGCTTCATTTGTCATTTTTGCACGCTCTTTCAGCCTCTGCAGCTCCTAATTATGCCCCTCCAAGAGCAGAGGGTCATTTACAATTCCTACTCTTTCATTCTGCTTACTTAAAATTATACCCTATTCCTATACTTGCCTCAGACAAGGTGTTGTGCTAGTAACGATAAAGGAACCCTGCAGGGAAAGTTAAATAACCTGTCTTGATTGGCCGAGTAAGAATCAGCCTCTAATTAGCCAAGAGCTAACATTGGAAAAGAAAGTCGCTGTGCTTCAGCCACATGCAGTAGCACATTTATTTTGCTCCCTGCTACTGTAGCAGCTTTCCAGCCTTTACCATTAAGGCTAATATAATTTTGATAGGATGATGAGCTGCACCACAGGGCTACTTTTATATATCATGGACAATTCTTATTCACAATATACAGTTAATAAAAACAAGGCTCTAATGCTGCAGGGAAGCAGCAATAATTCTTATTACCCAGCTTTCTTACTGATCTTGGGCTTGATTCTGATTGGTCAAAACTCCTTGACAACGGTTATTAACTTTCACTAACATGAGCAAAGCTAGAGGCAAAGTGATCACATGTCATGTCAAACAATCTGCGGAAAAGAGTTCTGGCATATTTTGCTTCTGTTTGTTGACATAATAGACCGTGAGGTGAGGTAAAACTGTTAGTTTCCGTTTGCACCATATTGGTAAAAAATGTGACTAAAACGTAAGTTAACGTAAGCATGCTAATGCGGCTGGCTAAACAACACAGACATTTTTATATTGGATCTTGTCCAGCAATCCTAGCAACAAGCGGAGCGGGTGAGTGAAACTTTTAAGTTGCTACAAAGAAACTTAAACCATGAGTGGTGGTGATGAAAAGCAGCACTGTTAAAAGATGTGATTGGACCAATGGATGGAGAGGTGCTGGTCCATTTGCCTGGGCATTGCCAAGGTGCCCTCGAGCAAGGCAGTGAGCTCGGGTGGCGCTGGTTGATGGCAACCTCCTCACTCCATAAGTGCATGGCTGTAGCATGTTTGTGCATGAGTGTATGTCTAAAAACCTGTGTGTAGCATGATCAAGAAAACACCAGAGTGTAAAACTTGAATTTCCCCCATGGGGTTTAATAAAGTTCTTCTTCTTCTTCTTCTTCTTCTTCTTCTTCTTCTTCTTCTTCTTCTTCTTCTTCAGAGAAGACTGAGAGCTGAATAAGGACAGTTTCATGTTAAATCGACCACAACAGGGAGAGAAGGATATTGTCTCACCATGTAAGGATTCTATTTCTCATAACCATCCACACACCAAACATTATCCCTTACTTAATGCATTCTTCTTGATTGTCAAAAATGAATGCCTAGATTTCTGCAAATACAAGTGAGATGGGGATTCATGTGGTTATGCTAATAGACACTTTACATTTCAGCAGAAAGAATAAGATCACATCATCTATGAATCACGTTTCAGTATGTATTTTTGTATGGTCCTGGATGTCATGAGTTGCATTTGTGTAGTTGTATACTTTCTTGGTGTTGTATCTTGCTCTGTCGGGTGTCACAGTTTTTTAGGACATGCATATCACTTTTTACACGGTGATGGAAACAACAATAGCTTGGAGAAGGTTTTGCCTTGGTGATACCTGTTATTCCTGACTTCAGAGGTGTAATAATGTTTGTTTGTTTCTGAATCACTCGTTCTGTCACCTGGACTGAACCAGGGTTTAGATTTGTTTTGCAAATTCACCACTTTACTATTGTTCTGTTAGCCACAAAGGTTTATGAGTGTTGTGCTTTTGTTGTTTGGTTTAATTAGCCCGCATGAATAGTCGTTCCTTTTTGTGTCACGTCTGTGGGTTAGTTGATTTGTTTTGACCTTCCTCAAGTGTTATGTCTTGTGCTTGCTGTTTTATTTTGAAGTTGAACCTTTTGTCTCTCATTGCAGAGCCCTTTACCTCCTGTGTCCTGTGTTCCTGAGTTTGTGATTGCCCTTATGTGTCTCACCTGTGTCTTGTTATCCCCGCGTCTTCACTTTATTTAATCCCTGTGTTACCTCCCTCCTGTGACAGTTTGTCTCGTCTTTATGTCAGTGTTCCAGTAATGGCTAGTCATAGTAGTTTTGAAGTGTATGATCTATATTTCCTGTGTTTTGACTCAGCCTTTTTGATCACTGTTTTGAATACCTTTACCTACACTATTGCTCACTTGTGTAATGACCTCATGTTTTTTTTTTAAGAACTCTGGATCTGAGAGTCTCGCTTCTCTGGGTACATTCCAGTGCTTTGGTTGTGAAACCTTGTCCTTTTATTTAACTTCTTATAAAGTAACAACCCAAACCTAAGTTAGGCCACTTTTTGTTTAAATCCTTTAATGATCTGATCAGCACCCACAGGTCCTTTCGGTTGCATTTTGCCTCACTGTCAATTTTACTTCTTTGTATACCATTTTGAAATGCTAGACTGAATTTGTTTAATTTCATGTGTAACAGATACAAAATTCATGCACTGCAGCGAGAACATTTTTTTTTCTCTTTATTAATTTTTGCCAAATTTAGGCAGCCCTCCCCCTGTCTGTCTGCTGTGATCCATTGTGTTCTGTTTATTGTCTAGTGCCTGCTGTCTTCCTTGGCGTATGAAGGCTATTGACATCCTCTGTGTTCATGGGGGCTGAAACAACCGAACAAGGCACTCTACTTTATTTTCTTTCATCATGTGAGTGTCTTTCAGTCTTTCTTTACTTCTCTTTTCTGCACACACACACACACACACACACACACACGCACACACACGCACACACACACACACACGCACACACACACACACACACACACACACACACAAACACACACACACACACACACACACACACACACACACACACACACACACACACACACACACACACACACACAGGCAAACACAATTTGGTTTTGTGGTATTTGCTTTCTCCTGGTTTAACAGCAGCCCATAAAAAGTTTACTGAGCGCCCTCCCTCCTGCTTTCATCAGCATATCACTTTGAGCCCCTATTATGCAAATGAAATCACAGCTCTATAAACCATATGTAAATGGAAAACAGAAGCATGTCCAGGCAAAATTACGATCGTAAATTTGATCAACAGTGCTCTAATAATCTGAACAGTAAGTGAAGCTTTCCTGCTCGGTGTTGTTCGCCGAGATCCTTTCCATTCATCAGCGTGATGTGCCGGCTGAGAGGCGACAAATTGTCAGAATCTGAAGGCTGATTGTTGGGAAATATTCTCAGTGCTTCAATAATTGTGTGCTGCCTTTTCAAACGTCTTTGTACATCCCTTAAAGTACTCTCAAGAACACTCAGAGTGCATAAAAAGGCAGACAAATTGTGTCCATCACATCAATCGACCACGCTTGATTGAATTCCATAGCAATTCCATTTATTCTAAAGGCATCTATGCCAAATCTTCCCAGATGTAACTATGATGTATTGATGGAGAGGATGCAAGTATACCTCGCATCACACATAAAATATTCATGCTTAAAAGCAGCAACAGTTAAAAAGCAGCAACAGATCAAGCAGAGCGTAGAACCGGATGGAGAGCCAGATTTAAAGGCAGTGTGGACTGAATGCATCCCATAGCTTCAATAATAAATACCGGCACAAGCGGCCATTAGTGCAGTACAAACCCTGTGAAGCAAATAGTTGACAGTGAGGAGATGAGGCTTATTTATCATTTTCGATAAGTGCTGCTTCCCTGAGATAGAGTCAAAGATGACATCCGATAAATTACAGTTTGAAATATTGCCAGTTTGTGTTACTTTACTGAATTATGCATATCATTGTGTCTCTGTATTGTCACAGTGGCACTTTGAGATGTACTTAAATATGATGCAGAGGTGATGCACACAGCTGAAAATGATAAAATGGCATTAAAGTTTCAACCCAGTGAAATGTTAAAAACAAAAATGTTGGTTTGACAGGAGACAGCTGCAAACAAACTTTACACACTGATCTGGGCTTTTATTTGAGCAAAAATGTCAATAAATCATCATATTTGTATTCATATTGGGTCAAATTCTACAAGTTAGCTCATGAAACTTAAAAAGATAGCATGTGAGCTACAAGCAAGAACACTGAGCAAAGCCAGTCTCATTGGTGGACAGTCGTCTGTCATGATCAGCGATGTCATTTAAATAGAACAGCAAAGAGGCAGAGAGAAAGGTAAATGTCAAGTCTTACCTTTGTTAGCATCCCAACATGAAAGTGTTATGTGCTGGCTAAATGCTGAATGCTTAATATTTAATTTGAATTAATAATTAAAGCTCCTGTGAGGAATTGTCTATTTTGGGCTTAATTCTGGCGCCCCCTGTGGGTGATACCTCATATCTCTTTGCTAACCGTGTTCTGTGTTAATCGTGTTGTCTGACCTAAAAATCTCATCTTGCTTTCTATTAACACTCCAAAAAAATTTCACCATGCAGTAGATCTTCTCATCTGACACCTACCCCCCGATAGCCATTGAAAAATCTCCTGACAGGAGCTTTAATGGTCAACAAATGTTATTTTATTTCAACTACTGAGGGGCGTGCTAAAGCTAGCAATACAAAAGCAATATAAAGTGTTAAAAGCAGCTCATTAGCAAAAAGATGCCTACTAAAGTGATATCTTTTAGCAATCACACAAAATGTGGTACAACATTTTCTCTAAGCTATGTTTTTAGTCACCACCAACCCTTTATCTAGTTCTACATGACCTACTGGTGACACCAGGAGAGGATTACTTTGTCCGCTGTGTGGGTTTGAAAAGAGTATTTTTATATTTATTCACTCAAAACTGTTTCAAAACATAAGGCAGGAGTACAGAGATGATTCAAATTCATTAAAAATGCATCAAAACAAAATGTCAGCAAAGGGAACTTGATAATCCTCTAAAGCTTCCCCATTTTCCCCACTTATTATATACTTACCAATCATAATCACTTTAAAAATATTCTTTAAAACGTCTTCAAATTGTTGTTTTTTTAAATGTCAGGGTCCAACTTAAAACCTCTACCAGCTGTTCAATGAAGAACTAGAAAGTAGGTAGTAGGACTACATTATAGCACATCATTAGTTTGTGTGTATGCTGTTAGTAATGTTTACAGATCAGAGGAGCAGAAAACATCTTCACATGAGGGATAAAGGCCAGTAAATTATCAATTGGTGTCCTGGCTCTCTGTTGGTTTCCTGCTGTGTTAATGGGCTCTGTTCTATTTCCAGCATCTGACCTGCCAGCTGGAAGGCAATACTTCAGCTTCACACAGACTCTAACCTGTCACCTTTACTGCAGATCCTCAATGGAAGGACTACTGTGTTTGTGTGTCATCAAAACAACAGATGAGCGATTTATCTTTCTAGCTGTTGCCTCAATAAGCAGCAATGACCAGGAGGATTTATTTAATTCAACTAGTTTAGAAGAGGTGGAAGGAGAGATCCCAGAAAAAGACCAATTTAATACCCCACAAAATTAAAGACGGACATTCAAAACAGAACATAAATCACAAAAGTGGTTCAGGAATCTTCACACATATTAACTTCCATTATATGCAGGGTTATGTTTGTGCGGAATAAAGGTGCTCTTTATTTTCAAAGTTAAAGTGTATTCAGAGTGCTCTCAGGGGGGAGCTGCGCTGTACGCTGTCATCCTCATGGAGCTCAAATCTGTCCACATATGCTGTAGCCTGGATAATGAGCTTCCTACTAATGTATTCTAAGGTCCAGTCATGACAAAGGTGATACAAAGTTCACAGTTTTTAATAAAGTTTCCTCCATGGAGCCAAAAAGGGAAAGAGCGCTACTCAAAAAAAAGACACTTCCCGGACCATCTCTACACATTTGGTAAAGTGTGCACTTAGAAGCTAGGGTTGAGCCTCAGACAACCCCTGACCCATTGAACCCCTGATTATTAAAACAATAGTAATGTCAAAGTGATACAAACTGACTCTTTGTACAAATACACTGTTTCAAGGTCATGCAGAGGTGGAAATGTCATGATCACTGGAAAGCTATAGGTTGTCATCACTTATAAAAAACAGCATCGCACTAACTGACCACTCTCAGCTGATGCAAAAGTCGCTCTAGCTGCACATGGCTATTTGCACCACTATTTGTGAATTAGATGATATTTTGCAATGAGACTCATTGCATAGAAAGGGTTTGATTCTGCCACAAATGAATGCATGATGCTTTATTTAAATACATGCAAGCTGTGTGGTCACACAGTGATGCTTTTTGTTGTGCAGCTAAGTTTCAGGTGCATTTCATTTGTGTATGCTTCATGCAGTTTATTTTTTGTTTCAGTTGCACAGGTTGTGCAGCAGCAAAAACATCTGCAATCTTTTTGTGAACCAGACCAACAGTATGTATCATAAATCTCTAATCCAAGTGCTACTTTTTAGAATTAAGATGTGATAGTTAGGCATCTCATACGCTGTGAATTTCCCAGCAGTGTGTGAAGTGCACATTGACAGCTATCAGCTCTGTAATAGCTCCTGTTAAGTTCCTGAATCTCTTTCATTTGTGATGAGAACTGATGTTACCCTGAGGCCACTGCTGCTGTGATGACATATGATCAGATTTTGTAAAACACCCCACTCATAAATCACTGCAACAATTAATAGATGCATTTAAAACCTCTTATCTTTAAGTAATACTCTCCCAGTCACTGAGTCTGTCTGTCTGTCTCCTTTTTTTTCATCGACTCCTTGGCTCTGAACTCCAGCAGGCAGGTCTGACCCTCTGAACCTGACACGTTAATAGGCTTGAGTCCACAGCAGGAGTGTGACCTGGTTGTGGTGAGACAGTAGGGGCACTGCTCCTCCAACTCTCTCACACACTCTCGCCTTCAAATGAGAGCGTTCACACACTCGGCACGGTGGAAAGCAGTCCACGCCCATTTTCTTCACACACAACATGCACGTAGCACTTTCTCATCCTGCTTATTAGTGAAAAAGAGCATCTAAATTCCACACCCATGCTTGAAAACACGATTCAAACACAGGACGACACACTACTGCCACTCAGACATCCACCCATGCTTTCTCACACTCACACACATTAACACTCTCACACACACATCTCAGGCTCGGCCTAGCCTGAGGGCTGATCAAACCCGCCGTATAAAAGCTGTCTTGGTTCCCAGAACATGGACGCTCTCCTTCTCCCCCGAGGCTCCTGAACCATCCCGCCCTGCCATCCTCCACATCTGAGGCAGCCCAGAGATGAAACAGTAATTACTCTCATATTGAGGTTACATGTCACATATCAAACAATATGGATCTGGCTACTTGGATGTGATCAGATATTGGCATGGTGATAAAGCACTTCTTTCTGCAATGCATCAAGTTGCTCAGCTCAGAAATCCTCCTAGAATGTGATCTAATTACTGCTGTGAAATATTCATGTTTATGGTTGGATCATATTCCATCCTTTACGTACATACTTTGTGTATTTTCTGTAATCCTATGGCCAGGTTTAGGCTACAAGCACATTTTTCTTCATCACAGGCGTCGTTAAAGTTACATCTCATATTCTGCAAATACGCTCACTATTTGAAGGACGTACATTTTTATCATTCACCCAGTAATGGAACTAAAAGCACAGAGGCCTGGTCAAGGCTATTTGGCTGCCATCACAGTGCCATTAAGTCACATTAGACTCTGTGTGGGGAGCACAATTTGGGCCTCTTTGGATGGGAAGGATTCACAACACAATTTCAGCCCAAAAATCTGCTGTAAAAATCATATTATCCTGAGGGAACTTAGACACAACATCAAAAACAAAAACTCTGTCATATAGCTAACATCAGAGCTACAAAACAATTGTACAATGTTCTGAGGTTGTTTATCAGAAAGTAGTTCATTCAAGAAACATGGAAGAATTCACATTTCAAAGAGGAGATCTTAAAAATCTATATTGAGTGGGCGATTACGCAAGAAATAGAATCAGGACAGGGTGAGACAAGACTTGTCCACCACAAATGGATTTTTATTTGCATAGCTCACACCAGCTCAAAATACACTATCCCTCTTATGACCTGACTGACACAAAATATTGATTTAAAGATGATTTTATTGATCTAGAAATTATTTATTATTGCATCTATAAAAAACAGTCCCTCAGATTCCACGGCTGGTAGCACTTTCATGGCAACAATATTCTTAAAAGGCTTCTTGTGGGTTGAATTAACATTAAACTTAACATTGACATTATCTTGCTTAACTTTTATAAATCAGATTAAACTTTACACTTTCATTCAAGACAAAAATTAGTGTTTTCCCCTTGCCATTCTTAATAGATGCAGAAAATAACAGCAGCACCTGTTTAAGGTCCTCACCCTCGCATTTTCTTCTCATGCAACCAGATTGATACCATTACACTGCCAAAGCCCATACTGTCTTTGTTATTGCTTCGTGTCTATTTTCTCCAACTTAGTCTGTTTTGCTCAGCTCTTTGTGTGTTTAAACATCCCTTATAGTTTCTGCACAGTCTTTCTGTCTCTATTCTTCTTTTTTTCTGCTGTGGCCATTGTCATCCATTAACCTGAAGAAGTAAAATTTTATGCTAATAACAAACTATCTCCATGTTTTTTCCATCCATCCATCCATCTTCCTCCGCTTATCCAGGTCCGGGTCGTGGGGGCATCAGCATCAGCAGCGCGTAATGAACTATCCTCCATGTTTTTTACCAATTAAGTTGGGTACTAATGTTTTTACCACACTGTCAATAGGAAGAGGTGAAATCATAAACTTTATAAATGTGTCAGACTTTTTTCGATTGATTTGTGACCCGTTTGTCACAGGCATCATCAATAGTATTCAGAATTGTTTACAGCTGTTATGGAGTTTTGACTAATCATAATCAACCAATCAGAATCAAGTATTTAACACAGCCAGGTATTCACTAAGAGAGTTGGGTAATAATTCTATTAAACTATGAACATATCTGACTTACCTCTCACAAATATGTTCATACAAGAGTCACTGTTTTTTTATGTATGAAAATAAAGTTCAGTTAAAAATCTGCTGTTTAAAACTTGACCACATTACATTTTTATTAGTTTTTTTTTTTTTACCTTTGTTTAACAAGGAATTTAAAATTCATTGAGATTAACAATCTCTTTTTCAAGAGCGTCTTGGCCATATTAGGCAGCAGCACAGTATACATAGTTTCTGACAGAGTAGCCACATATACAAACATAATACAAGACATTTTGAGGACATTTAAATAAATTTCATAAACAGAATAAAACAAAAAAAAATTGTGTCCAGATGAACCATCATCATAAGTACCTCAGGCAGAACACCTGAAGCCAGGTGTGTCTGCCTCAAGCTTGTTTGGCATCACCTTAAATTTACCCAGTGAGACAGGTTCATTTAGCTTCAGCTCTTTCTGTAATTTGTTCCAAGTAAAGCTGAGCTGCAAATTAAAAAGCCTGTAATGCTTTGATGCATTTGCAAACCAAACATGTGGTGCACTGCTGAACATTTCTTGACATTGTACAAGTGGGGTGCATGTGTGAACACAAATTTCTGAATCACTTCACCCTGACTTAATGCAGCCTTTTTCCTGCCAGTGTCAAAATAAACATTGCCAATGAAATTGGCTGAGTCAATGTGTGAGCACAGCAGGTAACAGTGTGGAACATTCACTGCAAGTGAGCAGGCAGGGCGATGACATTGTGCTCTTGAAGCTGAGTTTTGCTGCTTTATACTCTTTCCTGCTTGCCTCAGATGACCATGTGTTCTTCTTTATTCGACTTGCAGACACATCCTTGATCATGTTGTAGTAGTGCTGATTTAGAAAGAGTCACCATTAATGAAGATTTTTCCTCCTCTTCCTCCTACATGCTCTAACCTGGCCCCATACCTAAAGCAAAACAAGTGTTTCAAGTTGTGAGAGCATGTCTGACACTGACAATGTCCTACTGAATATCCTGAATTTGTGAGGAGTTATGTGTGTAAAAGATTAAGGGGACACAGTATCTAAAAAGCACACTACAGTATGGAAAGATGTGTCACTCCCAATATTTTATACAATCCTAAACAATAATAATCAGTGTGGTGCAGGTGTAATCCCAGGAAAAAAAACTACTTTGTTAGAAAGGGAAAGTGCAGGATATGAGCTATATTTGGCTTGAGGATCTGGCAATGCTACCACACATTGTTGGCTCACTGCAGCACTGGCTGTGCCTACTGTGGGATAAATGAACAGCAGTGAATTTGGAGCTCTTGATATTATTACAGAAAATTGTCCTTTTTTAAAGAGAAGCAGAGTGTAAGAAGAGGAGGTGTTCAGAACATGCAGGTACAGAACTTTAACAACGAGCATTCGAAAGTTAAATGACTTCTGACTCACCGTTGTCACTGACTGCATCGAGAGCTTCTGGCTGTGGAGCGCTCCTCGCTGCTTGACTGACAGCTCTGTTGTCAGCTCAGCTGTGATGCACAGAGTCACTGTATGAAAGCAAACACTCATGATTTGATAAGTCTGCCACAAATAGCTCAATACAAAACTACTTCAACAACCAGTAATTTATTGGGAGTCTGCAGCAGGTACATTTGCAGTAGAATGATAACTGCTAGGAGAAAGGGACCAAACTGCACTATAAGCATGTAAAATGGCGATAATCTTTCTTGTTACTCTTTCATTAAAGCATTGTCAGCTTATCTTTTTTTATTGTGGGTCATAACAACATAAACAATAATGACATGGAGAACAATCCAAAGCATCTTTGTCATTAAGAAAGCACCAACTAAAGGAAATGTGTTATTCATAACCACTCACTCACAAAACATAATCCTGCTTATTACCAGGCTACCAACTCGACATAAACAAGTTCACCAAAAATATTGATTCAAAGATGATTGAACTGAAATTAATGTATTTAAGAAGTTACAAAAGAAATGGCACACTGGATTCTTACCTGCCTCGTTACAGGATGAATTCACATTTCACATTCAACATTTCATTTAAGGGCAAGATCTTGCTCCACTTATCAGAGATGGTTGGGGTCCCAGTAGCTCCTCCGGCTGTTCTCACAACTGTGCCAAATAAGTGTCATTACTTCCTGACTCTGAAGACCAGCCTGAGACGGAAAGTAACATTTTTACCACAGTGTCAACAGGCAGGGGTGAAATGTGTCAGCCTCAGCCTCCTCTCTAGGATTGATTTAATTAATAATACTTCCATGATCAAATTGTCTCACTGACCAATCAGTATGAAATACTTAACACAGCTTTGAAATTGGGAAGTCAGGTGACCTGTGATGTCAGAGTAAACACCGGGGGGCTACATTAGTTGTAAGGCAAGGCAAGGCAAGGCAGCTTTATTTGTATAGCGCATTTCATACACGAGGGCAACTCAATGTGCTTTACATTAAAACATTGAAAGCATTGGAGACATTCAGACAGGCATAAAAGAACATAATTAAAATGACAAATATAATTAAACAGAAAAGAAAAGGAAAATTAGAAATATATTAAAAATTACATGAAAATTTTAATTTAAAGTGATTGAAAATAAATGTAAATTGTAAACTGAAAAAATAAATTGAAGTGAAACTTTTGATTTCAAAGATAGATTCATATTTGGCACATGATTTGGCTCTTCAATGAAGGACCAGTGTATTGTTATATAAGAAAAAAAACAGCCACTCACCTTCACTTAAAAAAGGCCTTTTCTAATGTACAAACACGTGGATCAATGTTTTATGGATTAACAGCCTCATGAGGTGTTTCAAATATATCAAAAGTCTTTCTTCAAAAAGGATAGGATTCATGTTGCCAGTAAAAACTTAATATCCCACTGTTAAAGTAAAAAATAAGCTCAGGTAAAATTATTGTGATGTGAACTGACAGCCTTGAAACCGTTGGCAAAGTTCTTCGTGTATTGCCTCTAACACAGTACGGATGTGAGCCATCTGTTCAAATTGCACTTGAAAGCAGCATTCGCCCCCAACTGAGATCAGACCAGATTCTAACTTTATTCCATGTATGTTTTTCCTCCTTCAGCCTTACAGGCCTGCTGTAATGTTTGAGCATGTTAACACCAGCTGCAGAAATGATGAATAAATCTTTGGATAAATTAGTGAGATAACACGTGAATGAAATAAACGTTTGGTATTTGGGGGAGTGGCAGCAGTCTTGTTTCATCCTGTGGAGTTTGGCATACACTTCGTCATGTGGATTGGACCTCCTTATACATCAGAAATGTGTTCAAGAAGCCATCTGAGCCACATTCACACACTTACATAAGACCTGAGAAAGGATTCTGTATTTCAAAATGACATCCTACTTTATCACAGAAGCATATACTGATATATCAATCACTTTCCCAAATAATCACACCTCAGAAAGCTACATAAAGTAACATTTAATATACATTTACAATAGAAAAGATTATATTTTATTATTGACTGAACTCCTAGTTGGTTATTTTTCCATGGTAAACGACAGAGAGCTAAAACCTACAGAACTCCAATCATTACTGTTGTGTCTAAAATTCTAAGTTTCCCTTTACTATCTGTTTTATTAGTTTGTTTGATGATAATGATGAAGATGATGATGATGATGATGATGATGATGATGATGATGATGATGATGATGATGATGATGGTGAAGGCAGTTCTTTCTGGTTATTCCCAAAGGTAAATGTATCCTTGGGTTTAATTAACATTGATGTTACAAATACTTTGATTCTTAATATTATTGTATGTGTTCTGTCGGTCCTTCTCCCTCCACCTCTTTCTTTCTGCATCTTCCTCTATATTCCACTCTCAAAGCCCAACACGGTCACAGCAGATGGCTGTTCAACATTAGTCTGGCTCTGCTCGAGGTCTCTGCTTGTTAAAAAGAAGTTTCTCCTTGCCACTGTTTCTTGCCAAACACTGCCAACTTCTTGGCTCAATGGTGGATTGATGCTGGGTTTTTGTAGATAATATAATAGAGTACAGTCTAGACCTACTCTTTTTGTAAAGTGTCTTGAGTTAACATTTGTTATGAATTGGCACTACACAAATTAAGATTGATTGATTGATATCATCAAAGCTGAGCATAGCCTAGTTTAGCAAGAAAGCATCAAAAACATAACACCCTTGTGAGAGGTGTTGACCGGTTTGTTCCCTTGTGTGACCGCGCTCAGTTGCACTTCACTGCAGCGGGCTGGTTCGATAAACCCCTCGACTCTGTGTCATGTGTAGAATGAAGAGCAGGAGGCTTCTTCGTCTGTTTATTCTCCACTTTAATCTGAAGCAGGAACAGGGTAAGCACTGGTCAGTCACACAGTTGGAACAGAGTAAGCACTGGTCAGTCACACAGTTGGCTCCCCACGCAGCACACTACAGAGGGACAGTAAACAATATTAGCACTAGACTTAGCTAGACTGCTAATATGTACAGTGTTGTTATAAGGAAATGCTAGCACTTATTAATTATGGTAACCCACCTGGGACTTACAACTGAACAACAGTTGCATAAATTAAAGTGCATTCTGGGTCCATGGAATGTGGATTAATCATGCATTAAATATATTTTGAGCATATTTTGTACACAGCCCTGAGCTCTCACCTCGGGCATGTCTTTCATATGCAGGCAAAGCAATACATTAGTGAGTTGAGTAAATATAACACAGATGAAAAAAACACTCTATGGCCACTGGTACAGACAAATATTCAGAATCTCATATTATAGCAAGGGGGATGGCAGACAAAATAAACTTTTACACTGGCACCTCTTCAGAAATACATTTTATAGTGTCCCTGACACATCTGAAGCAATGCCAGAGTAAAGTCGGGTTTGTAGATTGAAGACCAACATTTGTTTGTTTGGCTCTCCTTTTACTTTTGCAAAAAAAAACAAACTTTTTTCACTTTTAACATGTCACATCTCCTACAATATCTATTGTTTCTTTTACTTACTGTCAAGTCAAATCTGTAAATACTGTTCCCTTCAAATTTTGATGAATTGTTACAAAAAACACAGTTGTGAAGAGGTATCCCATTCAGATAGACTTTTAGCTACAATTTAATTTATTAATTTATTTAGTAAAACTCAATATTGTCTGTCAGGGAAAGTCAGATGAGATTATCTAGACCTTTACCGCTTGTGTTTTTGAATGCTAATGATACAGCCAGGAGACGGTTAGCCGGATTAAACTAAGGTAAAAAGGTGGTCTAGTTTGTTTCAACACATTGCATCTCTCAATCCAATTTATCCACATATAAAAGAAGAGGAATAAGAAACATACTTTATTAATCCGCATCCCAAGCAGTTGGGGGTTCGGTGCCTTGCTCAAGGGCACATCGGCAGTGTCCAGGCAAGTGAACCAGCACCTCTCCAGCCACCAGTCCACTTGCCAAACTTTGGTCATACTGGGACTCGAACCGGCGACCCTCCTGCTCCCAAGCCAAGTTCCTACTGAGCTACTGCCGCCCCACAATCTCTTTTAATAAATCTGTTTAGGCATACAAAAAAAGAGTAAAAGCCACTAACTATCCTTTTACCATGGCCAGCACTTCTCATGGCAAAAGTAAAGCGAGCTAACTGGATGCTAAATCACTGTTCAATGTGTCTACTTGTTTTTTGGAGACATAAAACAATACTTGATAAATGAGCCTGAGAGACATTGCTAAGCAGATATTTCCATAAATAGGTACAAAACTAAGCTGAATACAGTAATTTTACTTTTTTCCCCATCTTTATCTCATGCTAGCAGAGCAGAGCTAACTGCCTGCTGGCTAACAGCTTTAAATTTGACTGACAGACATGAGGAAGGTATCAGCTTGCTCTCTAAATCCTGGGAAAGAAAGGGAACAAGTTTAGTTCCTCACCTTTATATAAGATAAAGCCCACACACACACCTTCCTTTCTTTAGTGTCAGAGTGGTAAATAAGTGGCATGTTTACTTGTTGTTTCAGATTGATTTTTCCTCCACCAGGCTGTGTTTGACACTAGGTGTTTTGTATATGCCAAGGCAAAAATAGCAGCACTTTCAACTTTAAACATTACGGTGAGACTTGAAGCTAAAAGTGAAAAGAGATGCTTAAATATGTTGTTTTTGCTGTTATTCACATCAGCTTTTGACAGCAGTTCTTTCAGATAATCACAGTCCAGGATCAGATGGTGAGGTGTTAATGTTTGACCGCTCGGTTTGGTTTTAAAAATGGAAAAATGCTGAGCAGTGACAAACAGTGAGCGAACCTCTGCTGCAAAGACAGGATGAGAGTGCTTTCTAATTAATGTGTTACAAAACCAGCAGATTTCAATGCCACTTTCACATACAAACCCTATCTTCTTCTTTGCTTTTCTCAACTAAAATAATTGTTTGAAGAATTGTCATTACAAGTTCCTGGGTTTATTAAGGTCCATAGCTGTTATTATTGATGAAGCAGTATCTATAAAGTAAAGTTCAATAAAAAATGTTTTAATTAAATCAAAACCCTCAGAGATACTTTTTGCTTTCACCACATACTCCTCCACCCTTTCAATCTGCTTTGTGTTACTGAATTGCACCTTCACGCTTGCCTTTGCAAATTGCAGTTTTTACTTAACACAATGTTTAATTGCAGGCACATGCTCGAGTGGTCACGGTGCCCATCAGAGGCAAAATGAGTCACAACAGCTCAGCGTAGATTATTCTGGAATCAGCATCCGTGGTGCCAGGCTCTCACTCTTACCCCTCCGGTTTCAAGCCAGAGCCGAGTCCATCTCTCGGGCACTAACACCAGATGGTAGAGGCAGTGACAGAGCTGAGGGGAAGAAACGGGTGAGGAATGAGGAATAGAAGGAGGAAATGAGAGAAAAGCCAAAGATTGGAAACAGAAAGGATGGGAAGCGTCTGGGTTTGGGTCTGATCATTAGATTTCTAAACTCAGATGGCTGTGGATGGATTTGCATAGCCTCGGGTTGGCAGTGGCCCACTTTCCCCTCACTGTCTTTCTGAAAGACTGCCAGTGCTTTCCATTATTTGTGTCAAGGCGGGCTCTGTGATGAAGAAAATAACAGTGCTGGAACAAAGTCAGAGTGTAAGGTCTCTCCCCTCCTCCTGGTGTTCGCTGTGTCTGGCTGATTCCTGAACGCAGCCCAGATATCTGCTGAGGAGGGAGGGCATCTAAGAGGAGAAAGGCCCAAATCCAGAAATACAGCAGGGGAAACAAAGTGTAAGAGAGATGAGGAGAGAGTATATGTAAAAGAAGGAGAGAGATCTGTGCAGGACACACAGGCAGAGCTTGAGGTCTGGCTCGCTCTGAAGACACAGGAGCCCAGCCGGAAACCAGCTCCCACAGTTCAGCTGGCTTTGAGACATTTCTTTCTTATCTAGCTCCTGTGCTAATGGAACAGCAAGGACACACAGACATGTATGCATACAGGCTCTGGCTAAGGAAGAAAGATAGACTGCAGAGAGAAGTTTCACAGAGCAATGAATAAAAGAGATAATACATCATGACAGTAATCCTATGAACGTGATATAGACTTAATGCAAAAGTCAGAACTGTATGCCTGAATGTCAGGATAAAAACTTCAGTGTGCTGTGTGTTTAACACAATGTGTTGCAAAATGTGAAGTAAAGTTTTGACCGTTTGTTGTGTGTTTTGTATGCTCACATATTCACAGCTTACACTAGCAGCAAATGAATATATCAGTTGTAGTTACAGTGCCCATGCAAACTGCACCATTAAAGTGACCTAGAAGTTTAAATATATGTAGGGTAGTCTTTGGTATACAGTCTAAAAAAGGTTATTACTTCTCTTGTATGTTCCCTGTAAGTATACAGAGTGCATCGTCAAACAATGCAAGGTTTGGACTCGAGAGATCACTTTGATTTGTGGTAATATAATAAAGGTGTTAAAGTTAAAAAAAAGTCATATAATGAGGTAACTACATGTCAAAGTGTATGTTACATATTCTACCTTTAGTTGATTTTTTGTTGTCTGAGGTTTGCTGTTTGAAAAAGAGATAAGCTTTAATTGTATTCATCTTCAAAGGCAAATCCAGGACCAGATTGCTCTAAAATAACCATCCAAAAATAAGCAACAATCAAAGTACATAAAAAGTTATTGGAAAAGGAAAACAGCTGGTAGCAAAGGAAATGTCACACTGTAATAATAAAAAAGTAATATTGCCCAAATAGTTAATGCAAATAGTTAATAAGTCTCAGTGATCACTAATATTGCACATAAAAAGTGTTATCAGCTGAAAAGTATCAGCTGATAATATTCCCCAGCCACCAACTACAGAAATAAACAAATTGACACAAAATGTTTTAAAGATGAGCTATTGATTCAAAAATAACTTATGTGCACAACTTAAAAAAAGGATAGTCCCTCTGGCCTTGCAGGATGAATGAACATTAAACTGAACATTTCAACTAATGGTCAAGATAAAACATCAGTCTGATTATTTTCAAGAATTCACAATAAATCAAACATTTACACAAAAGCTAACGTTAGACAAGGTCAATGGGGGTTCTGCAGGAATATTTATGGTAACATTTTCATCCTCATTCAGCTCTCCTTCTTCTCAGAGCTTTGCAGTTGACACACTTAAGACGTGTGATCAGGTTGTCCCTACATGCAGGTTACAAACTTTAGATGTGGTTTTAATTTACTTCCAGAATAACGCTGCAATACAGTTAATGCCATTTAGGATTTTGGGATAAATAAACAGAAGAATGAAAGTACATATCTGCTTTGCAAGTTCACTTTGAGCGTCCTCAAAATAACAAGATGGCACACTGATGACCTTGATGACCAATGTGGGGTTTAAGAATTATTCAACCAGTCTGCTAACAAGCATACTGGTGTTTTATCTATCTGTTTAATAATTAAGTGCTCAGTCAGGATTCTTTATCGTGTATGCTGGAGGTTTACTTTCTTTGTTAAGGTATACGTGTGCTCGTGTGCTATATTTACATATGACAGACATGTCGGCTTTTTGTTCATGTGCCCATCATTTTAAAATGCATGATGTATTTCTTGCTGCAAGTCGTAGTCCCTTCCCTCCCAGCAGCCGCTCTGATATTCTGTGTGTTGCTCTGTGTGGCTGTATGCCTCACAGGAAGCTCTTGCAGCATTAGGCTATTGTTATTCATGGACTAAGGTGTTTTCACTGTCTCTGCATATTTCTAGGGATTTGAATAAGCATCCCCCTGTGGCTCAGAATCTGCTGACCTAATGAGGCAACCTGACTGATTGACACTGGAGACCATCACAGCAGCCATTCATCTGCGCCGGTGAATAAACATTGGACATTTCATCCTCCCAATGTATGCTTGATAATGGATCATTTTAATCCTGTTTGAAAAAAATAAATCCAATACACACTGACAACACGTGCCTGACAATGCCTGATCACGGTCCCATGTATTAATTCCACATGAGAAGGGTGTTGAGGCTGCCAAGAATTTCACGAATATGAAATAATGATTGCTTTTTAGGATCACAAAAGAGCTCATTCTGCAATAAAATTGCTGGTGGCAGTACAAATTAAAGTCGTCAGAAAAATGTGTTTTCTTTCAAAGAAGAAACTTCAGTTGACAAGTTTGAAAAGGCGTCTTCAGGAGAGCGACGAGACGCTGCACATCAGTGACAATGGTGTGAGTGAAAAGCAGAAGAAGCTTTTTTAATTATTTTTGTCACTTGTTTGCTCAAAGGCGCACATCAAGCTGTCTCTCAACAAGATTTTAAGATTTTAATCAGCTGCTGCTCTGGCATTGCCCTTAAGAGGTTGGATAGAGCCAAACTGCCTTAATCTGGCATAATGCTGTCAGGAAGGAGATTAGCAGAAGTTTCTTATGTCTGGCCTGTTTCCTTTGATATTTTTAATACATAACAAACCTTGAATGAAAGATTATTTTTCAAACAGCATTTATTGAAATCATTAAACACATTTTACCATACTGCAGTATGTGTTCAGTGGCAAAGAGTGAGGACAAGGTCAGCCAAGCTTTATTCAGGTATTCAAATGATTTAATCTCTCCTTGTTCACTTAAAATGCTGTAATTTAAAAATCATGTGGAGGCTTTTTGAATAAATGAATATTCTGCTGCTGCTTGAAGACACAAATTGACATTTTGATGAGTACACCAGTTCACTACCTTACAAAGATTTAAATGAGAGGATTTATCCCACTTCACTGTCTATGAAGCTACAGACAGCAGCTGGTTAGCACAAAGCTAATCACATGTTACCTGGTAAAAAATGTAAATAAGTCCATAAAACCACCACAGGGGTAATAACATTTTTTAACTATGATTTAGATGATTTGAAGGCACCTTCTGGTACCTTTTGTTTTACCTAGGCCAGCTGTTTTCCCCCTCTCCAGCCTTTAATGCTAAGCTTACCTACCTGCCTGAGTGAAGTAACTCTAAACTTAAAAAAACAACTATTCCTGTTAAAACATCAGGTGTGGCGTGTTTATTTTTGCGACCAAATGTGTTTGTTTTTTAAGTGAATTTGTGCAAAAAATGTATGACCTCAAATAATAAAGCAGATCCCAATTCAACACCTTTTGACTAATACACACTTAATTTTTAATTAATAGAAGCACACATGAAATGTTTGTCTAGTCATTGATTTTCTGCCAACTGATATTTTTCCAATGTAGCCAGCAGACAGCGATAAAGGGGTTCAAGCCAAGACTTGCTTTCCAGTAAGCAGCGCTGTTTACAGTCCGATTAGCAACTCTTGGGGCAATGCTAACTCAATGTAAATGCAACCCAATGTCAAAAAAATTTGACAACTAAGTGGTAACGTGTGGTCTACAACAGATTATTAGCTGCATTTACTAGGGGTGCAACAATACACAAAATTTACGGTACGGTTCGGTTCGATACGTTTTCAATACAGAAAAAGAGAAATTTCTATGCCCTTTTTTTTACTTGTAGTTTATTGAAATAACCAACATTTGTTTCAGCTCAAAAGCACAGTTTTTAAATTAAATCAAATGTATCAGGGGCAGCTGTACCTGACACATGTTCTGCTGTGCATGGGGGGGTTGCAGGTATGTGTATGTGTGTCTGTCTGTCTGTGAGCTTATATGCCGTGCGCGATACAGAGAGCAGAGGAAAATTGTGAACGTCCGACCATGTAGAGACAGAAATGACATCTCGTCATGTAAATAAGATAAATAACATAAGGCTATTTAGTCTATTAAATAAAAGAACAAGGTACAGACCTGATCTTAAAGTAACCTTAAATTACTCCTGCTTTGACTTCCAGCGGGGGGTGGAACCCGGGCGCCCCCTATATAATGGCAGGGAAAACACTGTGTGGTATCAGGCTGTCTTGCACAGCATGCAGTATAAGACCACAAGTAATGCATAAACAAACTTTAAAACCATATCCCCCAGCCTAGCACCACTACAGGACCACGGAACAACTCTGCTCTGCAACCGAAGAGGACACTCGTGCTTCTCGTGCAGGCGCCTATCATCCAATAGCTCAGTGGCACGCCCTTATCGCCAGCCTATCAACTTTCTTCTGTCTTTTTAAATGCGTCTCTCTCTCCAGCTAGTTCCTTCTTGCATCGATGGTGCGCACCCCTCAACCTCCCTATAGAGTTCTTATGCCAAAGATTTCTGTCAAGTTTCATTATTCATTATGTTGTAATAAATAACATTTAATCTTCAAACTGTGTCTCTCCTGATTGAAATGACATTTTTCCTCCATACACAAAACCCTGCTGATAAATGATTGGTCAATACTCTACAGAAGTTCTACAAACTGATACTACAGTACAGACTGTACGTTTGTATGTAGATTCTGTACATGAAGATTATCTGAACAGTAAAGTATCTTATTTTTAACTTTCAGGCAAATGCCACTGATGACATTGTATAGCAGTCAGAACTGGATGCTGTAAGTTGTCGAGTTGGTGGCATCAAAATCAGACAAAGTAGCTGAAAGGTACTCAATCCCAGTAGGATGAGGAAAAAATATGAAGAAGAACATCAACTTGTGTCTGGGAAAGAAGGTACAAAGGACAGAGCTGTGTATCAGCTGGAGCTCTCAGTGAGTGACAGGAGGGACAGGAAGACTCTGCTGCTTGTGCTGTTCCTAGATAGAAAAAAAGGGTTTAAAAATCAATTGCAACCTTTTGTTCCTCCATATTCTATGAGATTTTTATGGTAAGTAAACACGTTAAACTCCAAACAACATGTATGCTGAAGAGCTCATAAAGAGGCACAGGTATCCCTCTCTCTATCTTTCTCTGAGAGGCTGTCTTACAAAGCAATATCATTTTAAAGATGTGCAAGCAAAAAGTTGTAAGAGGCTTGTTTAGGACACATGTTGATGTTCTAATTGATTTGATTCAGCATTTTTATATTTCTTCTCTGTCTTTGCAATGCAAGACTTCTGTTCAGTAAAAGTCCTGTCTTGTGAATCAAACAGGGGCAGGCAGAGCTCCGAGGTTGGAGTAAATATGAGATTGAGCATATTAAAGTTTTACCATTGCAATGCAATCAGCTGTAAAATGCTCCGAGCTGATTGGTGATTGGTGATTGGTGATTGCTGCGCATCCAACTTTGCTTTTTAGTGCAAAGGTTGTGCATCTTTTTTTATCAAATGAGCAACAACAGTCCTCTTCACATCCTCCTCTTCATCAGCATTTCCCTTTTTAACCATCAAATGCTATGGAAACTATTTATGTCGTAATGCTGGCTCTTACTGAGAAGTGTAGGCCATCTGTCAGCAGGAAAACTGTGGTTTAAAGATCAGTTGTTACTGAGTCAGAGTGTTTACTGTATCTAGTAGTTTTATGGAAATTGTAGACTGCTTGCAGTCCCTGTGTAAATGCTGAGGATGAGTTGGGAGAAGAAGTTACTTTAGAAACTGCTTAGACTGGAAAACATACAGTCAGCTTGGCCTTTCTATCTTTGGCAGTTCAATCCTAAAGTCTCTTAGGGAGGCACACACCCATTTAAAGGCTGCTAAATGATGATTGATGAAGCATCCTCACAACGAGGTGCCCCCTCACACTACTTTGGAAACAATCTGTTATACTCAAAACACCCACAGCCCGGCCACTTTGTTGTATTTGGCCCCTTAATTTTCTTGCATCAAGGGAATGGGAGCCATTAGCCATCTAAGTGACAGCAGAGAGCTTCCAAGGGCAAGTTGTCCAGAGATGGAAAGTCCTCTTTCTAACAGGAGGTCAGAGGGCTGCTGGATTGTTGTACCCCTCAGGGGCCTCACCCAGCACGCACAAACACACACACACACACACACACACACACACACACACACACACACACACACACACACACACACACACTCTCTCTCTCTCTCTCTCTCTCTCTCTCACTCTCTCTAAGTTAAAGATAGGCCAGGAGAACATATGGTCAGGAGGAAATATCAGGGAAGTAAAAAAATAGCTGAACAAGGAGGGTCATGTTGTTTACTTTTTAGTTCACTGAATCTGTTACAGAAAATGTGCAACAATAAAGCTGAGTGAGATGTCTGCCACCAGTGTTATGTTTCCTTGTTTGTGCATATTGTCATGTGTACATGTGACTTTGCATCATAAACTACTTTCATTATGTCAAAGCTTTAGTAGATTTTGTTATCAGCTGAATTTCAATTTTGGCTTTTTTGTTTGTTTAGAGCTTAAAATCGATGGAGATCTAGAAAAGTTGAAATGTATTAACTTGTAACTCTCCTGTTCCGTCTATCACATGATGTACAAAAAAGCCCCCAGAGAGAGTATTCTTAGTTTGTACAAAGAATTGTAGTTTTCATTATTTCATAAAACGTACATATAATTAACATTTATTAATAATCGTAAATACGTTTTTCAGTATTTTAGTGTGAATAATGAAGAATTTGGACACAGCCTACACCTTTCATCCTTTTGTGCTATCACTTGGTAAAAGAAGGTGTTTTATTTTTCTAATTATCAAAAAGAAAAAAAAAAAACTAATCTCTTATCATTTAGAAAATTACGGAGCCCCTAAAGTGACATGTGCAGAAATTTTTTTTTGGAAAGTATCTCGTGCGCACGAGATACTTTCTCGTGCGCACCAGATACTTTCCAGATACTTTCTCGTGCGCACCAGATACTTTCTCGTGCGCACCAGATACTTTCTCGTGCGCACGAGAAAGTTTCACGTGCGCACGAGATACTTTCTCGTGCGCACGAGATACCATGTTAGCACTGGAGATCAACCAGTTTCGATCTAAAAATGACAGTACAGCAGTTAGTTGAGCTTTATTTCAACCTTGGGCTGCCTTGTATCTTGTTACATTTATATACGGACTGTTCAGTCTGCATTTACGAACTGTTTGTAATTTTGTGAACCTCACTGCATTTGTGAATGGAATTTTTGAGACTGCAGGGCAATGTCTGTAACCAATCAGATGTCTCACTCCTATGCAGCCAATCATAGTGTAGATTCCAGGGTATGTGGTTGTGAAGCGATCCCTTTAGCCATGCCCGAGACCAGAGCGCACAGAGACCAGCGCACAGAGACCAGAGCGCACAGAGACCAGAGCGCACAGAGACCAAGACTAGTCGATATCATCCCGCATTTAGGCAGTTATTTAATGAGGACTATGTTTGATCCTTTGTTACAATGGGTAGCCTATCTGCAAACGTTTTATCCTCAGCCCGTTACTGTATTATTGATCAGTCTGACGTTCGTTTACCTGCATATGAAAAGTGCTATAATTCCTTTAATTTGAACATTATACTGAAGAACTGATTTAGCTTTGGTAGTCTTTGGTAGTCTTTGGCAAATCAAAGTGAACTTATTTTTATTGATCAGATATTATCTGTGGTAATAATACTGTTAAATGTGGTCACAAGATGGCGCCCTTGCTCTTTGTATTGTACTGTTCTGTCAAAGGTTACACTGTGCGTGCAGATGTGACGTCATCACACAGTATTTGCGCCCTGTTATGTTAATAAAGAGGAGAGCAGGAGATTATGTTTTATGCCAGGATATTAATGATGAAACCTCCTGTACGGCCTCAATAAATATGTCAAAGTCTAAAGAGTAGAGACTGACTCAAGCTTTGCTTATTCTCCACAGCAAGAAGACACCTGCGCACTCCAGTGCTTTACAAATACATTGAGCAATTTCCTAATCAGTGTTCTATTAGCTTTGATATACCAGCAGTGTAAAACGGACTTCAGCAAATCTGGACCAAGCATAAAACATCATCATGATGATAAACGAACGTCAGACTGATCAATAATACAGTAACGGGCTGAGGATAAAACGTTTGCAGATAGGCTACCCATTGTAACAAAGGATCAAACATAGTCCTCATTAAATAACTGCCTAAATGCGGGATGATATCGACTAGTCTTGGTCTCGGTGCGCTCTGGTGTCGGTGCGCTCTGGTCTCTGTGTGCTCTGGTCTCGGTGCGTTCTGGTCTCGGTGCGTTCTGGTCTCGGTGCGCTCTGGTCTCGGTGCGTTCTGGTCTCGGTGCGCTTTGGTCTCGGGCATGGCTAAAGGGATCGCTTCACAACCACATACCCTGGAATCTACACTATGATTGGCTGATACTTTCTCGTGAGCACCAGATACTTTCTCGTGCGCACGAGATACTTTCTTGTGCGCACGTGAAAGTATCTCGTGCGCACGAGAAAGTATCTGGTGCTCACGAGAAAGTATCTGGTGCTCACGAGAAAGTATCTGGTGCTCACGAGAAAGTATCTGGTGCTCACGAGAAAGTATCTGGTGCTCACGAGAAAGTATCTCGTGCGCACGAGATACTTTCCAAAAAAAAATTTCTGCACGTCACTTTAGGGGCTCCGTAGAAAATACTACTCAAGTGTGTCTGAGATAGTTTGAGCTGTATAAACAGATAATTTCAAAAATGCTAAAAAAAACAATTGTTAAAAGGAATATTGAAATTCAAAATATATCAGTGTACTGGGCAAGAGTTTAGCTGACTTATTCATCAGAGGTTCGGTTTACGTGCCCACGTCTTTTTATTCTGAATAAAGATTTTCTGGATAAAAATTCTGTCCCCTGTTTACTCAGGTTATGATCATCCTGATCTGATTTGATGTTACCCGATAGGTAACACTTTACAATAATGTTACACATTTTTTGGTGAATTAATGCTGACTCCATGTTGAAGTAATGCATGATGGAACCATTAGTTCCTGTTACTCGTCATGAACTCATAATCAAGTTACCATGACTTCAGGTTTTACCTGTTTACCATAATTGTAAAGTGTTACCCTGGTGCTTCCATACTTGAAACGCCCATCATACCATTGTTAGCGTAACATCATAGCGGTGCGACTCACAGTGTAACCTGCCAATGTGACATCTGATCTTGTCATTGCAATTTGCTTTACAGCAACATGTAACTTTTGATGTCACAAATACAGGTAACTTTAGGCTCTTTGGTCTTGAATGTCTATTATAGTCGATGCAATCTTGACATGGAAATTGCTTTGCTCTGATCTGATGCAATGAAAAAAACATGTCGAGACAAAGATAGCTTTCACTGATGTTGTGAGCACAGAGCAGGATTAACTGCATGTTACACGCACTGCATTTCACAAAGTTTAGTAATTATAGAAACAACATTGTTTCAGTAATAACAGCTGTGCTTTAGAGACCATACATTATGCACTTGGATGTTTTTCCCTTTCTTCTTCTTTTGTGACTAAATGAAAATATGCGACACAAATCTGTTTCTACTTTTATTCTGGCAAATTATGATCTGTGTGCCTTTTGTGTGTCAATTGAACGTGTGAAACATTGGACAGGGATGTTTAAGTGAACAGTACAGGAAAAAAAAGGGCAGAAGTAATGTGGATCATTGATTGAGACACATGCCGACTTCCCGCTGAAGAGCATCCCGGCAAATGGGAGATGAAATCAACAATGGAGATAAATTGCGATTTGGGACCCAGTTTAGAAGCAAATTGATTGTCAGGTTGGTATATTCATTCCACTCCTGTCAAAATAAATTGTCCACTCTGGACTAGTATTGATGTGCTTCTATGTAGGTACAGTAAGAGAGAGAAAATGAGAGAAATGAACGATAGAAGGAGAATACAGCTGCAGAGAGAGAAAGGATTTCACATGGAGGAAGAATTAACCAAGAGAGGTAGAGAACATAAAGAGAAAGAGGAGACACTGTCCCTGCATCCAATAGAGACTGTGTATTGACTTCAGCAGCGTGAAAACTTAAACCTTTTCATGGATTTTTTTTGCCATCAATGCAACTTACGCAGAATGCCCTGACTTATCAGACAAGAGCCCAGCGAGCCCTTTGCCCTCACATTACAGATTTCCTACTGAGAGCAAATAGGAAAACTCGATCCTTTGTTTCTGCTCTCTCAAGGCCGACAAATCTTTTTCTGATGTCTGGATGCGTGTGGGGACTCCAGCATTACTGAGATATTGTATTTCCGTTTACCAGAATTGCTGCATGAGTTTGGTCGAACATTGACTCAAAAGAACACAATCGAGAGCAGGGCTAGTGTTCACAGAGGAAATCAGAATACAGATGAAATGCTCTCAGAGACTGTCACAGACCTTGACAAAGTGAGGGCTGTGCAGAGACAGCAGCTGATGATGTCATGGTGTAAGACGTCTATTTAAACTTCCAGAAAGAATTTTGGTTAGATATACGGTACATGAAAGAATTTCAAGTCAAGTTTATAAGCTACAGAGTACTCAATAAAGCAGTTTGTATGTAGCTCAATCCTCAGTGTTTGCACAGTGATTTAGTGGTTGCAAAGCTGCAATAAATAAAGCACTGTGCTCTTTTTTAAGTTCTATACAAAAAGGTCATGAGTTGCACATCGCCTTTTGCAGACGACATTGCCTTAATGTACACACACTGTTAGCATGACAAAGGTAATGCACCTGTTACTTACATTGTGCTGTAAAGCATGTCATCCATTTAATCAAACTTCCACATCTCAATCTTTAAAAGAATTGTAGTTGTCTTCTCTCTGAACGGGTCTCTATATTGTGTAGTAAAACCAGCTGACATCGCTAGTTGCCTGAAATAACCTTCATTTAAAGCCTCCATCGTCTTGACAGGAAAAGGAGCAGGAGAGGTCATGGTGACCTTATTAAAAAGAGAAAAATAACCACCTGAAATTGTTGCCAAGTCAGACTGGATCTGTATTATCAGATGATCTCTGTGTCCCGAATATGGTAAATGATTTGCTCGGAATTCTTACTTTACAGATAATAACAGACAAGGTTGATTCACTAGGGATTTAAAACACAGGCGTCTTCTGCAATAATCACAAATTATCAGAGGTCCCCAGGTGAGATTTATCTTGTGTGAATATGACTTAAAAGGGAGCGAACAACGTCAGCTAACTGTTTAGCTAATGTAACTTAGAGTTTTAACCTCAGAAAGAAATTTAGCTTAGTGCAAGTTCAAGCAGGTAGACTGCTTTATATCAACTGGTCAGGCAGTCATATCGCTCTTTTTCTCTATCTGTTTCCAGTCAGCTTGGTTATTTACTCTTTAAAGGTATAGCCCATATTTTAAGTGAGTGGTTGCATGAGGTACTCGTCAATATTCAATGTAATACCCACAGGAGATTCTGGTCAGCTTCACCATCAGAAAGCTCATTGGTATTAGTCACTGATGTGACACATACGTGTTCCCCCTCCGTCAGTATTAATCTGTTTCCAAAATGAGATTGTTTTACATTTGTTTTCTAACCCAAGATGGAATTAAAGCTGTCATTTATTCACTCTTGGTTCTTGCATCAGTACACACTGAATCAATCTCTGAAGGGAAAATATTGTCTTTAAAAAACATTCAACATTCAACAGCTCTACATTCGGCCTAATAGAGTTGTACATCTGAACTCTGAGCTTGTTGCTTTCTGAGCAGTAAAAAAGGCAAAGCTCACACTCTCTTGATCAGATCAGCAAACACCCACTCAAACCCTGAACCTCACTACTCTCCTCACTCTCTCCCTCTGTTCCTCCACCACCTCTAACCTCTCCTGCCATGCATCTCCATCCTCTTCATCACCTCTCACCTCCCCTCCCCTCAGCTCCCTCGTGCTCACACAGATCACATGAGGCTACTACTTGACCTCAAGAGCATGAACACGCAGCCTGTCTGATAATGTCAGATTAGCTCCTGTTTCTCATGTGGGTCTCTGTCTCTCTCTGTCCATCAGAACCGTACTGTCTGCTTGATGAGATGCATGGGAGTGAGGGATTCAAGGGAATAAGGAAAGAAAAGAAGCCTCTTACTGTGGAGGGCTGCCATAGCGGCCATTATTCTTTCATGATGGCCAATTATAGCTTATTTTTTACCATTTCTGTTGGTGCAGTCGACAGGATTTCAAAGTGTAAGTGAAGTGCTGCCTCTTTAATGACAGTTTACACTGAGTGTTGCTCTTTATCACAAAGGCTTCCGCCACACAAAGCCAAAATTGTCAATTTAGCCCAGCATCTCTCAGCCTGAGGCAGTTGGCCACCAGACGTTGTAAATGAGTTTGCTGTCAATGCAGAGCTGCCTTGATGACAGTTTGAAGTAAAAGTTCAGAAAAGAGAGAGGATTGGTAATTTGGCATCGCTATAACAGAGCAGTTTAGAAGTTGTTATAGAAACCAGCCCGATCAACAACTATTTCAGTTCTCTACTGATGAAGTTTGAGCTTAGATTTAAGCTGAATTCTACACAATAATAACCCTGCAAGAAGATCATGTCAGCTGTTCAATTCAAAGTGATTTATAGTGGAGAGGAAAACTCTTGTTTCCTCTTCTCTGGACTGGAGTTACATTAGTGAAGCTAATGTCAGGCCAAAATAGCCCAGAGCAAGTTGACCATGAGCCTTTCCATGGGGTATATCTTGACATTTAAATAAAAGATGTAAGCTCAGGGCCGTATCACTGAAACCTCCCACCTGTAACCTACTTTTACATTTTGCTCTGAGTGTACTCTTCTCCTCTCAGAAGATTTATGACTGAAAGAAGGTTCACATTCTGCCACTGAGGGGTCATATGAAAATGATCCGGGGTCAGTGAGAGGGTAAATCTCTCACGATTCTGTAATAACAATTTCCTCCATAATATTTGTCAGACCTAGACCTGGAATCAAGTTATAGACATGTAGGTTTACATATTCATGTACTGCACTGTATAATTACTTTATCTCAATTTTGCTAAAAAGCAGTTCTAAAAAAGATATCCTGTCGTAGTGTTATATCGTGGAAAGGGGGTCTTTTAATATGAGACACAATAAATTATGATATCACATAGTAATCCTGGTTGCACCTCTTATACCCATGGATTTTTGACACCCAGAAGTTCATGATCTGGGGTCTCCTCATACTAATTCTTCAATATCTTGGAAAGATTCCTTCAAGGAAAACATTGTAACACCATCTGTGATTAGTTGATTCTTAATTTCATCATTTAAACCACTCGAGATGTAACAAGTTGTTTGTAAGGAGATCTGATTGCACTGAACCTGTTGGACTGTAACTGACGAACAGAGCACGAAGCTACTCACAACCTGTGATTTTGTTTAAAAGGATAAGAAACACAAATTCAATTTTTGTAATCTCAGACATTTTTAACTACAGCATACCATCTGGATTATAAATTACACTATGGCAATCATTGGGCTTTATTCACTAACCATACTTAAGAACAAATTTGTTCTTAAGCCCCATTTACAAAGTTGTTTAGGAAATTTTGGCATTCACTAAAGCTGTCTTATCATGGATTTGTTCTTAGCTAAGAACAAAATCTAAGAACACTCACGAGCAGTCTTATGCACATTTGAGTTCTGATGTGACGGTGTAAAATTGCTGGATGTGTGTTTTGTTTTCCTTCATTTAGCATCTTTATTTTGTTAAAGGCTTTCATAAACACATGATTTAAATGTGGTCAGCTTTTATTTCAATCATGCTATGTTAGGAGTAAAGTGCAAAATGTTAGATTATGAATATGAAATAAGGAATCAGATAACATATAAAAAAATGTTAGTATTATTGTCCAGATATGTAGAACTAGAAACATGAAACACAAAATATTAAACTAATATATGCACAAGATTACATAAGACAATAATATAGGCTGCACTATAGTTGTTACACAGGTATTTAATGACTGTCTGTCACACGTTCACTTGTTTAACAGTGACAGCCATTAGAATAAAATCAAACTCTGTATTTCACTTTACATGTTGTACATCATTTTCTTGTAACATCACAGCGTATTGATGATGACGTTCTCTGAGTGAGCGAGGTAATTGAATAAATGTTTTTAGATTCACGACTGCAGCTTTAAAATGTGATAAAAAAATATAAATCAGCTTGTTTGTCTTTCACTTTCAGACTGGGGACCATCATTTTCTTAAAACATTTTCATGGCAAACCTATTTTGAAGATCTTATTTGATATCAAGTCACAGGGAAGAATCATCTGACTGGTTTGATGATGACACTCTAAAAGGATTGCTAAACCCTACGGGAGTCATCTTTCTGTTACATAATATATTTGATAAAGAGTATAAGAATAAAACAAGTGAAATAAAACAGGAGATAGGATAGAAGGTACTCCACTCTACCCTTTCATTAGGAAAGACACAGTGCAGTCATTTTCCTACAGCCCCTAACTGTCGGGTGATTGAAATAGAGTTGTGTGTTTGTGTGTTCTGGCCTGTGTGTTTGTGCAGCTTTGTTTGTGTAAATAGAGCTGGAGGAAAACGAGGCATGCTGAGAATCACTGTAATAGACTCAGTTTCTAACAGTGCACTGAAGGCACCTTAATGGCATGAGTCACTGAAAACGCAAAATTGGAATCATGACAAAACCTTCCGAACATCTATCAATCCTCTCAATATCATGAATCTAATCTTACATGACTCATGAGGACTCTGTGTCTCGTAATAGTGATTGGATGGGTGGTATCATATCATATCACAATTGCTTTTCGCTGATTAATTGCCCTCCAGATGCGTACTGCATATAGCCCAGCACTCAACTCAAGGACAGCCACCTGGCGTCTGCAGTGTGCTGTGGCGAGAGCTGCCTGCTTGTCATTGTTTGATCCTGCGAGCGCCAGCAAACCGGTGTTTTATCAGGACGGCTAATTATAGGCAGAGAAAGGATGTGGAAACGGCATCCTGCCTCCAGAGGAACGCAGCGTGCCCACACATTCATTTGTACACAGGCTTGCTGAGAGGCATCCGAGGGCTTGGCACACGCATTTGTGTGATCGGTTGGTGCGTGTGCGTACACACTGCTGTGTGAGATTTCCTCTGAGGTTCACCACTTTCCATCTATCACAGAGAGGGGACAGCAAAATGACACGGCTAACTGCGCTGCTGTGGCTGGTCAGTGACAGAAACATTTCTCCGGCCCCAATTTGTGGCCCTTGAACTCTGCAGTCTTTGTTTGTATCCTCCCATAACCCCGGGTTTCTCTATTGTAAGGAGGTTTGTGGAGGCTAAGTCCAGTTTGGGGAGGTAAACATCTTGCTGGGCTTTAGTGACAGTCACTCTTGCATGCAGAGGTTACTGGAGTTCACTTGAGACTGAGTTTACTGTCTGTGTTTAATTGTTAAAAAGGGAGAAAGTCCGGTTAGAAGAACGTCGCCCTTAGCTACGACAGCATGAATGATAATAATTGCTTTAGTTTTATTCATGATGACAAAGTTTCACATAAATTAGAAAACTTTTGAGATAACAGACAAATAAATTAATACACTTTTAATCATCAACAGTTTATACTTGTCTAATTAACTGCATATTATTTAACAATGTATCTTCATTTATTAGAGGAAATTCAGTGATAAAAACATAAATACAAGATTACAGTAAATCAGCACAGCTAAGAAGACACGTTTTTAATAGTTTCTGGATGAAATAGTCAAGACAAGGCTGTGCTGTCTCTTTGTAGCCACAAAATAATACAGAAATCCTTGGTGTGATTACAGCTGAATGATCATCTTATTGGAAAAGTGTATTTGTCCTTCAGTTCTCTCCATCGTCATTCAGTCAGGTTCCATTCTTCTATGACAATCACTCAGTGGATGGTTTTGTGCAGCACAGTCCGTATTCTGATGAAAGTGATCATAATCCTCAGATGTTGTGCCAGTACATGTGTGTGTTGTGTTCAGTTTTATGTTTAGACACATCCCAACGTCTCAAGGATGTCAGCAGATGCGTCTCCATCCTTGTGTGCTCCTACAGGGCATGAGTCATAAAACATGGACTCCTAACGCTTTACCCGTTTCCCCATGTTTCCTCCACGCCAAGTTTGCAGCATGTTGCAGCCCTGCTCCTTTAAGCACAGTCGTATAAATTATGATAAGTAATTTTCACGGTCGTGACAGAGCAGCATGAGCGGAACTTGGCTTGTCTGTGCAGCAGAGGCCCCTCAGCAGGGCCCCCGCAGTGAGCAGAAGATGGAAACACTGATGTGTGCCATTTAGCTTCATGTCGGGCGTGTGTCTGTGTCTGTCGGCCTCTGCTTCTCTGTGTTTGTGTGTGTGTGTGTGTGTGTGTGTGTGTGTGTGTGTGTGTGTGTGTGTGTGTGTGTGTGTGTGTGTGTGTGTGTGTGCGTGCGTGTGTTGTATTTTATTGATAGATGTTCTGACAGCCGAGTCCTCTCCTAACCTGTCTGAGGAAGAAGATGCAGCCTGTTCTGATTTGTGAGGCGCTCAGGAGCTGCAGATGTCAGAAAATAGAAGCGTAAGTGGTTTGCGAACGTCTTTCTCCTTGGTTCCTTTACTTCTTTTCTTTCTCGAGTTTATGCAGGAACATGTAGACATACAGGGACGAGCACTGAGGCTGTATTGAAGTACCAACACCAATAACTACCTGAACTACTGAATGAATAATTTAGAAGAGGTAGCTGAAAAGTAGTGCTGCAGTGCATATGAGAGAGCCTGATTCCAACCTGAGTCCCCTATCTTGCATGTCACTCATCACTCTCCCTCCTGGATTTCTGCTCTCTCTCTCTACTGTCCTATTCTCTCTAGGGCACAGTGCCAGATGAATATAACTTTTTTTTAAAAAGCAAAAAACACGCCTACACATTTTGAAACAGTAGGTAGCAGCAGGGGCGACTTCAGGACCAAACATTTAGGGGTGCTCACCCTCTAGAGAGATTGTGATATGGAGAGTCCCTTGCAAGTGTTGGAACCTATAGCTAAGCCACTCATTCACTGAACGTTTTTTTTTCCTTCATATGAGATTTATATTCACAACATTTAATAATAATAATAATACATTTTATCTATATAGCGCTTTTTCAAAAACTCAAAGACACTGTACAATTGTTAAAATCAATACAAGAAAAATAAACAAATAACAAATAACACAGATCAAACAAAGCAACACAACAGTACAATCACAAATGAAAAGCTAACTTAAAAAGGTGAGTTTTTAAAAGAGATTTGAAAGCTGAAGGGTCAGAGCAGTTTTGTATATGGGAGGGGAGTGAGTTCCAGAGGGTGGGGGCGGCTACTGAGAAGGCTCTGTCCCCCCAGGTTCGGTGCTGATGGAGGAGGTCAGTGAGGAAGGATGGGGCCTGGTGGTGGAGGGCTTTGTGGGTGAGGAGGAGGATTTTAAACTGTATGCGGTAGGGGATGGGGAGCCAATGAAGATGTTGGAGGACGGGGGTGATGTGGTCACGGGAGTGGGTGCAGGTGAGGAGGCGCGCAGCAGAGTTTTGAATGTATTGCAGTTTATGGAGGACTTTGGATGATGTGCCGTACAGGATGCTATTATAGTAATCTAAACGGGATGTGATGAATGCGTGGATAAGGGTTTATGCGGCAGAGAAAGAGAGGAATGGACGGAGGCGGGCTATTTTTCGGAGGTGGAAGAAGGCTGTTTTAGTGAGCTGGGTAATGTGGTGTTATAATAAATAACTTAATTTTGCACCACAAAATATTTGTATACTACATTTATATAAATATTTACTACTTTTTCACATGTAAACTCTCTGGGTCCTTTTCTCTGTCACCAAAAACCACCAGCCTTCTGAATTTTTAAACCATTGGGGTTTTCTGAGGGGAGAGATGTTCCTCTACATCATGACAAGCCCTTTCAGAATTTTGTGTTTCGCTACCTGTTTTCTTGGATATTTGGGTCGTAAAATTGTCAGCCCATTCACTCACTGTCACAAGGTAAATGCTAAAAAAGCTAACGAGCCAGAGGACTGAACCACCTGAATAAAGGAAGGCTAATAACTTGCTGAAAACTTCAGTATCTCACTGCTCCCTGACGCTCTTATCTTTGTGTCCGTGCATACAGTTTGATTGAGAATTTAAAATGAAACCAACTATAGATATGGCAGGGGGGTGACTTTTTCCTAAATGGATTGGGAAGAGTAATATGTTTTCTAAAACATTATTGATTTACTACAATTTACTGGTTGTGCTTATGCCCCAGTACATTTTTTTTAGGGGTGCTGGGATGCAATTTACGGGTGGGATGGAAAAAAAGGTCTAACAATGCCCATGTGATCCACCATCACATACAGAGAAAAAAGAAGAAAAAGCTGATGATGAGATAGCAAAAATGGTGTGACCCATGTGTGGATGTTAATCACAGTTTCAGGAGAGAATAACATGATTGTAGAAAAGCACAAAATTCCAAGAGTTTCAACATGACCAAACTTTACAACAGAAAAACAACAACAAATAAAGTCTTGTTGGTTTTCTTAATGCTAATTAGAGTAATTTCCTGAAAAACATTCATGAAATAATGACGAGTCATCATGCACTTGGTGGGGTAAACTCATATTACATCCAATAAAATGCTTCCTTGAGTTCTTTGTCCCGTGCCTTTGACTCTGGACCTACAAGCTAGCAGTTCTGGGTCGTTAAGTTTTTATGTGAATGCTCTTTCATTCAGCACTTTGCTTCTGTAAACGCCAATCAATATCCACAGTCGCTCCCTACCTCGGAGTTAGCATGTCAATAAATGAATTTCAACAGCACTCTGGAAGAGGTTTCATTGGAACTTTCGCTTCGCACAGTTACACAAGAGGCTCAGCAAAAGTTCACGCCGGAGATCAGTTACTCATTCATTCAAAACAGTCTGTGTCTCTCTCTCTGTGACTATCTCTTCTGCGATCAGCTGATCATGAGAGTCATCCTCCTGCTCAATCACCCTCCTGCTGTCGACTGTATCTCTCCTCTCTGCTCTGTCAGTTTGTCATTACAGTGTGGATCATTGTGAGCCTCCGTCAGTCTCTTACAGCTCGTCTTATTAGTGTTTGGTTTTTAATGTACACCCCTGATTACATCCTTCTTCCCCACCACAAGGGTCCAGACGCTTTACATCCCTTTGAAACATGTGAAGACATCATGACAGAGACTAATCTTACAAAGTGTAATCTGTAAAGATTTTGCTTGTTTCACAACCTTTTCTTGGATGTTTGAATAAATAAAAAGTTCACTCATACTGAACTCACTCCTAAATTAAATATGGTTAAGTCATAGATGAACTCTGGTTTCTGGTGAGAGAATTATAAATTTGAAAGCTATAGGTTGAATGAAATTTAGCTCTAAACTACCTCAGTAGTATGATCCAACCTCTCCTCATGCTGCAAAGTTTGCCTCATCTTGAAATATGGCTTCACCTTCTTTATTGGTGTATACCATATAGACTGTATAAAATCATGGCCAGGACAACAGATCTTGGGTGAAGCCAAAACATTTGAGAGCTCCACCTGATGACCAGCTGTGGAAAAAGCCAGCTACCCTAGGTAAGTTTTACGGGTTGTGTGCAATTTTACATTTGCCACTAGGGTTAAGGTTAGGCTTAGGTTTGTGTCCTGGTTGTCCCTATTTTGCCTGGTGGCAGATTTGCATGAAATTTTCAGTGCTAAGTTTTGCAAACATTTAAAAACCAGTTGCTGGCATGAGACTTTAATAAAATTATAAAAACTGGGCAAATAATACAGCTTTAGTATGTGGCAATGATGCCATCTCATGTTTTTTTTTAATACCTCTTCTAATGTAGTTATATTGTGTCAGTTTCAATTTTTGTTGTGTTTTTGTTCCTGAAATTATTAGTGAAAAATGTGTCTCCTGAGTAATGGGTTTCCTTGTGTTTTTATTTGCTCAAGTCAATGACAAATTCCTCCAAAACGTAGACATTAAAGTTATCTTTATCCTTATTTTGACTAGAAAATTAAAATATATGTCTTATATTTTCTCTCAAACGAGCCTTCTGTCACAGCAATTAGTGTGATAAAAATGTGGCTCTTGCATCATTATTTACAGGATTAGCAGAGATAGAAAATGTAACTCTGTGATCCAGGAGGCGATTGGTAAACAGATTTCGCTGACTCCCTCTTTCTGTCTATTTAACCATGCTCCAGACAACTCCTTTGACTCGGACACTACGTCTTTGACATAACCTATCATCTGCGCCTGGAGGATGAGGAATGTTTGCCCTTTAATTTATTTCTTATATGTGCTCTATGTTTACCTGTCTCCTGTCGTCTTTTCATTTACTTATTTGTCTTGTGTATATGTACAGCGCAGCGCTCTTTGTTAGTTTGGGGTGGGACTTTTTATGTTTTCTATGTGTTTTGTTTTATTTTGTTACAATGTTTGTGTTTGTAAAATTGAAAAATCAATAAAAAAGAGTATTAAAAAAAAAGAAAGAAAATGTAACAAACACTAACACAAGAATAATTGATCTTTCTATTCAACACAAGAACAAGTTCTGCTGTAAATTGTACCGACTTTTGGGATCTTTTATCAGGGAGTGTATTAATATACAGCCCCATCCACATGCTCAACCCAAACAGGCCCAGCATGAAGCACTTAAGCTGTTAAGGCATTGAAATATACTTCAGTGTTGAAAGCCTGTTGAATAAAAGCATGAAGTGATGTCTTAAAACCATAAAAGTTTAAAAAACATGAAACATTTCTGAGTTCAAATTGTGATGATCTGTTTAAATGAATAATACATCCGGAGAAGAGCACGAAGATTTCTAAAAGAGTTGAATATTCTTCTTGCAAAGGTTCCTTCATTTTCAATTTAAACTTGCAAAAACTTTTGTAATAAAAATACTAGACTGAAAAGAAAGCATTGATTCCATCTGTTATTGTTCACTGCTATCATCCTAGTTCATCGGGATTGTCATCAAACCCAAAACAAAGATTAGAATTTCTTCAGAGTTATCAGCTTGATCAAAAAGGCGAGATTCACTTCATGGTGGATGCCACTGTTACTCCTGGCTCCTGCACTCTCTCTGCTTCATCCTATTATATCCAACGTGACAAGCTTAATCCTTCCTCCAACAGCAACAAACAAGATAAATAAATCATGAGGTCAACCTTGTGAAGTGATGTGAGAATACACAAACAACCTTGCTGGGTCGACATGCCACAGACATTTTTGTTTATGCTGCATTAAAAGCAGCAAGTGGTCCACACTGATTAAAAGAGCCAGATCTGGATGTAAATTGCCTCCTGATATCCTTTACACAGCATTAATATAATCACTGAGGCACTCTGTGTGTAAATCCTAATCAATTGGATTGATTGGGATGCTTAATTACTATGTTTTATTAAGAGAAAAGGCAGTAAAGGTGGGTCTAGTATGAATCTAAGGATACAGATGAACAATTTTGAACCCTGTAAACTAAATAAATCTTATAAGTCAAAATATGTTATATGGTGTATGGCTTTCGTGCTATCTTTATAATTTCAGCTAATGTTTGGTAAGTGTTTCACCTTACATGTACATCAATAACTTCCCCTCAGTAACATACTGAAGTGCTCACGCAGCACATGACAGGTATGTGAGTTTGACCTGATTGAAAGGTTTCGTGTCAAGTAAATAGTTGGAGTGTATAGAAATGATTCAGATTCAAATTGCACAGCACAGTAACAAGTGCCAATACAGTCACAAATAAGTTTTTCTGACTCGCAGTACACGTCTCTCTTTGCTCACAGTGAATATTATTACATCCTTGCCCTTTTGCTCTGTTGATCCAGTTATAATGAGCTGCTTTAATGTGCCCATACAAACAGTGAGGCCCTGAGTTAACTAGATGTTTTGATGTCTGGGCTTCGAATGCAAACATAGGAAATGAATTTGTGTGACAGACGGTTTCTTTGGCAAGGAGAGGATTGATAAGAGCAGATAAACACCTTGGAAAGTCAGAGGTGGTGATCAGGATACATGGTGTGTGTGTTTTTTTGTTCTTTTGCTCAAAACTAGGAGTTGATAATGACAAACACACACTTGTTTGAACACTGGACTTCATGTGCATCATGCTTCTGAAATACCTTCACACACATGCATGCACCACATTGGGTTGTTTATTTCCCCTGCATCGTGATTTGCTCTTTATTAACACTTCAAATGCATCTGCTGCAGCCGGCAAACTGTAAAAGGCGCATAAACCCTGATGCTCTTGTGTCCTTTTCTGGCTCTCCATTCTGCTTTGGATACAATGGTTGCAAAATCCACCCAAAAGCAGAGTAAGCAATGAAAGCCTTTTATCAGCACAGCTGGTGTCCAAATATCCCGTGAAATTGTATTTAATATTCTCTGCCTCTCTCATGCTGAGGAGAGATGCCACCTCGTTTCCTTTGTGTTACTGTAAAGCAGTCAGGGCTGTCTTAGCTTACCTTGAAGGATCCGGCTGCTCGTCATATTATGCTCTGACGTAGGTTTCAAAGCCTCTTTCAATTCACACGATTCCTCTGTTTGGAAACCAGCATGTTAAGATGTTTTAATTGACAGCTCCACCCACGAACAGTGATTGTGCAACTATACTATGCATGCTTGTCAAGATTTTCATTTCTGCACACTGAAGGGGTTTACATGAAGCTGTAGTAGGAAATATATTTCAAAGAATTTGGAGCATGAAGTCATTTTTAGCTTTCACTAATCAAATCTGGTTGACTGAAATAAATGAACCACAAATTAAACATGATGATCAACATAAAGGTTAAGTATTTCTATGTAGATACTTTTCAATTTAGAAACCACTGCTACTTGGTAGATGTCAGATGAAGTAATTAACTACACGCTGCAAAAACAGGCTTTTTTTAAAAAACATTCTCTGTAGATGGTTCATTGATTTGAGTGTTATAATAAAGCACAGTGAGTTTTGTGTTTAAAAAACACTACTCGCACATGTATTGGAAAAATCAACGAAATAAATTAAAGGAATCAGTTTCTCCACAGGGGGCAGTATGACCCTTTTCTCTCCAGCTCTTGCCAAGCGTTCACCTTCAGTGTTGAAGAATGATTTCTCCATCATGACAACTTTACCTAAGATTATTCATTTTTCATGACTTAATAATTTTGATATTAGAAGGTTAAGGGTTATGCATGATCACATACAATCAAGGACATGGCTGATTTGAATGACAGGTGAGCTTAATGTTGCTTTTTGTCAGGCAGCTAGGCAAAAGCCTCAACTCCTCTTTTTTGCTGGTTTCTACATTAGCTGGAAGCTAATTGGAGGCAGCATTGCTGTGGACTCAAGCGGCAACCACCGTTCTTAAAATATGAAGCCCATGCGGAAGTGTCATAAACTGCAATTAATTGAGAGTCAGCTTGAGGTTGGCTGCAGAAACACCGGAAACCACATACACACCAATAAAAAAAAGAGATCTTTGCAGCATTAATAAACATGTGAAGTATCTAATATTTAACCACATAAGATTAAGTATATGTTGCTAGTCTGTATTGTTTAAAATAACTTCAGGAGGTTTCAAGAATGTGTTATTGTAGAATGGCTCCAGAAGTCTCCAGGAAGGTCTAAAAGAAGATCACGTTCACCTAGACCATAAATGTGATTGACAGTGACAGTTGACATCTCTGACATGTTCAGAGCAAGGTTTTCAGAAATAGAGTCAAATAGCAGCTAATGCTATACTGGTATTGATGTCCATATATGTGTGTGTTGTGACACCTACACCCTTTATAAGACGGACTTTGGAGAAAGAGGACAGACGACTTCATCTGGCCTGGTCGTCCTCCTAGCAGTCGCGATGCTTGTTTGAAACTTGTGCTGTTTGATTGTAATAAATCAAATTACTATCCAAGCTGGCCAGTGTCACGAGGTTCATTCTGCATCTACACATCACGGGGTGTTAAAATACGACACGTTTACAGCCTGGTTCAAAAAACGGCTTGGCTCTACGTAGCTAATTTCTCTATCGGCACACACTGTAGAGGGGGTGAATTTTTTTCTAACGCAACGGTTCAGAAGATATTAAGATTACAAGTTTTTTGCCCAAATAAGGACATGACTGACTTTACTCCCAGATGGGAACACATAGCTGTTGGCTGGGAGGCTCAAACCCCGCCTCTTTACGTCACACTATGCCTGGTTGAGCTCAGCATTTCCAATATGGCTGCCGCCGACGATTGGCTTCAAAACAGTGCTCAGGAACAGTTGGGTGATATCATGGATACTACGTCCAATATTTATACAGTCTGTGGTTGGTCCTTATCCATGAGTCCTTTTCTGTTGCAGCAACAGAAAAGTGGAAAGTTATGGTTTAACAATACCACCAAGTATGACAGCTAGGAAGCCACAAAGTACAGAGAGTATTCTTGGGCTAGTTTTACAGTGAGGATTTTGTGAGGATGCTCACTTCTAGTCTGAGAAATGTAGCTTTAAAAGCGACATCATATGCATCCAGTGAGTGCTCATATGACCTATTTTTGAAAATTAATTCAAAGGCAGTGTTTAACATCAGTCACTGTGCCAACCTTAGCTTTATTAGCTAGCTAGCTACAGCTAACATCAAAGTTATCCTTCCAGTTGGCAGGGGAGCCAGCAGGAATGTAGTAAGTCTGCTTTTGTCTACCTCTTTCTGAAATTAAGGTCACACTTCATTTTAAGCTATTAGCATTATTAACCGCTTTATGTGCCATGTGAGGATAGAGGGCTTGAAAGGCCTTGCATCAGTAATCTTAAGTCTGTAATGGGCACTGCATGCCATAAAGAGTTAAGCCTTTTGGATATTTTAGTTGGATTGTCTGTCTCCTGCCAATACAGAAGTTTTGAGTCTTTCTTTTAAGACCTACTCACAGATAGAATGAGTTATTTTCCAAATATTCAGCTCTGTTTGATTGTTTTATCCAATGGGCAAAAGGGTTTAGAGTAATATCATAATTTACTAACTCAGCCATTCAGTGTGACTAACCTTGAGTTAGAGCACACAGTAAGCACAGTAACTCCTGGGCATGTCAGTGTGGAGACATTTGTTAGAGTGTCACATTGTGTGAGGAGTCAATGCAAGTTGAAGAAAAGTTGGTAATGCACTGTGTGATGGTGGTTAGTGACCGGAATGAAGGGTCAAAGCAAAGAGAGGAAAAATTAAAAAGATGGATGTCTTTATTTTACTGAGCCTCTATCACCATTGAGCTGATGTGAACTTTAAATTAATATGCAGTCTGCTTTATTGATTCATCGCCTCTTTGATCCTTCCCATGTTTGTTCCTGTGTTTTGCAGAGCTCATAACAACACTCCTACAGTCATGCTGAAAAGTGTGTGAGGCAGTAAAAACCTGGAAGCAATGAGCCAGTGAGAGAGATGATTCACGTTCACAGTGGAGCTCATATCACCCAGGGTGTAAAAGGGACAGTGCTGAAAGGGAACGCGACATGATATCACTTAAAGCTGGGAGATTGCTCTGCTTAGCATGAAACAGAAACAAGTACACATTGAACACAACTCCACATGTAAACACAGTGTACATACAGCTTACATTACTCAGTTCAGTGTTTTTGTAGAGGTTTCACGGGGGAAGCATCATGTTAAATACGACACAATTAAAACCCTCAGTCAAGAAACCCTTTGAACTTGTGTTTCCCTCTCTTGTGCAAGGACATGCAGCACACTGGTGAGTATGATAGACACAGCATGTAAGGCTTTCCCCCTGCTACCCAACATATTGATGCCTTTTGGAAAATTGAAACAAAATGAGCAAATATGTCTTGGCGCTGATCATCCTGTCACAGTGGAGAGAGTTCAACCCTGCTATATCTACAATGTGTGAGTTTACTCTAAGAACTGCAGCTCTACACTAACACCATTAGGGTCTGTGATGTCTTCAGAGCTCATGTTTATTTATTTATCTCTTATTTCCTGTTAGGTCTTTCTGTAAGCGTCAGAATTTCGATAGATTATTTCCTTTATGATTTAAAACTACTCATGAGAGAGAGATTGAGCTCATACAAATGAGACACATTGAGAAAGTGTGCCACTGTGCACTTAAGTGAAGCCAAAATTGATGAAAAGAAACTTCATTTGATAATTTATTCTTATTTAACTTAGTTTATCTTCAAGGTGTTTGAACTGCGCTGCAGATTGGAGTCTGCAAACGTAGTTATTCTCATATGAATGGGTCTGATGTGGGTTGAGAGTGCATCGCTGTCGATGTTCATCGCCAATATGAAATGAATGTATCCCTACACCTCTGTTAATTACAAACCATTGATTAGCTCCACCTGTTGCTTAGCTTGTGGTTGATAGCTCAAACTCAAAGGTGATACTTTAATTACTTAATTCCATTCATTAAAATATCACCCAGTCACAGTGACACAAAGTGAAAACTACTTTTGACTTGTCATCTGAGTCATCTAGAAGTTGTCTAAGGTGAACTGTGCCATTAAAAAAGGGCAGTGATGTTATATTATATCACAGAGGAAGCAGGAAGATGTTGCAGCAGCTTGACTAAAATAGCAGGTGTTAAGACTAACAGCCCTCATTTAAATAAAATAGAATAATACACTTTTAAATAATAAAAGTTATTTAGTTACGTCCAAATAAATAGCTTCAATTAAAGATCAGAAAAATCATAAAGTTCTTTATGTATGATTAGCAGCAACATGTCAGTAAACAGACTTATAACATCACAAATGGGCCATTGTCCAGCATGTATGACATTCAAAACTCACCCAGGACACAACCCATGCCATCACTTCTTCAATGTTTTACCTTGTTACCAATTGACATTGATGCATCTTTTCCTTGCAACAGATTTCCAAAAATGTCAGTCTAGTCTGGGCATGCAAATCAAAAGGCTTTCATTTGAACAGAAACAACTGTCCCCCAAAGACAGACAATTGAAAACACCCACAAACCTGTTGCTGATTCATTCCTTTACACATTATGCGATGCAGGTTAGACGCATCCCAAATTGTTCCACTTCTTGGTTTTGGATGCTGGCAGACATTTGATAATGCTCCAATGAAATCAGATCTGCATGAAACCATGGCTCTGCAGTCAGCCTGACATCAGTGATTTCACGCCACTTTAAAGTGAATCCTGGAGAGGGCAATGAAAGGTGAGAATCCAATTTTTAAAATGCACTGTCTTTTAAAGAACCCATAAAAAACTTGATTTACTCGCTTTGTCTGACTGCCGTAATTTTCCTTCCACCAGTCCTGATGCTTTCCAGACCGTGACTTTGTGGTGCAAAGTCACAGAGGAATCTGTTGTAAATATTAACTGTGGGAAAGTCTTTGCCTTTATTGGGAGTATTTTTAGTTTATCTTTTTTTTAGTGATCTGGAATTCTACAAAAATCAATGTATTAACATAGCATGAGATCATGGGACCGGCAAGCTCTTAAAGTTCAATGACTTGCAACATCACATGATAGCAGTAACCTTTTCCTAAGACACAACTGATGCATCCAAGTGTTTTTGCTCCTACCCTTTTCAGAAATCCATAACTTTTGACAGCTCAGGATTAATAATGTTTCATCCGATAAACAGCTGACCCGAGCAATCGTGTGACTGATTACAAATAGGCTGCTTAAATGCTGTTGTCAGTTCCTAATGGGAAAAAAACTGAGCAAATAAAAAACTGCAACACGATTTCTAATTTGGACCAACCTAAACAAACCAGATGGGAAGAGGTGAAGCCATAAATCCTGGCAGAGTGCAAATTTAATTCCCACGGAAATGGAGAAAGATGGTAAGAGAACTGGAGTGTGAAAAGAGTCTGGGATACTCCGGGGAGGAGGAAGATTACTTTGGTTCTTAACTAATAAAACTGCTTAAAAATGAAAATGATGTCCTCATGCATCCCAAGCAAACATTTCTGCAGAGTCACAAATTGAGGCTGACATGCATTTTTTATGGGAAGACTCAGGCTTTAACTTCAGGTTTCGTCGTATTGCTGAAAGTAAGTTTTGTGGTTTGAGGCCTGGGGTTAATTCCTCCTGTTGAAGTTACTTTGCAGCTCTCCAGGGTGAGAGCAGGTAACTAAACTGTGATAATTGGTCCCTGGAATAAGCAGATTTAATGGTCTCAGCCAGTGATTTGTACATCTCAGGCCCGAATAAATCACTGCAGGGAAGTTATCTCTGTGTTTAATGGAGCTCTACTGACATCTAGTGGTGTTAGTCTGTAATTACAGGTTTGGAATGACTCCCTTGTCCCTGTACTTTAAGCTCAGATATAATGTTGTTGTTGGGACATATGAAAGATTCATGTCCTCTTGAAGGATTCTGTTGACAATTCAGGACTCAATAAAAAAGGACTTGTTTGGCACATTCAATATTTGAGAAAAATATCCAAAGCATGTTTGTCTTTGTTTAAAATGGTCAAAAAAATAACTTTCATTAAGAATGACTCTTAAGTTTTGTTTCACTTGTTGCTCGGGAAAATATACTATGAATTGATAATACACCACCTAATCATGGGACTGAATATAACTAGAATCTAAACCTTGGAAATGCTGGTAAAACATTTACAAATGATTCATCAAAGGGAATCACTGACTACAGCCCTGAAAAATGGCATACATTATATATCACATGCAGGTCAGATGGCCAGTTAAAACTGATGATTCACAGTATTTAGGCTCATCAATCTTCCTGTATTGAAAGTTTTAATCAAACATGATATTCCGATGATTGAAAAATAATTATACAGAATATTTCTTGTAGGGTTAATTGCTACTATCCACTTTTCCTAAACCTATAGCTCATTATTAATGTAAACCTCAATACGGACAGCAGTTATGCATTATTTGTGACTTTATGCTACAAAAATAAGTGTAAGGTGTATGATTTTATGTTACATCTGTTTGAGGACGATGAAAGTCAGGACACTGACTCGATGCTGATGTTTCTCAGAGCAGGGTCAGTCATGCAGCAGAGTCAGGTTGCAATAAACTTTGGATTATTGTAGGATATCGCGTGTCAATAGTTTTCCTGTCTGCATATTATTTACCATTCTAATTATCATTAGGCTACTATTAATTAATAAAGTTAACATTTGACAGGATTAAAACTAATATTTCAATCTTCCGTCGGATTCTGTTGAATGAAGATGTATCTTCAGCTCGGATAGAGTTGGATATATCATAGAGACGAAAACAAAGTTAAATCTTATTTTATCACGCCATAGGTTGAGTGTGTAACAGCACACTTTGCTTACATGTAAGTGGCCACATGAATTGAGCCTGTAGTTGTGTGGGTAAATTTGATGACGAAGCAAGATCACGCGGCTGTGCCAAATGCGTAAATTACGCACATGGGATCGAGCTTTACGCACAGCACCTCCCTCGATATGCAGACCTACATATTTGTCCTGCAGCTATGTATTGTTATAAATATTAAATACATTTAGAAGTATATATTAACAGTCCTGAGTGAAAAAAAGGAACCGCAGTTTGGGCATGTTTAATGATCGCTCATAGGTCACGCTCACTAATGTAACCCATGGCGGACTCTGTCTTAATGTTTTAGAAAACTGATTTTGCATTTTATACAAATATTTTTGATGAACCACACTTTGGAGGTGTTTTTAAATTATGCAACTGTCAGTAGTTGTGTTTATTTGGTCTTTGTAATGTTGATGGATAAGTGTGCGCGCAGCCTGTAAAAAGATACCTGTGGAGGAGCATCCCCAAGTTCTCCTGGTTCCGAAGCATTCCATTGTTGCCATGGTTCCTCTTTATATCAAGATAGTATTCAAACATAAACAAACCTCAAACAGCAAGAAAACGTTTTTCAAGACTTTCACTCGATGATTTTCGGTGAATTTCACTCTTTTCCTGCGGATTTGTTCCACTGTGACAAAGATTAAAGACCCCTGCAAGTGACAAGAGACAAACTACCAACCTCTGACATGGAGAATGTGAGATTTGAACTTTTTGACCATCTCTGGTCTTTACTGTATGATGATGTATACTGCTAAAGCTAGACTTAATCAAAGGGTATTTTCTTTTCATTTAAAAGGCGATTTGTTGTGGTATCAAGGTGCAATAATGTTATATTTTATAGATCTAATAAATACACAAATATATTTAGAACAATTTAACTCAGAGCTGAGATTTTAACCATTATATCAAGTATGTCAGTGTGACTGGGAGTAAAACTTAAACTTATTTGTTAACCAAACTGACCCTGAGGCCCCGACTTTAAGAGAACATCTTTTACAAAATGTAATGTTAAAAATATTGCAATAGTGAATTGCTGCTTTTAAAGCACTCAAAAATCATAAACAGTCGAACAACATTTTGTGTATTACCCTTTCTGAATATTCAGTTTTACTGTATCAAAGCTTTGTACCAACACGTGTTTTCTGTTGTAGTGTGATGTTCCTCGTCAGCCTCAGGATCCCAGTCAGACCAGGAGAGCCCTGCTCATGCTGCAGGAGCGACCAGGTAAGACATTAGATGTTCGTACTTTGAGAAAAAATACAGATTTGTGTACCATGACAGAGAATCCAGATGCGCTTGTTTACTTGAAGCTTGATCATTTCCACTTATTTATCTAGTTTTTTGTGAAATTGTTGAGATCTGTTGCTAAGAACTTTACTGGAGACTTAGATCCTCTCGTTTTTTTATAACCCTGTCCAGGATTCAAATCCCCGTCACTCAGCTCCTGCTGCCAGAAAGAAGAGGAAGCGGGCCTCCGTGGCACGCCCCTCTTCTTCAGAGCATCTTGCAGAGCTGACCCGGGATCCTGCTCCTCAGCACTCCACCCATGATGCTGTTGTTTCTCCTCCGGTCCAGAGGCCTCAGTCCATGATTCCACCAGCTGAGCTGACTTCGGTCTCCAATGTGGTCCCCAGCACCCAGCCCTCCACAGCTCCTCCAGCCGACAGTCCACTGATGATCCATGGTTATACAGTGCCAGAGTACCAGCAGATTTACCACTCTGTGGTAGATGACATGCTCAGGTATGTTTGTGTCAAATATCTGGAATCTACATCTATCTATATCCCAAATTTCTTTTGTTTTTATAACTTTTGTATTTTGTTATAACCAAGATTTATTTTGGTCTCTTCTGCAGGTACAAGGATGGTCGTCTTCGTCCTTACAGTCTGGATCTAGGACGACGCATAAAGTAGAAGCTGTGGGAGCGCCTGAATCATCCTGCGTTCACTGAAACGGTAGATGAAAATGGACTTGTTAATGTGAACGTCTCATACGAAGTTGGAGTTAATCCTCCTCTTTATGATGTGGATGTCTCTGGTGAACCACAGCCCGAGACTCAACCTAGAAAGCGAGTTAAGACTTAAAGTCTTTACTTTAGCTGTTGAGTTTAGACCTGTAAATATTGTAGTTTTAAGTATAGGACTTGTAAATATTGTAGTTTTGAGTAAAAGTTAAGATAAGTAAATGTTATAGTATGAGTTAAGATAAGTGTTATAGTATGTTATAGTATGAGTTAAGATAAGTGTTATAGCATGAGTTAACGTAAGTGTTATAGTATGTTATAGTATGAGTTAAGATAAGTATTGTAGTTGTAAGTTTCACAGAAAACCTCTCAGAAAATCTCTTACAGCCAGACCAAAAAAAACTTACGAAAAACCAAAAAAATTCCAAGGTACAAAGACAAGCCTCCACCGTAAGCCTCTAAAAATGTTCCTGCCTCCTCCATGTAAAATCTGGAAACTAGACAGCCACCAAGCTAAACCTCCATCCTGCCTCCATCTTTAAAAAACACATCTGCGACCTCAAACATGTGCCAGCAGCTTTTTACCACCAAACTGCTGCACATGGAAAAGAAATATGTCAACCTCCATCTCCAGCCTTTGCATTAATCCATCAGCCTCTACCTCCACCATCAAAATGTTAAAAACTGTTGCATTCACTGTCTTCTACTCAAGCCTCTGCCTGCCACCTTAAGCGTGCAATGACTGCTAATATCTCGCAGGTCTCCACCTGCCAAATATTAGCAGTCATTGCTCTCAACTGTAACTTTTGATGAAAATCGTCAGCTTACACCTGAAAGTTGCAGCTGATAGCTGCAGCCCATGTCTCAATCTCCAACCTTTGTCACTGTTCAGCAGTCCAGTCTCCACTCGTGGACTCTAGCAAATTGAGCAATTGACTCTACCTGCCTCCTCTGCTGACAACACTCAGCCGCCTCCACCTGCAGCCTGTCAGGGAAAATATGCCTATGTCTCCACCTGGATAATATCCGGAGGAAGACTTCATCCTGATTGTCCAACTCAAGCCTCTGCAAGCAACTACCTCCACCTGCAGTTGCATCTCCAGCTCCACCTGTGCCAATCGAAAAAAGGTGCCTACCATTCAAGTTACGGCCAGTAAACTGGTGCTCTGGTGCATTGACTCCACCTACCAACTCTGCCAGCACTCTGAATCCATTGCCTCCACCTGCATCCTCTGCCAGAACAGATCAACAGTTACCTTGACCAGCACAAAATGAAAGACAGATGCATCGACTGCCTTCAAATCATGTACCGACCAGGGACCTGAAAAACCTCCTGTAAGCAACAATCATTCCTCCATCTCTAACCTCTGCTGAACACCAACCACGGAGGTTGTTTCCAACTGTAGTCTCTGCTACTCATCAGCAGCCAATGCCAAAACCTGCAACTTCAAAAAGCAAACTGCTGACTCCTCTCGCCTCCTTCTTTCCCTGCTAGCTTCTGCCATGAACTGCAGGTGCCTCCACTGCAGTTCATGGCAGACAGCTGCAGCCCAACATAAGCCACCAACTCATCCAGATTCTACTTCAAACTCCAGATCTAACCAATGTCTGCAGCTGCCACCCCACCTGAAGCAACTGCCAAAAATCAGCAATGTGTTGCTCCACCTCCAGCCTCTGCTTGAAACCACTGATCATCAACTCTTCCTGCTCCCTCTTTCATGAAGCAATGTCAGCCTCACATCAGCCTGAGCAATATTAAAGGTAAGTTGCCTACACCAACATCTGCAGCCTCTAACAGAAGACTTCAGCTTCAAGCTGCAACTGCTGACCCCACCTGCCACCTCTGCAGGAGTAGAAATGTGTTCCAGCTTCTTCCAGTGCCTTTAACTGCAACCTTGAGCAGCCTTATCTGCAGATTGGCCAAGTGAGCTGCAGCTTGTGTTCAACACAGTGTGTCAGATAAATAAACCTGTACATCTGTTAGCAACACATATAGAACAGCTAGGTTGTCTTCAATGCTTTCGTTTCCAGCCACTGCCTGAAACCTGCATCCACTTTTACCTTGATTTTGTATCCACAAACTACTGAAAACTACTTCAACAACATTTATAATGTATCAGCATTGCCTGCACTTGCAGCCTTTTACAGCAAGTGTTGCCACCAAGGCCACTGCAGAGCCACCAGTCTTTGACCAAAGCCTCTTCACCTGTTTTTGGCTGACAGTCGAAAGAACAGGCTCAACCTGCACTCTCTTACAAACACCTGTTGCCAACGCTACAACTTGAATCTGCTCCAGCAACATATTACAGCCTTTCCTTACAGATTGTGTCTTATAGCTGTAGCCTCCCTCCACCTGCAGCCTATGCTTCTATATGCATCACTACCTCCCACAGTGCCATGTGAACAACAATCACCTTCAGTGCCTTCTACACTGTCTCCACCTGCCAAAAAACAGTTGCATCCACCTCCTGTTTGAGGCCAACAACTGCAGCCCCTACCTCAAACTCCAACCCCTGCCAGGCCTAACCCTCTCCCTACACCTACTGCAACAAATCACAACCCACCACCTCCAACTCTGCCTGCTGCCTGTCCCATCATCTTCAGCTGCTGTCTCCAACTAAAGACTTCGCCTAAAACATCTTTTGCCACCTCACTCAGCGTAAGTCTCTTATAGGAACTTGCAATTGCCTTCACCTACAGATTGTGTTTACTAAAGCTGCTGTCCATCCTTTCAACTCCATCTTCTGCCAAACACCAACTAATGTAACTTCTAACTGCAGCCACTGCCTCCACCTTCAACTTCACAAACTGCTCCTGACTCATGAGCTTCCTCAAACTTGAGTGCACAAGACAGCTATCTCCACCAGCCAAAAAAATCAGCAGCTGACACCTTCAACTTCCTCTTCTGATGGCACCCATCACCCTTCATTCTGACCTGTAAATGGTGGAAACCTGCATCCACCTACTGTTTGCAGCCAACCTAAAGCTGCCTCCTCTCGAATCCTGTGCTTCCAAATCTCTGCAACAAACCAGCAGCAAAGCCTCCCATTACTTACGTCTCTTGTCTCTCTGTGTCATTGAGCAGCACGTGGTCAGGAACATTGGTTTGCTTTTCCACATTACCTTTCTTTCTCCCCCCCTAACAGAGTTTGGTTTTCCCCAACTTGTGTTGATTGTAGGCTTTTTTTCTTTTTGTTTTTTTATGTCTTTTTTTTTCTTTTCTTTTTTTTTAGATTTATTTTAATGTACCCCTTCATGGGTCGCCACCTTAACCTGGTGGAGGGGTTTCAGTGCCCCAGTGATCCTAGAGGCTATGTTGTCGGGGGCATTTGTCCCTGGTGGCCTGAGATAACTGATGGAGAAATCCAAATATTAAACATTGTTAAAATAGCTATGAAGGTGTTTCAATATTGTAACTGCATTACTACAATCAGTGTTACCATCATGAAGCAATGCGTGAACACTCATCTTGGATTAAGAGCCAAATGTGCACAATTTTCTTTGGTATACTTTCTATGGTGATTGTAACATGTTTTGGTTTTAGTTGGCAATTTTTTAAAGTTGGTTTCTTTTTGTGGAGTTTCTCTCATCCTCACAGAGATTGGGCGGCTCCTTTCTGCACCTGATCACTGTAATCACCACCACCATTTAAGCCCTGCTGTGAGGCTTCTCTAATGCCAGATTATTACTCCATCAGATAGGTATTTCGGCTGATCTCTCAAGTTCTCTCTTTACTATATTCAAGTTTTCCAGCCCTGTGTTGTTTGTACCTGTGACTAACTCTTCTGTGTTTTCCATTTTCCAGTACCTCCACGAGCCCCAGTGCTACCGCCCAATCACTGCCACGCTGCCATACTCTCTCCCCAGACTTCAGACCAGCCTCCTCCTCAATCCCACCTCTGATTTCCCTCCTCATGCCTTGGACCCTGGATCCCTTCCCTCCTTGCTCCCTTCAATAAATTCACTGAACTGCTTATCTGCCTCTGGTTGTGCTTTTGGGTCCACCTTGCTACACTTGGTTTTCTAACTGCTACACTTTCCCCTCCATTCACTTCCACTCTATTCACACAAAGAGGATTTTAACTTTGGAAAGCAAGTTTGCATGTTTACTTCATATAGAGGTTGATATGAATTTTTGTTGCAGAGTAAACTGAGGACCACGTTTATTTCAATCTTGTGCTGCTCTTTGCAGACTTATGGTCAGATAAATGGAGCACAGGGAGCACAGGGAGCAGAGGGAGCAGAGAGCGGGGGAAGACTTGGTGACGAGGTCCACAGCCTCCACACATGAGGCGCCCAGACCACCAGCCCCACTTTAACTGAACATTTCTATTAACAGTTATGGACAAGGTGAACAGGTTATATGCAAGAATATAAATGCTGACTCTTGTCCTCATTTAGCTCTCTTTTTTCTCTGAGCTTTGTCACAACGTTTAACACTGTTGCTTCTATTCTCACCTCTCCAAATATCCATGTTGTTTAACCAACCAGTTTAGCATGTGAATGTAAATGAACATATTTGCCTCAGTGTCAACGAGCATCAGTAAAATGTGCCAGGACTCTTCTCCACAGATTATTTTAAATAAAGTGTGAAATCTGGTCTTTGTTGTTGCTATTTGAACTCCAGCTTGCCAAGTCTCCTGATGCTGGAGGACTTTGTAAGGTACGTCAGCTGCCAGAAGGTAGTCAGGAGTTCACTCCTTAAGGCCAAACTGATCAGGTTTAGCAGCCAACAAACTCTCAAACAAAACACAAACACACATCACACATCATCCTCAGGTTTCTTAACAAAGCTTTAAAACAAAATGAACCAAAAAAAAACTTTTTTCTAACACTCCTGCACTCATTCAAGGTGGCAGTCTTAGTCCAGGAACAAACCATCTCCTTGTTTCCTTCATCCTCTCTGATTCCTCTTCACTGTGCTGGTCTTACACTTAAAGCGCTTACGCTACTCTCCATTCTTCAAGCTGATGAAGATACACAAGCTGATCAAGCTCCTCAGAGATCTGAGGTCCATTGTAAGTCTCCATATTATGAGTTATCCTTTTGTCTTCCTTGTGGTGTTTATTAGTGATCCATGTCTTGTGTTGTATTCTGAAGGGTGATGAAGCTGATGAAACCATATGTGGCCTGATAGTCCCCTAAATTACAAGTGTCTATCCTCTGCACAGTGAGTGTTTCAGTGCTTCAATGTTATGGCAGTCATCCACCAGCTGAGGGCAGAGCAGGGCACAGTAAGTTGTGGTTTTTGAATGGGACATTAAAATAAGAATCAGCAGAGTAAAACAGGTGTTACATCTGTGCTAATATGAATAACTACATATTACCCAGGACATACTTATATGCTGATGGTAATGAAAGTTGTCCTTTAGCCAAAGTGCTCTTGGTTCTTTGTGTTGAAAGTTGAACCATTGCTGCACCAAAAGTACACTTCATATGGATTCATCATTCATCAAAGATCCAGATATAATTGATCAGAGCAGACAGCTGTGAGATGATTATAAAGGGCTGAAATTAAAATATGTCATCTGAAACCTTCAGGAGTGTGAGAGTAAAGCAGCAAAAAAAAAAAAAATAGCACCAGCAATGTATTTTTCACATGTTTACAATGGTTTTGTGAAAAATGTATATAAACAATATTAAACAACTAAATTATAGACATGTTCTCTAATAAAATGTAAAAAACAAAATGTCTACCTATCCCTTAAAGAGGAATTTAACCAAGACTCAACACACAGCTCAGCTTGTGCCCTTTTGATAAGCTAAGTGTATCAAAAGCTGTTAGAATTAACCCTTTATAATTAAGCTAGTAATTTAGGGAGTAACACAAAAAAATATCTGTGCATGCATATATATATATATATTGGCTACACATTTAGATAAATGAAGTATGTGTAGATGAAAATGAATTGTTCCTGTAAAAGTCAAATGATTGATTTGAGGTATTGTTACTTTTTCTAAGCTAATTCAATAATCACGAATGATACAATCAATCAGACTTTATTTGTAAAGGCTTTTCATACAATGATATTGTAACACAAAGTGCTGTGCATATAAATAATGAAAATAGAATAAATTAATAATATAAAAAAATAAGAAGACCCCCCCCCAATCCCACTCCCAACCACAACCCCAACACAACAATCCATTTGTAGGTTAAGAACATGATATATGCAAAAATAATAAAAGAAATGTTGCCGAACAAACTGAGGAAATGCTGTCATGATATTTTAATGAGGAAACACTGGAGGAAAAATAAGATGTTAAAACTCAACACAGGAAATTAAACTCACCAAAATAAAATAAATTACTAAGATAATAAAACACTAAAAGATTAAACCAGTAAAAGAAACTAAGATCCTACACTACAAGTCAATACAGCAAAGTAAAACAGAATAAAATGGTAAAATGCTGAGGGTCTGCAAAAATCTTAAGATAAGGTCAAATTAATAACTAAATTAAAAATGTGTCTATGACATTTAAAATAGGACAGTACTAAAAAAGTCACCAAAATGTAACTAGTTAATAAATAAATAAAGTAAGATGGAAGAAGACTGAGACTCTGTTAAAAGCGAGACTAAAAAGGTAAGTCTTGAGTTTGTTTTAAAAATGTTTGTGCTCTGCAGGCCTCAGATCTTCAGGTAGGCTGTTCCACAGATGTGGGCCTTAATGATAAAAAAGTTGCCTCCCCGTGGGTCTTCATTCTGTCTTTTGGTACCATTAAAATCCAATTCCTGAAGACCTGAGGGCTCTCACTGGCTCATATCATAAAAGCAAATCTGATAAATAAAAAGGAGCTAGACAATCAAGAGATTTAAAAACCAATAAAATAATCGTAAAATATATTAAGAGACAATAGAATATTTGTTATGTAACCTAAAGGTCTATATGAATTCCAATATAGTGATAATGCCTTGAGACAAAACTGGTTTAGAGTGCCCACTTTTGTTATCAACTGACTTTTCTGTATCAGATTCTGTTTTTTTCTGACTGTGAGCTGTCTATTCGTAATTTTCTTCATTTTTCTTCACACATAAAATAACTATTTCTTCTGAAAACAAAGTTGGAAGTAGCATAACTGAGTCAGAGAGAGGTTTTTCTTAGGGTGAACTCCTACGATACACAAATTGTAAAAAAAATGTTTTGTAAATGTTATATCTGCTCATTTTATTCCATTTCTTTTAAACAAGGCATCTCAACATAAACATTTTTATATTTCAAGTCACATTCAATTTGCTAAATTCTACCCGGGAGAATACACCTTATTATAGAAGCAAACTCCACATATGTGACAGCAAAGGATTTGGTTCTTAAGATTTTATTGACTACTTTTAAAATTTTAAATTGACAGGCCCCAAACTATTTAAGTGACCTTTTAAGCCCCTATGTGCCTGGGCGGCCCCTCAGGTCTGTGGATGCATCTCTGCTGGTTGTGCCAAGATCCCGCCTTAAAACAAAAGGTGACCGGGCCTTTTCAATCAGAGCTCCAAGTTTGTGGAACTCCCTGCCACTGATGATTACAGTCCACAACTCTAACTGCTTTTAAATCCTCACTGAAAACATTTTTATATAAGAAGGCATTTCTCCACCCCTAATTCTGAATTTGCTCTGCATTCAGACGTCTGGTTTTGGTTCTGTCTTCTTTTCTCCCCGTGTGCACCGTTTTTTATGCTTTATAATTGAGAGGCACCCTACTGCAGGCAAGATGGCGCCGCCACAACATCCACACCGGAAGTCCATACCGGAAGTCCATACCGGAAGTGATTCTTTAACCCCCTCTCTACCCAATGCCGGATGCTTCGAACTGGAAGTTTCTTCTTCGTGTAGCGTATTGATTGCATTAGTCTGTCGCTGCTAAATCAATTAGCAGAAAGCTAATTGTGATAGAGAGAGTGAGTGAGAGAGATCCCGCTGTGTATGAAGAACAGAATAATGTAGAGTGTTAGTGTGTGTGGGGGGAGGGGATGAGAAGGAAAAGACTGTAAGTAAGAGGGAAAATACACTCAAGCTGTACACAGAGATCTATATTCACCACAAAAACAACAGAGGCTCCCCAGAAATGTGTACTGTACATCTATCATCAGTGGCTGACAGTGGTGCCTCAAGTTGAAATATTTTAGTCCTAATATTTTATGTTGATTTGGAGTTTGTAATAGCAAAAGTGCATTGTTCTTTTTCAAGTACAACATTATCAATACAAAAGGGTTAAGACATCATACATATAACATTAAAAGAACATAAAATAAAGTATAATTCTACATTTCAAGTAGGGGTTGGATGGAAAGAAACAGTAGCTATGTATACATTTGCAGTTTTTCTAGTCATTCTAATTGAAGGTTCCAACTTCAATGTTTTCATGGACGCCAAATAAAGTGATCTTGTTAAGACATTGGTGTACATGCATCAAGCATTCAATCTGAATAAAACTGTTTGACAAGCTCAGAGTGTTTACGCCCATCTAATGTCTCAAAATAGAAGGAGAAACCATTCCCTCCGTTTGTTCTTGTGGTTAATGAACACCCCTGTCACTGTGTCATTGTAACGTGTTACAAATTATGTTAAAAAAGAAACAGTCACCACACACCTCTACATTTTCCTCCTCCACTCGCCCCTGCACCATAGATAACATTCTGCTCTTCTCTCGTGACTGTGGATCTACTCTGGATCTGTATTTCATTCATTCATTAATCTATACATGTGATCACATAGGCAGACAGCATGCAAGGTAATTTGGAACAAACACTACAGCAAACTGTACTGAGGTACAGTCAGGCTAACACAACATAAAATAGCATATGACCCAGACAAAACAAGAGAGGCATATGCAGATGTCATCACGGCAGCATCATAATCAGCTTTAAGTATTTCAACACACACTCGGAACAAAAGGCTGTGCATGGCTGAGACGTTAGTGATTCGTGCAGGCTTCTAAGTAACTTCTCAAAACAGTAAATTCTCAACAGCCTATACACTTTTGGAGTCAATCAACTAGTCAATAATACTGATACGATTAAAATGTAAGTGCAAAAAAGTTCATAGAATTACGCGTAAACCTACGTGTTTTTGAAGGCTTTTATTTTGCGTTCACGTTCCTGTTTTTCAAGGCTTTTATTTTTGTAACTTTCGGTATGGACTTCCGGTGTGGGTGTTATTGCAACGTTTTTAGCTTTGTAACTTCCGGTATGGACTTCCGGTATGGACTTCCGGTGTGGATGTTGTGGCGGCGCCATCTTGCCTGCAGTAGGGTACTCTTGTTATAATTCTCTGTTTTTTTGTTGTGAAGCACTTTGTAACCTTGTTAAGAAAAGTGCTATATAAATAAAGTTTATTATTATTATTATTATTATTATTATTATTATTATTATTATTATTATTATTATTATTATCAAAAGTGTTTCCCTAACTAAAAATACTTCATCATTCCAAGAAGCTTATAACAAAGACAGTACCCCTCTTAATCCAGTTTTCTTCATGTACACTTTTGCTTGCTGTGCTGATATTTTCTGGTGAAAAACAGTGAACTAAACGATGCATCCAAGATAACAGCGTGCTCTTTTCTAAGATAGCTCTACGTACGCCAGGCTACGTCAGACGCACGGCACTTCCGGGTGTCGTCGTGCGGATGAGAGGCGTCGTTGTGGGCGCAGCAGCATCCACAGATACAAAGAAGACGGCGACAATGGCTGATATATCACTGTATCTCACTAACGTTAATGTGTCCATAGGGCAGACCATGGATGTGGATCAGGTCGGTAGTCCGTTTCTCTGTTACTCTAACGACGTGTTTATTCTCTGTTGTGTTTACAGAACATGATGCTAATGATGCCCATCAACAGCCACTTGTCACTTGTGTTATTTCGCTTCACTTGGTCATGATGTGACACAACAAAAAGACATATTGTCATGTATTTTAATCCTCCCTTGAGGCTTTAGACACTAGATAACCTCATTTAGAAATAGTCTTAACAACTCCTAATACAATCAGCCTTAATGCTTGTGATGTCTTCAAACACTTAGAGCCCAAACCAGGGTAAAGACTTTGAGAGTGTGGAGCTGGGAGAGCTGAACAAGAGAGGGGGAGAGCAGCAGAGGGAGAAGATTCCTCGCAGGATCATCCATTTCTCCAGCGGGGAGACCATGGAGGAGTACAGCACTGACGAGGAGGAGGGAGAGGACAAGGAGCCAGAGAGGAAAGACCTGCTGTCCTCCCCGGTTGATGCGGTGAGGGTGAGGACAGGGAGGAGGGAAGGGAAATGTGTGTGTGAGTAAAAGGAGGATAAGATGAAGGAATGGCATTGGGTGTATTCAAATAGGAGACATATATAAAACTGAAGACATTCCTCCTAACAGTACATTTCTTTGTATTACAGTCCAAGTTGACCTGGGGTCCATACTTCTGGTTTCACATGTGGAGAGCGGCCACGTCCACCATCTCAGGTTTGTTCAAGTCTCAAGTTTTCTGTTATCTTAAAGGTGGGGTTGTAGATTGTAGAGACCAGCTATACAAATAATAATACTTTTATTTTTATAGCACCTTTTAAAAACACAGGTTACAAAGTGCTTGACAAGCAACAGGGCACATAAATAACAAACACAAAGAGAAATCATTAGCAGAGAGTTTAACAACAATTAAAATCAGTGACCAACAAAACAAACACAAAAGACCAAAACAACAATTGGACCCAATGTCACAGGCAACCCAAGAACCCAGGCAACACAGGAACCTGATGAAATGTACTGAGACCAGAGGGACCAAGAAAGTAAGACGATTAAGAATATAAAACGAAAGTAACAATAAAAAGTATTAAAAAGGAATAAAGAAATAAAAGAGGGGTAAAAGGCTTTGATAAAATTATCAATATAGATAAAGCACTTAAGGATACAAGTGATAAAATAAATTAAAATAGAATAAATGAAAGCTAAGAAGCTAAAAGGCAATAACAAAAGGTAAAGAGATAAAAGTATAATATGTAGATAAATGTAGTAAAAGGCATAAATAAATCAAGATGAATAAAAGCAATAAAGGCAGTAAATGAGATATTAAGTAAAATCTTACATTCTAACCAGTCAGCTCTCATTTTAAATGTATAGTAATAGCATTGTAAAATATAGTAAGTCCTATTTTAAGCTAATATAAATAGCCTTTTAACAGAGACTGTATTTCAGTGCACTTCAAGTCTAATTTTAAAAACTGAAATTTCATGTAACATGCTGTTGCACACACCTTGAATTACCTTAGTATTTTTTATGCTTCACTTTATACAGACCTGAATGGACTCTCATTGCTTTAATTTAAAACTAAATAGCATCAAATAAATGAATGATCAGACCATGGATCACACATTTATCTCTGAATCTTACCATAGAATAGTAACCATATTGACAATGATTACATTGATCAACCATATTGACAATGATCACACAACCTGCAGTTTTAGGTGGAGTCTGGTCCCTCTGTATATATATCTACTGTGTGTTGTCATACAACCACACTCTGTGTCTTTTGTATACAGTCAGACGTTGTACAGTTGAAATTACTCCACTCATTGCCTCACTTTGGATGCCACCCAAAACTGAGTCCTCACATTACTAGTTGTTGGAGAGAATGGCTGCCGATTTTACAAAGTTGACAAACCAGGCTATTCTTTGTCAGTAGTTTTTTTTTATCTTTACAGCAAAACAAGTTCTCAGATGCCCTCGTGTGTTGTGGTAATGTAAACTGCTTGGCACTTCAGAGATATAGATTTTAGATCCAGTAATTTATTTAGCCTGGCTAAGTTTGAATCATAGAGTCTGCAGGGAAACCATGTCGAACTGGTTTGCTTAGCGTGGCTAACAATGGCAGAGCTAGCACTACCAATCAATCAATCATCTTTATTTGTATAGCGCTAAATCACAATAAACGTTATCTCAAGACACTTTTACAAACAGCAGGTCCACACTGTACTCTATGTTAAATTCTGAACAGAGACCCAACACCAAGACAGGATAAGACTCAGCCTTACCCCACCTTTATCCACCATGAGCATTGCACCTCGCAGTATTTAGTTAGTTAGTTACAGCGGCGAGGAAAAAAAACTTCCTTTTAATAGGCAGAAACCTCGAGCAGGACCAGACTCATGTTAGACAGGCATCATGCCTCGACCCAGTTGGGAAAGAGGGATAGAGGAGAATTACAGATACAGGGAGCGGTGATAGTGATGAGACAAATAGTAGAAGCTGTTGGAGTCCAGCACGTCCGTATCAGCTGGCGTCTGGAACGTCTACAGCAGGAGAATGCCTACGGCAGCTCAGAGGAACCTATGAAACAATGAAGCTCAGGGACTCGAGAAAGGTCATGGTTAGTAACTTTCAGTGGGACAGGAAGAGTTAAAGTAAGCGATGGGGGGAAGGGGGGGAAGGGGGTGAGATAGGATACCAGTGTGTCAGTTTGCCAGTTCCCACGGCAGTCTGAGCCTATGGCAGCATAACTAAGAGCTGGTCCAAGCCTGAGCCAGCTCTAACTATAAGCGCTATCCAAAAGGTACGTTTTAAGCCTAATCTTAAACCTAGAGAGGGTGTCTGCCTCCTGGACCCTGACTGGTAGATGGTAGCACTACCAGCCTTTGGTCCTCTGAAGGTTAACGTCCACATGACTGTACTTGTTGCCCATTGCGCCATTCATGTGACCAAGACACAGCAACAACTTCTCAATCATAACACTGCCAATCCGTGCCACACTACAAGAGGCCATCTATCATGTGTGCTGGTAGAGCAGTATAGCATCATGGAAGTCATCATTAACAGTCCAGACTAGTGGAAGGCACAACATATGACTGGCATTTTGGGCAGGCAATAATAAACAACATGACCAACTCATTTAACCGGCTTGTAGTTCTGGCACAGACTACTAATCATTTGGCGCTTATCCTTAGTCATCACAATACCAGTATTTTTTACTTTGATATGATAATAGTAAAAATCATACAACATCAATACTTTGTACAGCAGCAAAAAAAAAATACAAATAATGGGAACCCAAAATTGTTTTTTGTCTTAGTTGCAACCTTTACACAGTGCTGGTACAGAAAAAGTCTCTAAACACATACCAACCCATTATTATAGAGAACAGTTAACCCAAAAAAGTGTTTAGAAAATTTTGAAAATATCACTGATCACTCATAATCCAGAGTGTGTGGTGATGTTTGTATCTGTAGGGAACACTCCCTCCGTCTGTATTTAGGGATTTTGACATTATCTGGCTGTGTTTGGGTCATGTCTGTGTGTCAGTCATCGTGTAGCTGTGTAGAGCAGCAGATCAGGACCAAAAGAAAAGGACAAGAGGACATTGCTCTCTCTCTCCTCTGCTCTCTGTTGGTCTGCCTCAGTATCTTCTGACCTGTGATTCAAACGGTTAGTGTATGTGATGGCCATGTAAGAGCTGCAGGTGTAACAGAAGGCTGAGCAGTGACACACACCAGAAAGGGTCAAGAGCAGCTTGTGTGGCGATAAGGAAATTCTTTAGAGTGTAACGTCTTTGAAAGAAAATTATAAAAGGAAAACGTCATGTCGAATAGAGATGAAATGCTGCTTTCCTCTTCTGATAATTCACAGAATCTTTCCTTCATTAACCAGCAGATATGATTAAAGACATTTCTATGTTTGTTTTACGCTGGACTCTTCAGCAGTATCATGCTTACTGTTATCTGCTCGTTTTCTAACATGTTATCAAAGCTAGGATGCACAAATCAGTGGACCAGACGTTCACTTCTAACTTGAAGGTTTCATTCGGTCTCTTGGACTTCAGATATTTGCACGGTGAGAGGCCGATCTATTGAAGAGATATCAACTGAATGTACTGATCTTTTTTCTTCTGCAGCCTGTGACTACCTAGGGGAAAGGATGGCCTCTCTGTTTGGGATAACATCAGCTAAATATCAGTATGCTATCGATGAATACTACAGGATGAAGAAAGAGGTATGTCCCGCTCAGGTTTCTGTAGTTATGAATCCATTCTGTATTGTTTGATCAGCTGATGTCATTCCTTCTGGTGTCAGAGGGAGGAAGAGAAAGAGGAAACCCGTCTGTCAGAAGAAGCGGAACAATCCTTCGACCATATGGACCATCCTCAGAAGGATGAAGATGAACCAATCACCGCGACCGATCGGTCAGATGCAGCCAACCCTCAGCCTGGTGTGACATATCAGATCGAGAACGAAAATCATGCACCTTCAAGTACCATCACAGTCCCTGCTATCGTCACAGCGACCTAACCACGCATGAAGAATAGAGGTTTTGTGCTTCAGTGTTTGTTTGTTGCAGGTACTTGTTTCACAGAGCACCGTTTGGTTAGTGTACAACACAGCTTTAGGGGGGCAGAGCTGCTGTATTATTGTTTGGTAAGGGTGGCAGTGGTGAAAATTAGTCTTCTGACTGTTTTGCAACAGAGTAGCAGCTGATGGAGTAACTACTGGAGGAAGAGTATTTGGGTCCAGCTTAATGAAGAAAAAGTGTGCAATGAAAAACAGCTTTGGTGAGAAAGTGTCATTAATGTGCCAAAATTGTTAGCTTGTCAGGAACAACAGTGGCCAGTTTGATTAGTTATGACTACAGCTTCAATGATATATTGATTTACTGATCATATTCTTTATTAGATGAACAAGTTGGTGATTTTCCAAGACGGAAATGTTGAACATTTTCTTGTTTCAGCTTAGGAATTCACTGTTTTGGGGCATTCTGTTAAACTGCTGGTTTAACAAGGCATCACTTCGAGCTCTGGGAGATGAGCATTTTACAAAAGTTTGTCATCTTCTAGACCTTGTTATTTACTTTTTAATCAAAAATAAGCAGGAGATTGATTGATGATGAAAATAATTGTCAGTTGCGGCCCTAGTCACAACATTTCCAGCAGCTGTTACGTCATCAGCTGCTGCAGAAGCCTGCCGAACAGGAACCTTTGTGGAGTGAAGGGTTAATGTTTCTCCCCTGTGCCTCTGATGGACCTGACACTGTGCCTAAATCATCATTACAGCTAAGTCACTAACACATCTAGACAGAGCATATCTTACATATTTGACAAAGGATGTTTGTAAAGGTGCAAACAGCCTTTGATTTGTCGGGTCCTATCAGCTGTCTCAAATATTTGCTGCACACACAAACATCTGTTTCGTCCAGATCTGCTCAAACTGGTGCAGTCTTGTTACACCTGGTTGCATCTAAGTGTAAGCCGTTTTAACACTCGCTCACCTGTTCAGTTTCCATCTACTGTGTGTTTGTCTTAATGTGTGTTACGCTTGTATTGCACTTAAAGTCCATGTGGAAGCACTGAGTAGATTTAACATTGCTCATGGAATCATCTGTTGACTGCGAGACTGTCTGTTTTGTCAAAATCTATTAAAACGGGTTTTGTTGTATATTTCTCCGATCATCCACGATGGACTCATGCATAGTGGATATGTAATGTGTCCACCTTTAATACTTGCAGGGAGCGTTGTAACACTACGTCTGTATAAAGAAATGCAAACTTACATTTTTAACTGTTTTTAGTACTGGTTTTGATATATTTATGTATTTATTTAACTGGACTGACAAAGCACTTAATTTAAGCATTTTATATTGATTTGTAAATTAACACTGGAATGAACTGTTAATAAAATTCTAGTTATGTCTGACTTTTCTCTTTGTTTCTTATTCCATTTGTTGAAATGTTGCTTTGAATTGATTTTATCAACATTTAAGAGCTTGTATTGACTCCCTACAAACGTCCAGTGTAGGGATGTTCCAAAACAAGAAATTTAAATTCAAAGTGTGTCTGTCCAACTTGTCCAAAGGAAAAAAAATTCCAAACAGTCAAAATTGAGCCCAATTTACTTAACATGGTTGGATCACTGGATCACAGTCTGCAGGTAAACCATGCCAAATTGCTTTGCCAAGTGTGGCTAAGGTTAGCAGAGCTAGCACCACCAGGCTTCAATCTTCCTTGCAGGTAAACATCTATATGCCTTTGCTGGTGACACATTGCTCCGGTCAAGTAGTTATATGCCAGTTTAACCAGACAAAGCATGCATACAACTTTATTTACATTTTCTAGATCAAAATAATGAGGGGTGGGGCGCACTGGTGGCCTAGCGGTCTAAGCGCCCCACGTATTGAGGCTATAGTCCTCGTTGCAGAGGTCGTCAGTTCGACTCCCGGCTGGTCGACCATTTGCTGCATGTCTTCCCCCACTCTCTACTCCCCACGTTTCGTGTCTCTCTCCAGCTGTCCTTGCAATAAATGTGAAAAAGCCCCAAAATCTAACTTAAAAAAAAATAATGAGAGAATGTGTTACTCATCTGTGCTTGTTTACATCCAGGTAGTAGAACGTTATAGCATTGTGGTAAAAGCCATTAACGAGAGCTACAGCCCCAGAAGGTGGCTGTAGCTTAGACACAACATGTGACTAGTATTTTGCTGTCAGCAATTAAATAATTTGTTTAACAGTCCAGTAAGTCTGCCTACTTGCAAAGGTGACTTAGATTAATAGTTAAGTTGACTAACCCACATACCCCTGGTCCAGCATAACATCTGGATTATTCTCCTCATTCAGTGTTGGCAGTGTTGTTGTTATGTCTGCTTGTTGAGTCATAGTGTTGCTACAGTACGAGTGATGTGACGGGTTGTCTTTATCATGGGCAACAAAGAGCCTGTGTAGTTCTGTTAGCAGTCTGCTCTGAGGTCAGAGACCTTGTCCAGTCACTGTACAATGTGTCCATTGTCAGGTCAGAGTGGGTTTCTGTGGTCCAGAACGACCTCCACAGCAGGAACGCCCTCACGGATACTCACATGCTCAACAGTCCGACATGCAGAATGGAAACTGGACAACATGCAAAGCAAAGCGTGAGCTGGTATCACTGATGGTGGAGTTTATGTTGACCTTGTCACAAACTCTGTAATGATTTTTATTTTATAGCTTTAAAATAATTTTTGTCCCAACTCAGTCTTGCATTTCTGTATAAAGCTTTTTTAATTATAAAAGCTTAATGTGTGCAAATAGTTTTCAAACTGTTCCCAGGACAAACCAAACCCTTGTCTCAAGACCTGAGAAAAATAACACTGCATCACATTTTCAAAATACCATTGAAGATGATTTTTTTCATTTGAGACACGTTTCTTATTTCTCGTATACTGTCAAAAAAAATATGTAGGCGTAGAAACTGTCAATTGGGAGGCAACTTCCACTTCCTCTTAAGCTTACTGATGAACATTTTCCAAAATGCTGTCAAAAAGATAAAATCAAATCCACACACACACAACCATGTGTTTTTTTGTTTTTATTTCTTGAAGGGGATTTTAAGCTTTGTGCAAGACTTAATATGTATCTTGGATTTTTTGCTGAACATCAAGCAGATATTCCAGGAATTTATTAAGTAACAAACTTTTTCAGATTGTGTTAATTTTGACCAAACCAAGCTTGCTTCTCCCTGCCATCTATTAACAGCTGGATCAGGCTGCCTTTATAACCAACAATTACATCAATGGTATCAATCTCCTCTTCTGACTGTCAGACATGAAAAAACACCTTTTCACTGGATAATGGTTAAACTGTTAGATAAAAGATTTTTAATTTAAGCTCCACCACATTACTCATCAGCAGATGGAGTTTGCTGTGGATTGTTACCTTATAAGGTCAAACATGTATTCTACTTTTAAGAATAACTTTTGTTTAAAAAACAAAATAATTTGGGTACAGTTATTGTGATCCTCAATTAAAAAGTTCTCGTGGTTTCCCTCATGTTTTGTTTTTCTGGAAGTAAGTGCCGTATGCCTCAAAGGATAACAGGAATGTTAAGTTTCTCTTTCAAGATGACTAACACATCCTCTGCTTTCCCTCTGGTCTGGGAAAGTCATATTTTGGGAAACTTTGTAACTTTTTAACGATGCAAGCTCACAAACCAGACATGTCTATGAAGCCTGCCAGTGGACTAGTTCAGTGTTTGGTGGCTCCTGACACTTTGCACCATGTCATTATGGTGGTACCGTGATGAGACAGCTCACCTCTCCTGGAGTCAATCCATACAACCTGGCCACACAAGAAAGCTTCACACAACATCCAGTCTGACGGACAATAACACACTGACCACCATGACCCATGAAACCCTGCTGAGAATTCATCACGCTGTTATTGAACCATTATCTCAACTTAGATCTGAGGGGCATGTGTTTTAATTTGGGGCTTTTCAGGTCAGATATTTGTCAAAATTAGAGTGTGTTTTACTATTTTTTATTATTTTGGGGGAGGGGCTTTCCTCCATGGGGCCTGACATGGGCCACCACCATGTAGGCTGAAAAACAATGAAGGGGTGGTGTGAGTTGGACAGGTTTGGCTATTAAGGTATTTCTGTGTGATTCAGGACTAATGTGGACAAATCAGAGCTTTCAGAAAGCTCTCAGTTTTTAAATGTTAAATGTACACTTCCATGTAGACATAAACATAAAACATGAGCAGGAAAATATTAATTAAGATATGTTTTTACAGACACAGGTAGAGTCAGCAGGTCATTTGCTGGCAGGGGCTGCAGGTGAAGGCGACTGCAGGTTGCTTGTAGTGACCTGCGAGTTGGAAGTATCGGAGGCAGCCGTCTTTTATACACCTCTTACGTCACTGTTTTTCATTGTTTTTCTCTCAGCCCCAAACGTAGCATTACTACTTTGCAAACAGCATGCACTGTACCACATTCAAAATGTAGACTAAGTACTCCACTAAATCTATGCTGCTGTTGTGTGCTTATTCCTGCAGTCCTCTAGGACTCTTTAAAAAATGGCTGCTTTCACACTTAACTTGAAATAAAATGTATAAGATGAATAACTAATGAAAAAAAGGAGTATAGGAGGAATTATTATCCTTGGAAGAAGGATCAAATATATAATCATAATAAAATTCTGATAATAATAATAATAATAATAATAATAATAATAATAATAATAATAATAATAATAATAATAATAACTTTATTTGTGGAGCACTTTTCAAGAACCAAGCTACATAGTGCTGTACATGGGCAGCAAAATAAAACAGGCAGTTCGTAAAATCAAAAGATAAAGAAATAAAACAAATTTAAATGACATAAAATTCCCCTAAAATAATTAAATTAAATTAAACTCAGATAAAATCAGGAAAGGCTCTACGATAAAAGTATGTTTTCAGAAGAGATTTAAAACAGATCACCGATTCAGCAGACAAGATTGCTTGTATGTGAGCTGTGTCTCTAACATAATTGAATTGTATATTTGCATTTAAAGACAAATACACAACTTTTTTGACTGTGCAGGCAGATAGCTATTTCTATTTTTGTTCATATTTTCTCTCCTTAAGAGTTTCCAGCAAAGTTCTGCAGTCCCTTGTCAATCCACCAGAAGGCAGTAGTGTATTTAACAGACGAGAATAACTGGGGTTACAATGGGCCATGAACATCATTTGAGGTCAAACAAAAATGAATACAAATAAACAAAAATGACGCAAGTCTGCATGATTTTAGGAGAAGTTTGAAAAACCCTCTATGATGTGACTTTCAGTGAAGAAGAGAAGTCGTGATTAAAAATCAATGACACATGGAAAACATTATTTAAGAGAATGCATGATTGATGCATGGTCTGTTCAAATTAAGAATAAGGTTATGTGCGCATGGGTTTTATTAACAAACAGTGGGCAGCTGCAGGGAGCACTTTTTTTAAATGTAGAAGCTTACTTTTGAGCAACATGAGACACACAGCAGTCATCAGGCAATCAGTGATTAAGAGGGAAAATCCAGAGTTGAGAATTCACAATGCCATTCCTTGTGACTGAGTGTTTACTGCAGCAGTCATAAAAGTGATCGCAAAGAGTTGCCCGCGCATGAGCTACATCTGCACTAAAGGGTCTGTCCCAGACTTCAACTTTTCATGTCCGATCCCTCTGTGTCCACTCGCTGGCCTCCAGCTGTCTGCTGCCCCAAACATACCTGACATTTTTGTGGGCTATGAGTGGTGGGGGTGGGGAGACCAGTTAAGCATTTTCACATCTGATTTAGTCAAAGGTGGTCTATGAGTCAACCCTATGTCCTAAAATCATCTACACTCGCTGCACCTGACCGCCACATGTGTTGATACATGCACTCTTGGTGATAGGGGCACTTTTAGTAATCAGAGAGCACATGCAAGTTAGTCACTCAAAAATGAGTGTTGCAAGTAGACACAGATTGTGCTGCAGATGCAAAATGCCCTGCAATAAACGATTTAGCATCTACTCCTGGTGAAAGAGACATGAATGTACATAAAAGAAACAGAAACAAAGGTGAAGGGTAAAGACCAAAAAAGACAGTGAGACATATAGAAAGACAGAAGGAGGGAGGATGATGAGAACAGCAGCAGCCCCTTTGATGTGGGCCTCCGCGGGGCCCTGTGTGTCTCAGACGAGGCAGGCCTGCTGAGGGAAGGGGATTTCCAGCACCGCCTGGTCTGCTGTCTCGCCCCCTTAGCCTTAGCTTCCTCCGTGGGCTAAAGCTTAAAAACACAGAGAGATCGGGTCACACCAAGACACAGACTTTGAGGGCAAACAGTCACAGGGGTTAGCATTTTAGTAATGCAACACTGTTTTATCACTGCATCCCTTCATGGGTAAAGTGGAGGAGTAGATGTCAGGTAATAGTTGTAGGACTAGGGCATAGCTGCTTTGTTTTACATTTTCATCCAAGAATCGCAGCATATTTTTAATTCATTAAATTCAAATTTAATTACAATTTTTGCATGCCAGAAAATTCCAACATTTAGGATTATTATTTTTTTTATTTTACAGATTATAAATACATACCCAAAGCATTTTTCGTGCATGGTTACAGCCTCTTCTCCAATGCTGCAAAAGATCCCCTGCATATCTTCAAACACTTAATGCAATTAACACTACACTCCCACACTCACACTCTGCCTGCACACAGTGCCCTACACACACCCAAACACACATGCACACACCCATATGCAGAAATTCAATGTCTAAAAGTACTCGGCACACACACACACATGTACACACACACACACGCACACACTGGGTTGTGGAAAGTCCCTGGCACTCGCTGCATCTATCTCAGCTGCAAGTCTGCTGGTACAGGTGGCTAATACAACGACAACAATGTTATAACAACAAAAGCGTTTAACCTGCAGCTTCTATAGTGCTCCAGCGACTTGTGCATTGATTGATCTGCAGGTGTTTGAAAAATAAAAGATTATAAATATAAAGAAAGAAGAATTAAATGCAGATAAAAAATGGGGCTTTCTGGTTATCAAGGGTTCATCGTGCAAGAATTTCCTAAATGTAGACATTCATTCTGCACGACGATTGCAAAACCAAAGAAGAAAAAAATATCATTGCATCTATTAATGATTAACGAAAGATATTTTATAGAAGATGAGAAGATAAACAACAAAAAATGTGGAACAGATCATATCAAAAACAGAGAAGGCCAACTCTCAGACACGTAGAAGTCCTGCATTCAAACCTTTCTGAAGTGGAAGTGTAAAAGTACTGTCAGCTAATTTAACTTGAAGTTTTAAAAGAAACAGTTCTCATTCTTCAGTTTAAGGTTCCTCAAAGTTTAGTTATACATAGATTACTGTTTTTGGATCAGCTTTATTAACGTGTATGTTGCATTTCACTGATGTAGCTGGGTTGACACAATTTTAATGTCTTTGTGGACGGTTGTGTACTTTAAAATACAAAAATGCATGCATAAAGTGTATGGTATTGTGCTGTATCATGTTGTACCCTACCACACAGTAACATATGTTTTTAAGTGATCATGTTGTCTCATATTGTCATGTCGTACTGTATCATATGGTGCGGTACAGTATCATACCGTATGTATTATGTCAGAACACATCAAATTATATTGTACCAAATCATAAATTGTATGTGTTAATCTTATAACAGTTGACTTTTAAAAGCCATGATATTTTCATCATTAGCATCTGATCTGTCTGCCAAGACACAAGCAATGCATCTCTGTGATAGTTTGTATTGGTTGAGAGGCAAAATGTGCAAACTGTTAAATGTGTCACTTATGCAACAAGTGCCCCACATGTACTCATTCTCTCTGTCTACATGCATCTTTCTCATCCTCACTGAGAAACTTTTCTTGATGCATGACATAGATAAAGACACAACCAGCTACCAGTGGGACAACAGTTTAATATTTGACCTTTGCATTATTTTGCTGCTGTGAACTTTTAAAGTTGAATCAAATCATTGATTTATTCTAGCTTGGGGATAAATAAGAAAGCATATTTAATTTAGAACATTTCTAGTTTTGTTCAACTCTTATAGTAAAAATGAGTAAAATGTCACCAAAACTAGTTATTTCAGAATCTTAAAACATAGCTGTCAAAATTAACAAGAGTGTAGTCAAAATATGTAATATAATTCATTTTAATTCAAAATATTGAATTACATTAAATTGGTTACATTTCCACTACTCTCAGAAGTGTGCTGCTCTATTTTCTGGTGGTTTCACAACCTCTACAAAGTCTAAAAATACAGTAAACAGTTGTAATTTATAAAAAAAATATTTGCTGTAAAATAAAGAATCCACCTTTGATTTCCTGGTACTCAGATTTCCTCTTGGAAAAATAAGCAGCTAGTGTGATTATGTTAGCCTTTGGACCTGACTGGTCAGTGGGTGTTTTTGTTTTGCAGGGTGGAGGCCTGCTCCCTTTTTCAGAATGGCTTATGTAACTACTGGTCACAGCAAAACGGTAGTGAAACATCCTCTGCAGAATAATAAGCCCGTATGGGTGGAGCATGTTCCTGCAAAGGACCCTGAGGTCCAGATGTACACTTTAGGTACTTTCCACACACACACACACACACACACACACACACACACACACACACACACACACACACACACACACACAAACACACACATACTGTCTGTCACTCATGTTTCACATTTGACACACAACAAGCGGTGTGAACAGGGCTTTGAAACATGGAAGCAGTAAATATGTCTGCCCCCCTCCGAGCCAATGACAAATAGCTCAGCTTGTGGTTGTCTGTTGTTGGTCTCATAAATAACAGAATAGAACCTCTTGAAATAAAACTTACAATGATCATTCACAAACTACAGACTACACAACACAACTACTTTGAATTCATCCTCTTTGGAGGGTCCTGCTAGAAGCAATCACATTTGATAACCAGTTTTGTTGCATACACTGCTAGCAAATCTGATAATTTGTCACAGTGACAATAACACTTCAAATACATGTTTTAAGCATCAGATCTTTAAATACTATGGTGTGTTTGAGATTAATTGGACGGACTGACCTGTACAGTTCAGTCTGATTCAGAGTTACACTTTAGTTTGTCATGAGCCATGCAAAGTACTGTGGCCCTAAACAAATTAGTAATAGTCTTTCCGTTGAAGCACCAAAGTACTTTGTGATCTGGGGTGCAGAATTTTGTATAAAAGTCCAACCACAAGTTCATGCAGCCTTGAAGTATACAAAAGAGTTTCTACAAAGATTTGTATCCTTCTGTATTGTGTTACCACCTGGCTCAGGGCTGTTAATAAGGAGGGAGGCCACACACAGATAAAGCAGTCCAAAGTATTATTCATTTAACAGAAATAATCAAACCCATCAGATAACTTGTGTCATATGTCAGTTGACGGGTCATCACAATTGATTTTGTAAGGTTCTTCAGTGCAATTGTAGAAAACTATTTATTTTCTTGAAGGGTAGGGATGTAACAAAATCCAAAATATACAAAGAGACGTGGTCCTCGTGCTGCCACATGCTGTCTGGAGGTTTGTTAATTATTTTTGCGTAATAAATAGCGCCCCAAGTAGCTCCTATCTCTTGTACTGAGGAGAAGCAAATGTGCTTGAGCAACTTATAACATGAATCAATGGATGCCTGAGGGTGCAAAAGATTGCACTCCAGACCTGCAATACATGACTAAATACTTTCTTTAGACATGTTTAACATCTCTTAAATCTACGTTTTTATTGCAGCTGATTCATTGTATTATCTAGCTTATAATATGTATCTTGATTTTTTTTAAAACATTAACATTTTTAAACTTTTCTTTTTTTTTTCGTAGTTAGTACTGGTTTGCAGTCTTTCATGGTTTGCGCCCTAGCATCCTCTATTTAACAGTCGCCTGTTATCATAATTATTTGTTGTTTCCATAAAAGCAACCCCTACATCTGGACCTGTCATTGTTTGCTTTTAAAAAAAAAAAAGATAACTACAGCATTAACCCGACAAAGTCAACGATGGGGCAGCTGTGGCTCAGTGGCAGAGTGGGTCGTCACTCCTTTGGAAGGTTGGGGGTTCGATTACAGGACCTGCTGTCCCCATGGCAAAACACTTAACCCTGAAATGGGGTCTCTGTGTGAAAGATTAAATAATACTGATGGCCCTTTTACAGATCAGCCTGTGCCATCATTTTATTTATTTATTTTTCATTTGAAAGTTAGCCAAAAGGCTAGTTTACATCCATAGTCCCTTGCCAGATGTTAAAAAAAAGGGAGAGGAGAAACCAAAAACACAAACAAAGAGGAAAAGAAGAAAAGAAAAGAAAACACATTAGAGTACAAATAACACCATATGATTAAAAATGACTAAAAGCTACATAAGGAGATGACATGACAGCCTTTGAGAGGCCATGGACATAAGATACATGGAGCAAGACAATCATATAGTGCCACAGCATATATCCAGTATATCATCAATATGAAACTCCAGATTGTGCTTTGACTAATGTGAATAACAGAAATTATTTGAAAGCGGAAGCCTTTTACATTTCTGTAGTTTAACAGACTCATTTGGAAAGGAGAACACAGACCTATTTATAGATAATGTTGTTTCTGTCTGTCCGTCATCCACATGCTCGATACAGCAGTATGTTAAATCATACAACCTGTCAAAAGGCGTATCAAGAAGCAAAGGTAGAGTCCATTTGAGTCAGAGCATGTGAGTCATCAAGGAGTGCTCAAGTCATGAGGAATCTGTGCAAAAAAAATTACACCCATCATGTGACAGGACTAGATTTCATGGAAGGGGATGCAGGTGGAGGAGGATGTGAAGAATTATTTGCTCCAGAGTAAGTCGAGCAGTGATTTGCATATTAGCATAGATAAGTGTCACAAGAACAACTCGTCCTAAATCTTCAAACCCAAATACAAGGAAGTCTCCAGACATTCTGGCAGAGAGGAAACTCCCTGCCTTTGTTATGCTCTAGAAGGCCCACGCAGCAGGGAAACAATAGATATATTTAGCCCTTTGTTAAATATAACCCATTTACTCACACTGTTAAACTTAAATTGATATTTACATTGTTTGCAGGCTCCTTTTGTAAGACCAAACTTGTCTCCTGCTGGCTGCTTTAAAAGGGCTTGTGGCTGAAAGCTTTTCTTCCTTGTCTTTGTTACAGCTGGGACATGTGTGGTAAGGTGCATGGAAAGCCAACAAAATCAAATACAGACTCACAGCTAAGTGCTTGTTGTGTCTGTGCCTCGTGCAGTACTGTATATTTACAGAACGACCTGGCTCTTTTAACCTCCCCTTTAAATGTCCTTAAAACAAAAGGTCCCACGCCGTCTCAGGTCACTACCAGACCAGCCTGTTTGTCTGTCTGTGGGGGAAACAGAGGGAAATATGAGAGGAAGAACAGAGGGAGGCAGTCAGGCAACTCATTGTCCCGAGTTGAGGATTCAGCAGGACAAAATATACTGAGACACGCAGTGAGAGAGGAATTCCCCAAGTAGGTTCAAACGGTTGCAGATGTGCGCCGGGACGACTGCTACTGCACACATCTGGGCCAGAAAGCTTCCCCACACGCCTCCTCTTCCATCCTCTGAGCTCTCTGTGTCCCGTCTTTATAACAGTGCCCTACGCTCTACCCTGGAAAAGCAATTAGGTAGAACACATGGCCGGTGTAAACTGCAACTCGCCAGGAAGGCAGCCAGTTTACCAGCTGCGGCGGATCCACAGCGGAGTGTGGATCATGGGAGGCCTGAAAAGACCATTATTTTGGCAGCCTGGAGGAAAGATTTGGCGGAGGGGAAAGTTTGGGGGATTTCAGAAGGGAGAGAAGCAGCCTCTAAGTAGGAAAGTGCTACTGGAGGTCAGCAGTAGTCAGCCACTTCTGCAAAAGTACTCTTTTAACTTACAACACTTCTGCAGGTTTAGTGCTGCAGTAGTCTATTGCAGCTTCTTTTTTAATTTCTTGAAACTACTTCTTCAAATTCAAGCTGCTTTCTACCTTTTTTGTTAAGTTGTATCTCAAACTGCAGAAAGCCTGTTCTTAAAAGCTCTGTATTCAGTTCCACAGGATTAAAAAGAGGTTAGAATTTGTTAGCGTGTATGTTTAGTAGCTTGTTGTTAAAATTGGAGTACAGTATGTTCTTTATAAACAGGGCAAACTGCCAAAGAGACATAATTGATCCGAATATAGCTGTCACACAAAGAAGAAGCATCCTTGGCATTTTACTCCTGCCACACACTTGTTATTTACCTCTTCAAAAGGCATGTGCACCTGAGTCTGTTTGACTTGTTTATACTCACTCAGAGACAAAAGGCGCTCCTCCTAGGCCGCATGCACACGCTCTACGCATGTGCAAACACACAGCAGTGGGAAATTCCCAGCAAAAATTCCACTCTAGCAGTCCTCTGTGAGCACATTCCTGTGTTTTTCAAAACATCTTGCTGCAGAAATGAAAGTCGAATTTACAGTTGTGGGGCAGTTTTGAAGATCCAACATACCCTCAAGCTAGCAATAAATCTTACTAGACTGAGGATATTGTGTGGAAGCTTATAACCCTGTTAGATTTACTGGATGCAGTTCACGTAGGGAATGTAGGAGAGCATGAAAGAACAGGCAGAGTACGAAGGAGGACGAGGATGGCACCAAAGGATTTAATTGAAAATGCATTCTTAAGACTATTTAAAAAAAATGAATGGCTGATCAACAAATCTGATTACATCTCTGAATTGTGTCTGTGCTTGTATTGAACCTTTAACAGCATCGTGGCTGACCAATACGTACAGTCACATCAGTTCTTCACTTTTTAGGAACCGTTTCCTTATTTCCAAATTCCCCTAAAAATCCCTGAAGTGACTTCACCACTGGATGTACGTATTTATAACTCTCTTTGACTATCTAACATGACCAAATAAGATAGATGAGAGCATGTTTTTGCATTTGCAGACAATGTGGACACCCAATTAATGAATTCATATGTGTTTAAAGGGGATTTTTGTAGGCGTGCAGTAGTCTGCAGAAAATGAGTCAAGCATTTTGGTGACTTGGACCTTTCATAGTTTCTGCCACAAGTGAGTCCATGAAGTGTCATGAACAAGAATCATTTAATATGTGGTAAAACAGCAGTATCATTGTTGTTGGTATTTCACACACTGGTTTGATGTCATTTTGATGTATTTCTTTCAGCGTCATGTTTGTAATGGCCCACAGAACAGTTGGTTTGGCCACTGCTGCACAGCACAGTTAGCGTTGGTGAATCCAGCAGGGTGTTTCCTCTTTTCTTAAGCCATCAGGAGATCACTGACTTCACTCTGTTATTACTGAAGCCACCAGAAACTAGCCGCCAAAATTACTCTTTACATGGGTTTTACAGGTTTTGCATCAGCCATCCACTGTACCTGGAAATCTCTTTAGTTTCCACTTGTAGAAATTTAATTCAGTATGGCGTGGAAGAATGGTCACTTCAATGTATCTTGGATCGTCTACTTTTTGACAGGGGTAATTTTAAAATTAGCTTTTATAAAAGTTTTTCCATTAAGTCAAACAAGAGGACTGCAATCAGAGGCATACCTGCCTGTATCAAAAGGTTGCCAAATAGAAAACTGAAATCTATGCTCAATATGTTGAAGTCACACAAGTCACAATATGTATAACAAGGACAGGCTCCATGCTAATGCTAACACTGCTAACACTAAACAATAGACTACAGCAGATCTATTAAATAAAGTTTTCGACCGGGCCAGATTTAAAGACGAGGATGATTAACCAGGCCTGACAGTTTTCTTCTGCTTTTTTCAAAGGCAAACTTTAAATTACTGCAAATGACTGTATTAAAATAAACATTGATTATTGTTGACATTTTAAACACTTGTGTTAACATATCTGGCAGAGACACACTGAAACAAATGATTATTAAACCAGCAACCAGTGCTATCGCTGCATAGACCAATTTCATCCATGCACGCACTCTGTCACTGCTGCAGAGTCTGTAAATGGCCTCTTCTTCTTTGCCAAGATCCATGACCTACAGATGGAGGCAGCTGGGGCTCTTTGTTGGGCTGTGCAGGACCGCAACAGGATTGTATGTTGTATGTCCGTATGCTGAAGAGAAACTCTGTACTATTGCCTTCCTCTCTCATACTCCTTTGGGAAAGTTGGTCAGGAAAGTTGGGTTTTATTTCAACCTGATGTCTCAGACTTGATATTCTTTAATTTCTGCAACACAACTCATTGCAAATGAGCTGGTTTTGTGTTTGGAGTTTGCAGTTACAAATAGATACACATTTTCAAAAGCTAGGATACTACGCATGGTCTGAATATTTGATCAAGACTATTCCATAAACCTCTGTTCTGCATACGTGGAACTCTCAACAAAGATAGTAATGAAGTTAAGATGGCTCACTCGCAAGTTACTTTTCATGCACACTGTATTAGCTGTTCAAGTGGGGTTTTTTTTCATGTATTGAATTCATATACCGGTCGGGTTGGGGCCTCTCTGAGGTTGCTTGCTGGCCGGATTTGGCCTAGGGACCGCCAATTGCATAGCCTGGGACTACAGTTATAAGGGTTATCACATTCCAGTGAAATGAAAAACATAACTGCTCTTCAAGTTACAATGTTAGCAAAGCTCCCAAGCTGGCAGTCCATTGGATGGAAAGTTTCTTTTGTCTGTAAAAACAGTGCGCATGGTTAACATCTGCTGCTGCATGCACCACCTATGTTAGCGACCATCTGCTAAACACAGAGGAAAATGAAGCAGCTAAATGCTTCAGCTCACCCTCACATGACCAGAAATAACAAGACAGTGACAGATGTATTTGAACTAAAATAAGGTTATTAAATTTGTTATGATTGTAGCGAACACATTGTTTGCATCCTGGGTGTTTTTAGCCGTAGCCATGGCCCAACCTTGTTCTCTGGTTTAAGTTCAACAAAATGAAAGACACAGCTTCAAAGCCTGAAGGCAAGGAGTAAAGTTGCACTTGCTGTCAGTGTGTGAGTAAAGGCCTGCGTGTCTAGTTTGCTCACTGCTATCATATGATGGGCATTAAAGGAACACATAATGAGATAGCTCAGCATGAGGCATAATTGACTGTAGATGGTGATACAGTGAGCAGGGTATGAGGCACGGCTGACAAAGCTCACCAGTAGAACCTGATAGTTAGGGCCTGTCTGAATACGCCTGCTGGGGAGAATGAAGAGGCTCTGTGCAGGGTACTCTGCCTCAAAAGACTGAGAGACTTCGAAAAAAGGAGAAGAAGAGGTTTTGGGTTTCCTGCTGCCCTGTGGCACAGCGTGAGACATGTTTACTTCCTCAAGCGGATGACTTCACTTCAGTTGTTGTTGTTTGAAGCCCCCATTTGGAGTTTACTTCAGGTCTAGTTGTATGAGTGTGTGTGTTTAACATGCCTACCTTTCATTTCTATATATTAATTATTAAATAACAGGCCTTTCTGCTTATGTTAAACTTAAGTTAATATAGTTATTCTAGAGGACAGTTTGGTTATATTCAAAAACTAGGGCTAGAATGTGGAAGTAATCTAGCTCTATGTTGATCTCGCCCACCATTCTGACATCCTGCAGCTTTATTTGCATATTTATATCATATTTATGTTTAGACAAACACCACGGACTGAGTGCTCTCTGAATTAAATGTCTGTGGGTTTAATCTGTGTTGTGTCTACGTCTCATATCATGTGCGTGTTATTTTTAAGGTTAATTTTCAAGTGACATTTAAAAGAGGATATGTGGGTTCACAACACGGATATCCCCCTTCCTTGCAAGGACTATTGTTACCATAGACACCTGTCCTCGTATGGTTCACACAGGTCTGAGCCCCTTCTTACTCACTCTTCTTACAATCAATTTGTACACTATGTTATTTTACAAGAAGGAGGTGAAATAGTTGCAAAGAAGGAATGAAACTGGTTAAAGATGGGGCTTCTAGGTCACTACTTTCATTGACCTTTAACATAAAATTTTGGTAACCAGTGTGATTATCTTAAATGTGTGAATCCAACACCATACAAGAAACCTTTGGAGGGGTTTTTCAATGACTGTTAAATGTCTGTGACACATGTGCATGTGATAATGTTAACCACTTTCTATTAACTGCACATCCTTATATAGTGAAAATGGGACAGGCTCATGTCAAAGCATGAGTCTTATTTCACAATCATCATGACTTCTGCAACAGTTTGCATTTAGCTCTAACCTCAGGTTAAAGCTCCTGTGAGGAGTTTTTAGATCGCTATGAAACTGATTTAAATTAATACTGGTTTCTTTAAGTGATCTAAAAATGCAAACAAGACCATCAGAAACAAGATTAATGATTTCTATGAACTAATGTTAATTTAAGAAATCAGAGGTCCTGCTTTGTCCACAAGGGGTGCCAAAATTAACACAAACAAAATGTCCCTAACAGGAGCTTTAAAGTGACTGCAGAGTCAATACAGTAAATGCAAAAGTATTCACGACATAAAAACAATTCTGGGTTTGTGTTAATTTCAACAAATTTTATTTGCATTTTACTTCACAAACAAATCTAGATACTGAGTTGATGATATAAGCTTTGAAGTTATCACATTTCTGTGATAACTTCTTATCCAGAATCCACATTTAATGCTTTTGCTAGGAGCAGTGGTTACTTATGAAATAGACAGAAATTAATATTGATGCCTCTTTTTGACCTACAAATGCAAACAAGACCATCAGTGTAAAGACTATACTCACCCTGAATAGCTGTTTTTGTTGTCTGGAATCACTCGGGTGGGGGTGATTAACTGCATTGCCTTTTTTGTTGTTTTGTTTTAAACATTTTCCACACCAAAGATTCTCCATAAGTCGTTTATTTAAAGGAAGGGCTGAGATATTTTTGTTCAAAACAGTACCGACACATACAGGACAAAATCTGAGATTAGAAGTACCACTGTGTTGAACCAAATGGTCCTTAGGAGCTTTAATAAGAGCTCTGTTTAAACTTTGGTGAGAGCTGTTTTGATGATAACATCGTATCCATGGGTCTTTTTATCTGCACAGCTGGTATCGATCAGTTACAAGGCTACAAACATGGTGTCAGATCAAGAAAAACAACACATTAAATGGGCGTCATGCATTTCAAACCACTCTTAGAGAGGACACGTTTGATAGCTTCTGCTACTTATTGTCTTGACAGGCATCTTAGGCTTGCAAAAGTAGTGGAGTTCAAAACATTACAGCAGAAGCACCGGTTTTCAGATTCCAGCCTGAAGCCTTTGTTGCAAACCGTCCCGTTTTTTCTCTTAACCTACCTCTCTTGCTTTTCTTACTCTTTAATATAATAAGGCTAAAATGCCCCCAAAAATGATTGCACAAAAAATGCATCTATATGACCACAGTGTACAGATAGCATCAACACTCAGGTAAGAAGTGATCATAGTGCAGGTCCTTCTCCTCCAGATGAGGACTGGACATTCTGATCTGATTCTACTCAAACTACATCTGGATGCGTTCACAGCTTTCAATGTTTTTTCTTACTCAAAGTGGAATTTCAAATACAACTACACACTTTGATATTGATGCCAAGTAAGTTTGGCCATGCAAACTGCAGACTGAAGTGACTTATGAAAGAAGGATGGGATAGTGAAATCAACTGACCCTCTTTTGTGTAATTCTAGTTTTATTTTCCAAGTCCAGCTCTTACATTGTATCACCATTTGTTGTCTCCAGCAAGTGATAACATCTGCAGCAGTTAAAAGAGGCTACAGTTGTGTTTTACTTTCTGTTAAAAGTAAATCAATTTAAGTTTTGTTTTCCTTTTCTCCCATCCCAGTTCACATCCAGCCCTTAGCTGGAGAAAAAAAAACTGCAGCAATATATGGAATTTGATCACAAAACCAGGATAATTCCTAAAAAGTACACGAACTGAGACTGATTGAGATGCCAGAATATTCAGGGCAACAGAAAAAACGTCCTGGCAAGAAGCTCAGTAAATAAAAACTGTATTAAATTAGAGCTGAACTGGCTGGTATATCTGACCAAATGTTTGAAGCCTTGGAGCTAGAAAGACTGGAATAAACACACATTTAGTAGAACCAAATACAAGGTTTAATGTGGTAAGTGTGTCTGGAAAGTTGCATCCATTGGGTTCCAGGTGTGATTTCATGTAAATGTTCTGCAGGGTAAAGCTTATCTCAGGACAACATTCATTGGGCGTTAGTCTGCATTGTGTTCAAACAGGGTGGATCAGGATTAAACCTCAATGACACTACACCACCCTACATATTTATGCGCTAAGCTGTCTCAGCAGCTCCCTTTAGCAAGTCTTGAATGACAAGATTTTATTTTGGGTTTTCCATTTTCTACCTAAGTAATTCCTTATGCCTTATTTGGGACACCACTAATTGCCACTCACCTCCGGGCTACTGTCCAACCAGAGTAGTGTTTGCGTGAGAACCCATCAGACAGTTTACAAGGAACAACATGCAAATTCTTAAGGTGTGTTGTAGAAGGAAGCCAGCAACCAACATTGTTATCATAGACATGCTTGGTTGAGTTATATCACTCTAGCATCTTTCTGCATTCCACCTCACAAAAGATAGGCCGTTCTTAGAAGCTGCTCACTACATGCACTTTCTTAGAAACTGTGTGCATGTGGGCTATAAAATGAGATCAAAATGTTGTGTTTGCTCTACTTTTTCATGCGCTTTTAAGAGCACAAAAACTAATGATGTGGGGAACACGCTTTGTGCAGAAAGTCACGTGTAGCAGATGGTTTTATGAGACATTTATTTGGGAAATTTTAAATTCTCTTGTAAAAATGTCCCTGGTTACGGAAAGAAATGCTGCTCAAAATGTTTATTACAGAATGACAGAATGAGTCCAAACTACTCATGTTTCATTTTAAGTTATGAGGCTGTTCAGAAAAGCTTCATCATAAAAATGTTTCCCTGATTGCCTAACATCTAAAATTCTGTACTTGGAAAACATGAGCCCAACTGGGGCTTTGCAAAGAGAAAAAGTATTTTCATAGATGGTGGAGATCCCCCTGCACTCCACAATGCAGCCCCACGCCTCTTCTCTGAGACCCGAGGGTGGGGGTCTTTTCTGGTTTCAGATGTGAATGCAGGGTGCAAATGCTGCTGCGGTACTGTATGAATGAGCCGTGCTTTTTTAGAGTAAGAACAGAAACAGTGGGAGGGAGAAAGATAGAGTGGAGGTGGGGAAGGGGACAGGAAAGGGGGAGGAAAGTGAAAGGTAGGGCAGAGGGCCTTTGGCATGGGTGGGGGATTTGCTGTCTAGGTACAGATATAACATGACTCGGGAGAATCTTACTGACTTCTGGTATTTAATATAAATCCAGCAACATCTGAATTATGCATTGAGAAGATATTTTAAAATGTTAATTTATAAAATTAATGGCATGTAAAATACTCAACTTATTCAATCATTGTATCTACTGTATTTTAATAGATGCATTTTGTAGAGTTGCAAACTATTCTGGAAACGCTTGTCTTATTTTTCTGCAGCTATGTTTGTTACATAACACTCCCTGTCCAGGATTTGACGAATACTTTTGCAATACTGGAGTTTGCATTAATATTTTGATGATGGTGATGATGATTATCTTTAGTTGCAAAAAAAAACCTTATTGCACACATCTTGTATGATTGGTCATATCCGATGAAATTAGTTCAGTGGTTGTATAAAAATACTCCCATGTCATATGTGGTTGTGTCACAAGCTGTGTATTTTTTAAAAGGAACTAAAGACACAGTCACTAAACAAGGGAACTTTTCGCTATTAATCTTGATCACAGTTTCATGAAATAAACCCAGATGATATTGCCAAATTAAGATTGAACACCTGCTTATCACACATCAGGACGGTGAGTCACAGAAAAGGAAGCAGACAGTTGTAATAGATACCTGAAGATCAAGGGGAAATCCATGATGATTCATGCACATTTGCATCTTTTTTCAGAGTAAGGAAAATGGATAACGAGTGCTTATAAAGTGATCTTTTTGTAATTTTGTTTGAAGGAATTGAATAAAACTAACTCATGTTCTGTATTTCACTTCATCTGGCTTGTTATATGATAAGGAAAGTAAACCTGTGGGATCAAAAGTGTCTCGGTTATACTCTAAAACAGCTTCTTTGTGCAGGTTTGCAGAGATTATGTTCGCATCTGAAGCAGGCTAACATAATAGAAACATATATTAGTAATATCATGTGTCAGGTAACGTTAAATCTTGCATAAAAGGGGAAGGGATGACACAAGTCTAACAACACTTGCCAGTTAATTAACAGTGTTCAACTTCTTTAAATCTAAGCTTCATCAATGAGGTTGCAATGTACTGTAACTATATGCCATTGTAAAAGGACTGAAGCTGGATTTCACTCAATAAAAGATCCACACAGGTAGTAAAGCCTGGCCTTTCAAAGCAGAAACTTGGCCAGTCATAGCCGGAAAAGTCCAGCTGTAACTGATAACATTGTTAATAACATGTACATGTTCCAGTTAGCCATGACCCTGACTTTTCTTGGGAGGAGCTTGGTAATTTCACAGAAAGAAATAAACAGGTGCAAATAAAACTAATATGGTATCCTTGTTCAATGCATGCAGGTGCAGCATCACAATAACATTGCACAATTGAACCCTCAAGGGTGGAGTTATCAGGTGGTTTGAGCTCACATTGTTGGGACAAGTCAAAAAGGCGGCAAAAACATGTGTACATGACTGATGTTTACAAAATATACAGTATATTTGTATATTTCGCAATGCAGATCATGAGATATCACTAATCCTTACTGTTTGATTGTAGGAGCTGACAAATCCTCATTGTTTTACTTCCTGCAGAGCACACTGATGTAAGCGTAAACAAAATAATTGTTTTTCCCATGAAAATATCCCACAAGGACTAGCTGACTTGAACACATGATATCAAAAGTGACCATGGTTAAAGAAGAATGTCCACATTCAGTTTTAAAATGATACTGGGTAAGTATAATGAAAAGGCCTGTTAATGCATTCATGTTGAATCTATTATTTTTGATGTTGGAGCTGACCAGTGTAGCCATTATCAAATCGTATCTTTTATCACTGTTGGATGGTTAAAGTTATGACCACTCAGTAGGCCCATAATTCATGATTATTTGTTTTTCTTATTACTTTTTTCAATGCTGAAATCAGCACATTAAAACTAAAACAGGCTATCAATTACATTTTGTGTAACTTAAAACCACCATCAATAGTATCCTGATTGCTGCAAAGAGTGATTTCTAGATACAGGATCTTTTCAGGTTATATATCAAATTTGTCCTCCTGTTTTTCCACAGTGGTGTTTAGTTGTGCATTATTGTCTCCTCCTGAAGTTTTGAGACAGAAATGACCAAAAAGTCAGTGGCTAAATGAAATATCATTGTGATGTTTCCAACGCTGTACTATAATCTTCTTTCCTGCCATCAGGCCTGTCAGCCATACTCCGTCCACAAGAGAAAGGTAGAAATCATCATTTAAAGATTTGAAGCTTTACTTTTGTTAGTCCTGAAATGATATAAATTACTGTCACCCGCAAATCAAACCACCCCGGACAATCCCCTAAAACATGTAACAGCCAACAGTTCAATGGGGGGAAATTAACCAATAATGTATTAATCCCATATGATGTCTAGTTATTGTTTTTTTGTTTTATGACAAAATAATGTATACTAATAGTTTGGGTTTCTCAAAGCCCTAATGCCATTTCCCTAAATTGCACCCATAGACTGTATAAAATATGGACGTAGTATCCTTGACGTCACCCATCTGTTTGTGAAGCGCTGTTTTAAGGTCAATCATCGGCGGGAGCCATATTGCTGCTGTCCAGCGATTGTGACGAAAAGAGGCGGGCTTTGAGCCTCCTAGCCAACAGCTACAGTGTTCACGCCTGTCAATCAAGTCAGCTGTGCCTCTCATTGGAAGACTAGTAATCTCAATATCTTCGAAATTGCCGCGTTAGAAAAAATTCCCCCCCCCCGCCCATACAGTGTGTGCCAATCGAGAAATGAGCTATCCAGACTACACTCGTTTTTTGTACCAGGCTGTAAACATGTTTATTTCTGCTGTAAAGATCGGCTTTTTTGAATTGGTGTGTATGTGGTTTCCGGTACTTCCGGAGCCAGCCTCTAGCAGATCCTCAATGAACTGCAGGTTTTAGCACTTCCGCATTGGACTCATATTTTTAGACCAGAGGTTGCCGCTTGGTTGCACCCTGTTAGTTCTGCATGATTAGGCTATTTGTTTAATCTGAAGAGTAGACATTAACCAACACTGTCAAACATTTTCTTTAAAGGGTATAAGTTCCTCCTGAAGAAGAAGGTGTAATTCAGCATGAAATGTAAATATTAAAGTAGTTCAAACATTGAATTTGACCCAAGACCATTGACACCACGCGCCATGCTTACAGCACTACAGTTTTGAATCACCATGGAAACGAGGCAGGCCTGTGACCCCGGAAGAAGTTGTGATTTCATTAGTTCAACTTCCGGGTGAAAATATTGTGCATGAAGGAAAATCTGCTTGCAATCTCATTTGGACGAACTTCTCGGCCAAACTAACCTTGTAAAATGTCTCGAGGCTCGAGTGCAGGGTTTGATCGACACATCACCATCTTCTCCCCCGAAGGAAGGCTCTACCAAGTCGGTCAGTGCGGGAACAGGTCCAGACTGAAGCCGGCTCCAGGGCTAACTTTGTGCTAGCTAGCTAAATGCTCTGTCATGGTTCGCGTAGCTGGGCTTCTAGGGGATAAATAACACTCGCCTAAAGTGAAAGTAGTATCATATGAGACCATGAAAGATGTATTTATGCTGAGCTGGACTTTATTTTGTGTCTACTTTACTGAGGATTCATGTAATACAAAACAGCGCGACTCATAGCGCCTAGCATGCGAATTAGCTCAGCTAGCATTGCAGTCTGTCAAGCTGATTCATTGAAAAGAGATTAAAGTGGTTATTGTGTCAAATATTGCAATCCTGCAAAGTTAATATAATGTTCCTTTGCCTGAAAATATGCTTTTCGTCTTATTTTACCATCCAGTTACAGGAAATCATGATTTTTAAAGCTAGCACTGCAAACGATGGCTGGCGTTAAAGGGATAGTCCACACTAAAATATGAACCACTGATGTTGTTTCTATAAATTAGATTATAGTTTTGTTTGAATTTGAACGTGACTCGGAAATTGTGAAAGCTGAACGGATGGACAAACCTTATCTGTGCATCTGATAAAGAAAGCATGCAAGACACAAATTTGGAGTTCAACAAAACTTCTTCACCCTCCTGTTACCCTCAGATTTACCCCAGCAATTCAAACCTCCAGAAACTGATTGTTACCCAGGTTTATGTGTCAGGTACTTTGTTTCTTTGTTGACTACATAATCCTTTAAATAAAACTTATGTCAAGCATAAACACAATTTATAGCATTCAGAAGGACTTTATTTGTAAAACAGAACATCAAACTGCTGCAAGTTTGTCATGCTCTCGTCCGCCCTGCCTTGTTTCTATGTTATCAAAACATATGACACAGGACACATCATTGAATGTCTTTAGAGACATGGTGGCTGGAAATATTATATCTCTAAAGGTTAGTACTTCGATCCCAGCTCCTGTAGTCATGTGCAGAAGTGTCCTTGGTTATAGTAACCTCAATATCATCCAAAACAACCAAACAAATGCGTGTAAAATGTTGATATTTCTTATGTTGCATAGTTAAAACAGCCTTGGGTCACATTGACCCCAAGGAACACTGGTGTAATTTTTTTTTACAGGAAATTGGAGCATATCAACATTTTAATTTGATGTTTTCCCAGTTGTCCACATTAAATTAAGAAAAGTCATGAAATAAGAAGCAAAAAAAATGATGTTACTCATTAATTTAGAAACGTTAAACATTGGATGGGGTCCAATTGACCCCAAGGATAATAGGAGGGTTAAATGCATTTAGTTCATGGGATGGGCACGCTGTTTAAAACATACAAGAAGCATTTATTTGAGTGCAACATTACAAACAATTATTTCTTGGCCATATTGGTCAGTGATGTCATGTCAGCTGGCCAATCAGCTGACACCTGACAACTGACAACAGTCTTTCACTTGTTGCTTCAGTTTTCTCGCTGCGAGCCAGAACAGTCATTCATGTTTGTACAAATTGACTGGACTATTCAAGATCACTGACTACTGTGCTTGTTTTCTTTTGCATTTATTGCTGTCCTCAGTTGAACATAGAAACTCAAAGCTGCATGTTGTCTTTCTTGTTTGCAGAATATGCTTTCAAGGCCATTAACCAAGGTGGACTTACGTCAGTAGCAGTCAGGGGGAAGGACTGTGCAGTGGTTGTCACACAGAAAAAAGTACCGGTGAGTTGATATCAGATCTTTGTTTTCACACAGATATCCACCCCCACAGTGTTGCAGCCATACTCCATTGGTACTCCGTCTTTATACTCTTAAGCTGAATTGTGCATCAGCAAAATATCAGACTCCCAGTGTGTGATTTAAGAAAAGTTTGATAGCGTTTTAGAAGCAAAAGAGACATGAACATAAACAGCTTCACTTCACACACAAACAAAGTGGTGTTCTGTCCTCCTGTCAAAAACAAGTATATCCTCTGTTAGGTTTCAGATACTTCATACTCTGCCAGCTCTGTGGCAGAATGATTATGTCCCACCACTCCTCTTCTGTGAATTTTACGCAAACAGGAAGGTGAAACAGAGGCCTCACAGTCAGTCCTAAACCACATAAGGCCGCTGTGATGATCATCCTGCACTGACGACACGTTGTTGTTAAGTTATTTATATGTTGAATAACTCTGTTTTTATTTCTACTCAACTCGCTCCAGAAGCAGTTTGGAGTTTGTTATTTCTGCAGTATTTTTTCCAAGTCTTCATGGTTTCTTACCACTGAAGAACCTTTCATACGAGGAAATGGTGTCACATTTAAGAGGGAAACTAGGACACATGAAATAATGAATCTGGTTTTAAGAGTCTAAAGGAAAATGTTTGGTCATTATCTTTGCAGAACTAGTTGTTAAAAGATATTTTCATTGATCAGGGATGTGATTCTTCCAGATTTCGCCAGAATTACAGATACAGATCCCACAAGACTTTACATTTCTGTGAGTAGGGCTGGGCGATAAATCGATAACGATAATAATCGTGATATAAGATTTCTCAATATAAATAAAACAAATGTTGGATAAAAAAATAGATATAAATAAACACGTAATTACACCCCCAACCACTGGAAAGGAGGCTCTAACGAGTCTTAAACCTTAGTTGCCACCGAACATTAAACAGGAGAAGAAGACGGCATTGAACAGCCAATCATGTCGCAGGGTGAGAGGTGGGCAGGGCTTAAAGATGTTTGGAGCAGAATGTAAACATAGCTGAAACAAGCGACACAAAAGAAAAGTCAGAACCTACCAGCTCAAAGCAGAGTCGTTAGTCTAACACTGTCGACTCAGCGTTCACTATTAACTTAATACACTTTATTAAAAATACTGTCAGGATGTGGGTAAAGGAAGAGCACGGTACAAGCTAACAAACAGCAATAAGGCAATCTGCCTTTAAATGAAATAATGATTGGATAATTATCATGATCATTTTTGATATTGACTGAGTTGAAAAATGTTATCGTGATAGCAGCTTTTTTGATAATGCCCAGCTCTACTCACAAGACTTGAAATATCTGTGAGAACATTAGTCTGTGTTTTTGTGTTCCTTGCCGTGCCGTGAATGTTTTCCAAAGCAACGTAGGGTCCGTTAGCCAACAGAAGATGTCCCAGATGTGTTCGGGTTTGTTGTTATGACATTTTGAGGGGAGTTATTTTGGTATGCTCCTGTTACAAAGACAGCTGCTGCCTACTGTATGACTCTACTGAGTTCTGCACTTAGTTTATTTCCTCATTGATAATAGGGATACTGCATTCATAATATTGTTGTGTATTTTTGAACAATATTTAGATTAGATTTAACTTTATTGTCATTGCGCATGTCACCAGTACAAAGCAAAGTAATACATAGTAGGAATGGCCAATGATTTTTCAAATAGTCGTTCACTTTGTAAAAATTGAATAGTTACTTTGAATATTTTCGCATTTTAAAAGTACAATTATTCAATGTTTTTACTGGTGCCTGGTTGTAATATGGTATTCCATATACGGTGGCTATAAAGCCGCTTGCTAACTGCATTAGCATATAGAAGAATAATGCAAACTGCATTAAATGGCAAAAGAAGAAGAAAACATTAGTGACAGTCGAGGCGATTGTCTCCGCTTCTGAATCTCGCACTACTACACACGTATTTTTAGAGACTGAGCATGGCTGTAAAATGTAAACATACACACCACACTGATGCATCACAGAAACACCAGCTTGAATTGCCCATCCCTGATATGGATAACATCTAACTAGAATTACTTAAGCAGTAATTAAATAACATAATGATACATAATATACAGAGGTATGAATTATATATATATATATATATATATTTATATTTATATATATATATATATGTATGTATGTATGTATGTATGTATGTATGTATGTATATATATATATATATATATATATATAATATGTATCTACATGAGTGACTATTACTGCAGGTATGAACAGTCTATGACTATGATTACTGTGTACAGTATTAATAGCTATACAGTACAGTAGTGCATAGTGATTACAGTATGTTTTATAGTAGAGGATGTTCTAATCTGAGTTTACACAGTGAGCAGCAGAGTGGCTCTGTCTGCAGACTACACCCAGGCTGTTGTTACTGTGTTACTTAATGAGTTACTATGGTAACAAGCAACACTACCTGTTACTCTGAGACTTTCTGTTGACTTTACATTTTGCTACAAATAACATGATGAGTTAAATCAATCAATACAGTTCTGGAACAGGCTCTAATTGAACTGTTGGGATGTAATTAAACTAAACACTTATTTTGAGACGTATATACTTTGTACAGTTAAGAGCTAAACAAAATCTTTCTTAATATAAACTAAGCTGAAACTACTTATGCTCAGTGGTTTATAACAAAGAAAGATTAATTAACTTATCCTCGATGTGAATTGGTGTTAGACGCACAAATCCATAAGTTACATCTAACAAACAAATAGACACAAAGAGGAAAAGAGAGTAAAAAAAAATAGAAAATGTTGCAGTAAAGACAAATTGGTGCGGAAGTATTCCTGAAAATCCTGGAAATAATGATCCAACTTCACATTTCCTAACAGATGGAGTGTACATTTTAGCTTTTTTTTTTTTAACTTAAAACCAACTTACAGGTCAGATATTTGTGCAGTTAAATGTTTGATATGTATTCCATCCTGTTCTGTGCTCCGTATATTTTCTTGCTTTTTGTCCCAGGCCAATGACATCCCTGATTCATGCTTATCTGTGACAGCTGGTAAAGCTGGTGTTGTGGAATATCACTATGCTCAGCATTATAATTAGGGATGTCAATTTGAAGTATTCTCCGCGATCGATCTTCGGAAATGTTAACAATCAATTATCGATAAAACATTTAAAAAAATTAGAACTTTTCCATGTCAGAAACAAAGCCAAATGTGTTTTTTCCTCTAAATCAAATTTTCCATTGCAACACATTGTATATGACTGACAATATTGAATAGCTACGGATCGTATTGAGGCGTACAAAATGTAAACACGCTGGATATCAACGTGTGGAGCAGGCTCATAAAAATAATCTCCGCGGATGCACAGTCATATAAAGTGAAGGCTCAGACTTCAACATGAGGATTTACTGCAACAAGAGAACAGAACAGGATCATATTTCAGACTCCCAGTGTCCAGTTTTCTGTCTACTCGTTCTTATTGAGAAAAATAAGCATGTGAACGCAGTCAGGTGTCAGCCGGGAGTACAACCGGGTCATAATCAGTCTGACCGGAGAGAAAAAATTGCAGCCGCTGATTCACATCGAAACATGCTTTGAACTTAAAACATCTCCCTGATAGCTGAACGATATATGAGACCACATGATGTTTGTTCCACGTGATAGAAAATCGGAAACAGAAAAACGTGTTTGAGTACGTCCTGAACAATCAATCAATCAATACTTGTTTAATTATTAACATCCATTATTAGAATGCATGTGGTGTATGTGTTTATTCTATTCTGACTAGAGGCTTACATCATTCATCTGTTTGTTTTCTATGAAACCTGAACCTGAATCTTCTCCCTCCTCAAACAGGACAAGCTTCTGGATGCCGCCACAGTGACCCATCTTTTCAGAATAACAGATAATATTGGATGTGTAATGTCTGGGATGACAGGTAAGAAAGAGATTGGTCAGTGAGGGTGGGGAAACATTTTACTGTGTGAAAAGAATGATGAGATTAACATAATCTGTTAAGAATCATTACAGTCATTTCCCAGTACTTGGAAACAGAACATCTGACTGAGCACAGGCAGAACCAAAATCAGTATTTTCAGAAATGACCTGGAAAATATTAAAAGAGATGAGTCTTATGGAACATCTCTGTACTGCAGAGTCAGATCATTCACTGCAGCTGACTGTTCCTCTTTCTGAACAGCCGTTAAAAGCTGCTTACACAGCAAAATTTGTATCAAACTCGAACATAGCATCCCATATTTGAGGTACCACTATGGTGGTTTAACAACTGAATGGATGCTTTGAGGGAAAGAAGCCACTTTTCCCTCCTTCTTCTCACTCTCTGATGTCTTCCAGCTGACAGCAGGTCCCAAGTTCAGCGAGCTCGTTATGAGGCGGCCAACTGGCAGTACAAGTACGGATATGAGATCCCAGTGGACATGCTGTGTAAGAGAATGGCCGACATCTCACAAGTCTACACGCAGAACGCCGAGATGAGACCACTTGGCTGCTGTAAGTACATTCATTTATTTACATAAATCCTGACAGCGCTTGTAATCTGGATCAAATGTGTGTTTTGGCATTGGATGGTTGTCACCCTAACATTCCTCTGTGTTGCTCCTCGCAGGTATGATCGTGATCGGCATAGACGAGGAGCACGGCCCCCAGGTGTATAAATGCGACCCTGCAGGATACTACTGTGGCTTCAAGGCCACTGCTGCAGGAGTGAAGCAAACAGAAGCCACCAGCTTCCTGGAGAAGAAAGTGAAAAAGAAACTGGACTGGACCTTTGAACAAACTATTGAGGTACAAAGAACTTCCCCTTGCACGTAGGTAACTCAGGTAGAGGATCATGAAAGTGAAAGTGACCTTACAGGTGGTTTCCAGCTGTTTGGTTTGTGATTTTTATAACCGTAATTAGGATGTCCAGTAAAGTGTCGTTATGTGAAAGAGAAGAAGTATGACAAACACTCTGTTATCTTTTTTTCAGACGGCAATCTCTTGTCTGTCAACCGTTCTCTCTATCGACTTCAAGCCCTCTGAGCTGGAGGTGGGCGTAGTCACAACACAGGGGCCAAAGTTCAGGTAAAGGATCCCTCAGCACTTCGGATCTTGACAAACTAGAGTCTTGTGTCTTTGTTTTTAAAGTATGCCAGCAGAAGGTTATTATGAGGCATGTCTGAATATCCACCGGTCCTCTGTCTTTGTATAGGTTCTTAAGTAGTATCTGAAATCCCTCTGTCTGTTGAATTTTCCAACAAATATGTTGTCCTATAATTAATTATTTTATTTAAATATTTATAATTATGAACACCCCAACTTGAGGAGTTGGAAACAGGTTATTTAAAGGAATTTATGAAACCCTACTAATCTCATATTTGTTCTGTCAGTGTGTCCGTTTGTTTGTGCGTTCATGAGGCTTTCATCTGTTCAAGTTGAATCTTTAGTTATCAGACTCATCAGTCCCGTCTTCTTTCTCCAGGATCCTGACAGAGACTGAAGTGGACGTCCACCTGATGGCCCTGGCAGAGCGAGACTGAGCGAGCAGAGACCCGTCACCTATCGGACAAAGTTAGAGCATGATGGGATATGAAGTTTCCAGAGCGAGACTGGTGTTATCTTTGTTTGCTGTACATTTACCCCACTGTTTCATTCAACAATAAAAAAAAGTTTTTGGAGTAAAATAACCCATGTCTTAGTGTCTGTTTCTTTTTTATTGTGAAGTTTGTACACTCTGTAAACAGGGTTCATTTAGAGTATATAAATACACCAGTACCTTTGCATTTAAGACCTGTTATGTCAGCTGTGTTTTTATCTGTTGGTTGAATTTAGCAGCAGGGGAAATGCTTCTGGGAACATGAGCAAGTGAAGCGCTCTACCTCTCAGCTTCCTGTTGTGGCTTATTGTGCTCTAAAATCACCTGACACACAGAGGTGCTGCGAAGAGGTAGTTTTACTACACAGTGATGTAGACCAGATTTGACCTCATTTTTTCAACATTTTAGAACATGAAAAATGTCAGAAATAGACGACTTCAACCACCGGAAACATCCTACTATAAAATTAGTTTCTCTTTGCAGAGGGGAAATTTGTTCCCCCTTGCTGTAGCAGTAAACTTTTGAAAATCTGACACATGACTTCATGTGTCAGGGGAAACGGTGGCTAAGAATTCTGGTCAATGATCCTGTCCAGTTCAGCCTTTAGAAAACTTTCATCATCGGCATCAGATCAGAAATGATGTGCCGTCATCAGCTCGTCATTCTCAGTTTCTTTTAGACCATTTCCCATCAGTCGTGTTGATTCACTTCTTGTCACTGCACTTCTCTGAGTCGTTTTTTGGGGATATTTCAGATAAGAAATCCAGCTGAAATATGCTTCTTCATCTTAAATGCAGAAATAATCTTCAGAACTTTCTGCTTCAATCCACGTTTAAATCAATCAATCTTTATTTGTATAGCCCCAAATCACAATAAACTTTATCTCAAGACGCTTTTGCAAACAGAGCAGGTCTAGACCATACTCCGTTATATTATTAACCAAGACCCAACACCAAGACAGGATACGGCTCTGTCTTATCTCATCTTAATCCACCATGAGCAGAGCACCTCGCAGTATTCAGGTAGTCTCAGTCGCGAGGACAAACTTCCTTAAACAGGCAGAAACCTTGAGCAGAACCAGACTCATGTTAGACAGCCATCTGCCTCGACTGAGTTGAGGTTGGAAAGAGAGATAGAGGAGAATAAGAGAGAGAGCGATGATGGTGATGAGATGAATAGTATTAGTAGCTGTTGCTGCTGGAGTCCAGCACATCTGTAACAGTTGGAGTCTGGAACGTCCACCGCAGAAGGATGTCTACAGCAGCGACTCAGTCTGTTACGTAACTTCCACTGTCATCAAAGCTGCTGTTAGTAGTCGTGATATAAACATCAGTTAGGAGAGAGATTTCGAATGTCAACACTAACCCTCCCCACCAGATTTCCCCTACTTCTTGTGCGCGTTCTATGAGGAGGTAGCGCCAACTTCCAAGCCAATCAGGACGACCTAGTAGGGACCACCAGTCGACCAATCAGGACAGAGGGTCGGAGAGTAGCTCTGATTGGTTCGTAATAACTGGAACAAGGGGAATAATAACATTGCTTGATACAAAGGCAATGGAAAACACCAAGATTTTGCCATAATCTCAAAGTACTTCAATTACAGATGGCTACTGATGAGTATTATGACTTTTTTTCCAAACCCAGCAGAAAAAAAGTTATGTTTTTACCCCATTCCTACCAACTGCACCTTTAAGAACTAACAGTTATGTTCCCCCGGCATTCCTGCACAGGTAAACAACCCTGTTAATGTTTACCACCCTGGATTCCGTAGTATACTCTGCTATTAAAGCTTATCATGCAAGGACATTTTCTGAGCAGATCATTTACTGGCTCCAGGCTTGTTTTATAGCGGTAATCAAAGTGGGGCGTGCAGATTATTTCAGGGGATTCCTTCTCACCATAGAACCATAACTGAATTTATTCATGAGGTACATGTCAAAACAACATTTGACATAAGTGCTTCAAAATTAGAATAAGGCAAGAACACTAAAATAAAAGAAAGGCAAGTTTAATTATAAAGCACTGTTCACACAGAGAGCAATTCAAAATTGAGCTAAACAACAACATTAGCAACATTAAAAGGAGTATAACATTAAGCAAACATAAGCATTAAAAAATATAAAATGTAAGATCAAAATGGAAATTAGTCATCAGATAAAAATAAGAAATCTAAAATTAAAAAGATACTGAATATCCTAAAATTGTGTGAATTCAGTCATATGATTGATTGTGCCTACAATCAATCAATCTCAATCAATCAATCTTTATTTGTATTGTGCCAAATCACAACAAATGTTATCTCAAGACCCTTTACAATAAGAGCAGGTCTAGACCATACTCTGTTAGATCAACAAAGACCCAACATCAAGACAGGATAAGACTCAGTCCCCTCTTACAGACAGGACTTGATCTTATCTCATCTTAATCCACCATGAGCATTGCAACTTGCAGTATTTGGTTACAGTGGCAAGGACAGACTTCCTTTAACAGGCAGAAACCTTGAACAGAACCAGACTCATGTTAGACGGCCATCTGCTGAGACCGAGTTGGGGTTGGAAAGAGGGATAGAGGAGATGTAGAGAGAAAGGGGTGATAGTGATGAGACGAGTAGTAGTATTAGTAGTGGCTGTTGCCGCTGGAGTCCAGCACGTCCTTAGCAGCTGGAGACGGGAACATCCACAGCAGCAGTTAATGGATATGGATTCTGTAGGGGTGCATTTTCAGATGGCAGAGCAGGTGCCCAATGTACAGAGGCTACATACATGATTTGGTGCAAGTCATTCCCCCTTCTCTCCCCCACATTTCTCTCTGAAGCTTTCCTAAAAAAATACTGACACAAAAAAAATAATATTTTTAAAAAAAATCATCCTTTCTTTCAACAGTGAAATTAATCAATTATCACAGATATGATTTGAAAATAGTATAAACGTTCTTCTTCACTGTGCTGTAAATCCCCTCAATTGACAAAACTTGCATATGGATTGTCGGATAGGTTTGTATTTTCAATTTATTCCATTTTATTACTACCATTAATATTTGTATGTACAGCACTTTGTGTTACAATATCATTGTATGAAAATTACTTTACAAGTAAAGTCTGATTGATCGATGCATTTAAATAGCAAACTCTGTTTTTTATGAAAAGATGCTGAAATTAATTTTTTCAATCTTCTTAAAAGTGAGGATGTTCTCTCGTCGTGGAATGGTTATAAATGTTCCTTGTGTGTCTCACACAAGCAGTGGCCAGAGAGCTTTCTGTTTTCATGCACCTGAACTATGGAACTCTGTGCATCTGGACGTCAGAACGGCGAGCTCTCTGAGTGTTTTTAAAAGTAAATTTAAGACTTACCTTTTTAATTTAGCTTTTAATTTGGAGTCATTTATTTTTGGCCCTGGACTGCATTATTATTAATGTAATCATTGCTTTATCATTTTTTACGTTATTTATTTATTTATCTATTTATTTATTGTATTTATCTGATCTTTTTAACTTGACCTTACTTTTGACTTTTCTTTCTACTGTTACTTATTTTAATTATTTTACTGTATTGATTTTATTTTATTTTTAAGTATTTTATTTATGATCATGCCTTTTATAATTTTACCATTGCTGTTCTTTTCTATCTCTGTTCTTTTTTGAAGCACTTTGGGCTGAATGCTCGTATGTATGAAAGGTGATATATAAATAAAGTTGAGTTGAGCTATACCTAGAATCAATTTGTTACACTAAGGTTTGGACTTGTTGCCACACAAGCACTGTACATGTTCTACTTGTGGACTCTTGTTTGGGCTTTTTAAATTGAGTTAGAATAAAAATCAACCTCTTTTTTTTTTGGCTTACTACTTTGACTTAATGTGAACACTAAACAGTTTTCAAAAATAATCATTAGATGTTAGAAAATAGTTTAACTCAACCAACTACAAAGTCCTACTTTATGTAAATTAATGTTTTTTTAAGTGATATTTTTCTGCATCTTGACTTTTACTGTAATGCAGGACTTGTAGTAGAAACACTGTACTGTATGTACACTGTGCCATTAGAGCAGTTGCCTAAGCCAATGCTTCTTCCACTTCTGCAGCTGACAGAGAAATCTTGTACTTCTCACACTGCTGCAGTGACAGACTTATCTAATTCTTTCAGCATTTCCTCCCTTTATTTCCTTGGTCTTTTTAGAAAATACTACTTCTTAGATGCTGAAAAGCATCCAGGAAGTACCAGAGCAGGATGGAATATTTAACTACAACATGTTCCTCTTCAGCCATCAGGGGACTTTCAGCGCAGTGACTCAGAGACCCTGTGACCTCGCCCCAACAAGGAAATCCCAGACTGTTCCAAGCGGTGGAGAGGAATTTTTTTTTCTGAGTTTCTTTCACAAGTCTGGGTGATGACTCTCTGCCTCGTCACTCTGAGTGAGAAATGAGGCTCGTTTTACAGCGTGGAAAGGCCGGGAAACAGTCATCAAATAAAAGGGAATTACACTCTTACTGAATAAAGGAAACACACAAGTCAAAGTGTTTATATTCAATAAACTTATTTTTATTCTTATCAGTTTTCTGTTTATAGTGTTTAAATTCACACATTTGTACAGGTACAAAAATAATATCTCTGTATTTACAATATATTACAACTGTCACATATTTACACATCAATATAACTTTCTACAGTTTATAGAAGAACTACACGGAGGTCACGGTCTTGCTGTATTGTGGTTTCAGATCGTTCTATGATCCAGACCGGACTTGACCATTATGGACGCCATCTTCATTCATGATTGTGATCCCAGGGCCAGCTCTTTCAATCTGGACCTGGACCTGGACCTGGACGGGGGACTTGTACTGATAAGTCCCTCTTTATTCCTGGGCAACCCTGTAGCAGCTTATCTGTCGTTCACACCACCAGAGGAGCGATGGTTGTGTTTATTTTCCAAACTTTATGTCGTCATACAGCTATGGGAAAGAGAAAAAAAGTGATGTTAGACACCATAGTCTAGAGACAGTAAACTATGACTGAATAAAAATTAGAACAGGAACTAAAAGAACTTTAGATCATAAACTAACCTCATCATCAGATACATCCAGGTCCTCCATATCGCTCTCGTCTGATTCGCTCTCAGGCAGCGCCCTCAGTTCTTCTTCTGTCCTCTCGTAAAGCTGGCAGCGGATCTCTTCATTCTGACGCCCATAAGTGAGGTGGTATGGTGTGAAACCGCCATAGTTGAAGCAGTTTACGTTGGCGCCAAGTTCAAGGAGGCGACGGACCAGTGTTGGGTTCTGGAGATCCACAGCCAGATGGAGTGATGTCCTCCCACTGCACTGTTCCTGAGAAACAACAAACAGACACATTGTTAGCCCCCAAGTCTACTTTGTTTCAGAACATATTCTCGTTCAAAAACTTCAACCGGCTTCATTTTGGGTTACTTTGACACCTACCTGTGCGTTGATGTCAGCACCCAACCGAACAAGGCTTTCAACCAATGAAATGAAGCCATTTATGGATGCCAAGTGGAGGCAGTTTTGTCCTATGAGGAGAAATCAGGAGAAGATTGTTAAACTTAAGAAATTAAAGAACTGTTTTGCATAATATTGCAGTCAATGAGTCTCTTCATATGTGCTTTCTTATCTTGATGCTTACCATTATAGTTGGGGAAAGACACAATGGAGCTGAGGTGGCGTTGGGAATGCTGGGTAATGACTCCAAAGCAGGCGAGAGAACCCTTCTTGCAGGCAATGTGGAGAGCTGTGTTCCCACTGTCGTCAGATAGCCTCGGGTCACAGCCGGCCTTCAGAAGCTTCTCCACTAGCTGAGGCTGCTCTGTGATCACTGCCAGGTGGAGCGCAGTCTGAGGAGGAAACATTTGTCAAATTTAATTCATGTTTATTTTGACATTGAAAGAGATTATGTGTGTATGAGGTGCAGAGGGGTTAGTATTTCACTGATAATATGTTATTTGGCTTTGTCTTTACCTGTCTCTGGTGGTTCTGTACATTGAGGAAGGAGTGATTGAAGGACAGCTTGATCATCTGAAAGGCATGTTCTGTGGCTTCGTGAATAATGGCCAAGTGCAGGAGTCTGTGGGTTGAAAAAGAAACAGAGAGATTAGTCAAAATAATGCATTTTTAAAAAAGACCACGCACAGAGGAAATGGTTCCAGCCAAACCAGAAAGAACAAAGCCTCAGCAGTGGAGCGTTTCGCAAGAATGGAGTTTTGTCGGGTTATTTCCACCAGTTGTGGCTTGACACATCTGATGCTTTATCAGTTCCTGGCAGAGAGCCAGGGACTTTCCTGAACTCGCAAAGCGGACTTTAGCACCGCCCAGACTGCGCTCTCAGCCAAAGCACACTACGTGCGCGCTTTGCTGCACACACACGCACACGCACACACACACACACACACACGCATTGCATACACAAACACACTTTTAAAGGCATGTTGTTTTCGTGCAACTTTTGAACAAATTCATGCGCACTTCTTTTTGTTTCTTTCAAACATATTCTAAATGATAAAGTGTTTCGAGTTCAGATGCTGCGCACTAGTGCAAAACTCCTGCGCGTGCGGAAGCATTCGATTTACAAATGCGTACTTGCATGAAAATAGATAAAATCTGATAAAATAACTTACGTGTCGCCATCTTCAGTAACTGCAGTCCTCCAAGGCTCGTATTCCTGTGTGAGGTCCTGGCTCGCGTTCACTGTCATGTCCTCAAAGTCGTTCACCAGCTCGTCCTCTTTCAGGGAGTCCAGGCCGGAATCAAAACGATCCTCTTGGCAAGGCAACATTTTCCCGTGTTTGGGCTCCATGTTGTCGAAGTTATAATCCATTTGGCTGTGCTGAGATACTCTGTGTACGTCCATGTTGAGTCTGCGTATGTCACAAGACACGGTTCTGTCTCTCTCCAAAGGTCAGGGCAGTCTGGTGCAGTGGAGGGAGGCGCGCTGGTTTTTGTGCGCTCGGCTGGGCGGAGCCTCGGTGGGGAATTCCACTTGACTTATCTTAGAATAAGCAAAGGGAAATCACACCGTGCCGTGCTTTTGTGAGAAAAAAACCCCTCAAGATACTCAGAATGAAAACTGGTAGTTTCCTATTAGACACCTATTTTCACCTGTGATGTAGGTTAGAGGACATGACTTTATTTCGTTTTGATGAATGACACTCTATGGGCATGAATGAGAGGGAGACAGCCCCTGGCAGCATCTGCAAGAATTCCCTTCTGCAGAGGGGGAAATTATGTGTTTCAAGCGGCTAACCATAGCAGCTTTACATATTTTCCATTAATTTTCCATTCATGGTCTGACTGGCCGAATTTAAATTCATTCAAAGCCAGAAATCCCATGTACTATCTGATGTTCATTTCAAGAGTAACACTGAACTGTGAACTGTAGCCAACACCTACACTAATAACCACACTATGCAATCTTAAAACTATTTCTAATTTAGTGGCTCTAATAATATTATAGATATAATAGATGCAAATGTTTTTGCTTACATAGCACTTTATTTTTGCTTCACCCTGACATCAAATACAGTCTCCTAATAACCCAAAAATATGGAATACATTACTCTGAAAAGATAAGTGCTGATCTGTACTTTTAATTATAGAAGAATTTGAGTATAATCTTTATTTTATCAGAAAAAAGGTTTGTGTGAAAAAATGTTCATATGTGTGTGCAGGTTCCGCATCTTAGTATGTTGGGTTTTTTTTTATATCTGAGTATACTTTATACATTTGATAAAACCTTCACATATTTCTATTTATTATGTCAAAGTTGAGGAAAAATCCTGATTGTGGTACACTGATAGGGTTTGCATGGAAACCCCCCCCCCCCCCCCCCCCCCCCCCCCCCCCCCCCCCCCCCCCCCCAAAAAAAAAAGAAAAATCAACCCCCTATTTAAGAGGGTCAGTTAGAGGAAAGTTGCATTTTTGCTCCACTTGCTTCTGAGCATGCACATGTGAAAAGGTTAATGTACTCCGCATGCAAATGAAGGGGGGAAATCTGAAGTTTCAAGCTGGAGACTCCCTTATGAAACCAACACTGCATGTTCACCTGTAGCATGATTTGGACTTACCCTTCTACATTGTACATGCTGTGTGAAATCCAGCACAAATTAGCCTCTTTTCCCCAAACAATCCTGCAGAACTGTAAGACTGAACTGTGACTTTTGGTAGGATTTTTGATTGTTTTCCTCCTGTGTGTTGTGACTGTAATCTTTTTCTTCCTCCTTTTTTTCGGTTTTTGCATTGCTTTCAATTTTTCATTCAGGAAATTCCTCTCCATACACAACATGGTGCTAAAGTGCGTGATAGAGCTACCTGTCTGTGCTTCTCTGACATTTAAGGGAAAATTCCCAGAGTTACGTTGTTTACACTGTGAAAGGAAGACTTGGTGACAACATAGCAACAGTATCCAGGAGCAGTGATACCTTCACACCTCTAAGGGGCGATACTCAGCACACACATACTGGGAAGGGCTCTGATGTCACAATATTACTGCCTCCTGTGTCTCTAGTTGTACGTGAGTGTGCGTCATATCAGAAGAATGTCACCAGTACAAGCACACAACATGTCCTGTGTCTCTTGAATTCCACACATGTTTTAATCCCCTCTGAGTCTCACAGTCCACCATGTGAGGAGGACAAAATGTTCTTGCTGCTCTCTGCGTTTTCTCTTGTTGCATGTTTTTGTGTTTATCTGCTCAGACGCTCACCCAAATGGGAAATACTGGGACTTCCACTTTACGTCTTAAGAGTCGTTGCTGCGCTGTAAAGTTGTGCAATTCCTCTTGTCTTGTCTACACTTGTCTTTTGTTTACCACTGGTTGCTATGGACAACAACCGCTGAGAAAGCACTGACGCCAGTTTGTTGTCATGTGCCGTACATTGTCCTCTATCTATGTTGCTGGTAAATCACCACTTAGCTGAGTCAGTGGGGCGCCTCAGGGGGCATCACACCCCATCATTGAAGTTATAAAGTCATGAAACTCTCACGTTTTCTCCACTGACCGAATTACTCCAGCCTCATCCTGCATACTTTGAATTGAGATTGCGATTTTGCACTGTGCAGACTGTTGTTTGCAGACTTTTTAGTCATTTAAACTATTGCAGTCTTATACAACAGCCAGTCTTCATTACTTAAGTCAAAGTTTAGATCCTTCTGGTCAAATATTACTCCAATACAAGTGAAAGTTGTTCAGTCAAATTATTACTTGACATAAAGTACTGAAGTACTTGCTTTTAAGATTACTGAAGTATTCAAAGTACTTTTTAAAATATCTCAAAATGTATTTTCACAAAGCATGAGTGCAGTCAAGAATGCATGGGTGTACATCCTGCTACGTTCTGTTTATCTAGAAAACATGATTTTATATCTAAAAAGTATACCATGAAATATAAAATAAGTTACTACAAGCACAGACAAGTTTCAAATGTTCATCTGGAATAAAACATGTGTGTTAGCTACAGACCTCCACATGCTTTCTCAGGTTAGATGGTGATTTATTGAAGGCTGTGATGAAGTTTGTGGTAAACAGATCAGAGATTTACAACAATATGAATCTTTTTTTATTTCAAAAACCTCAAACGTTGGCTTAAACTATGGCCGTGGTGCTCAGGTAGAGAATCATCATACTTCTCGGTCATAGCCATCATCACCACGACTAAATTAACGCACTGATCTGAATAATGTTTGATCCACGTTCAACCGAGGTACAGTTACACCATTTAGATAAACCAAACACAAGTACATGAACAGTTTACGGTCTTTGGAATCTGATTTCAGAAAAGAAAATTCATCAGCTGACTTCAAAGCAAAAGTAGTGAGTAACTAGAGCATTCATAGAAATGTAGAGGATTCAAAAGTATGATATTTGTCTTTCAAATGTAGTGGAGTAAAAGTAAGTTCCCCCCAAAAATAAAACTCAAGTAAAGTGCAGATACTCAAAAAATGTACTTAAGTACAGTACTCAAGTACATTTACTTTGTTATCGTCCACCACTGCATATGATCCCACAGATCATGATCCCATCAGAGGGGGCATTGTTATTCAGTCAGAAGGTTGCCTATTTGATCGCCGGCTCCTGCAGACTACATGCAAAAGTATCCCTGGGCATCACATGCCATGCACAGCACTGTGGGTGGATGCCGACATTAAGTGAAGAGTGCTCAGAGCATTTTAAAAGTATAGTCCATTTACCATCTGTTTTGTTTAACTGCTGATTATTTCAGGCCAGGATTTTTGAAGTGTACAACCAAAAAGTTTTAGTGGAGAAACACTCGCTAACATTAAACCCAAAAAATGAATTAGTAAATGTTTGTTGTATATCAAATTTAGAGGATGAAAGTTAAATATTTTATAAGCAGACTACTTAATCTTATCTCTTTCCTGATATAAAGCACCACAAGATATTCAATTTGAATTTTACAGCAACATATGTGTAAGCAAGAGTTAAAGTTATTTTTAAAATGCTGTTAATTGACTAGTTTATTGCTCTAACCTCTAGTCAGTGCAATAGACAATTCAATACCACAGGGGAGGGGGACGACCTTATCTCTGATATGCAGCTGAAGGTTTGTTGTGTTTAGAAAAGTCACACTGCCATTCAAAAAATATTTCAATGTAGATAAAATGTGATTCTGACTAGTGTGACATCTCACAGTAGAATGCTTGAGCTGTTTATATAACATATTACAGTTTTCACAGAGGACTAACCCTTCTTTCTGTGTCATTCTTACATAACAACTAGTCAACTAGTCAACTACCATTTTGAAAGCTTGGCAGTAAAATGAATATTTGAGAAACCCCTGATGTAGTGCTAGTTTTCATGGTATCCAAGATACAAGATCCCAAAAATGCAGAAGGTTCTCCAAAGTTTTTCAAACATTTCTGAGGCTGTAGATCTATACATTTTCAAGTTGGGCAATTGCTTTTGCAATTTAGTTGTGTTTTCGTCCATGTTCGTCAGTGTAATGAAAATAAGTGTTTGAACCTTGTGTCAAACCATCACTATTTCAGAATGAGTGAGCAGCTGGACCTTTTGAGGTATGTATTTGTTGTTTTCCTGCCAAGAGTTAGATGAGAAGATCCTTAACTCTTAATCGGTCACTGGAGAGCTAGAGCATGGAGATAAGTAGCTTAGCATAGCATCAAAACAGAGAGTGAAACAGCTTCACAGGCTTTGCTGCAAGTAAAAAATACTGTTTTTATCTGCTATGGATAATTTGTACCCTGATGTAGATGAGGTAGATCATGTTACTAGCTGTAGGTGTGTAGGCAGACTTACTGTGTGAGAAGAACCAGTGTGCTTGCTTCTGTCATTAAAGTAGGCAAAGCTAATCATAGCCTGGCAGTGTAAGTTCCATAATTAGCTTTAAGACAATAATAGAATATAGTTGTGTATCATTGTGTTTTCAGAAGCTGCTAGCTAAACAAATTTAAGACATAATTTGCATCATAGCTTATATTAGTGATGATGACGTAGCTCACCTAAAATTAGCTTCGTCTTTCCAGAAATGTTCGATGTCATTCATGAAAACTGGACTTCTTTTTCAGGGGGAAACTACCACTCTATTTTTACAGTAATCCACACAACAGTCACCTTCACCAGTCCATTTCTTGTGTGGGCTCAATGACACAGCAGTTATACGCCCAAAGTTTAAACAAACTACACCCACTTTATGTTTTTACAGTGTGTGTGTTGGATGTGAGAAAGGAGTATTTTAGTATCATTAACCAGCTAGTGAACATGCTACTTATTGTTTAAATGAGTCACTAAAGTAATCCTGATATTTCAACACATCAGTACCAAAAGAATAATAATGAGTGGTTGTTGACTCATGTTATTACATAACTTTCATGCCTGTTGTATTACATATGGGATTTTTATAGTGACCAAATAGAAAACATGAATGGAGATAGTTGTGTGTCTGATCTTTATTCAAATGACATAATGCAATGATCTCATTCTCTGAGTTGTAACATGGAAGGTAATTACTCCTTGTGCTTCCAAAAAAAGACATACACTAATAAATGAATGCGCTGTTCAAATCATGAGAAAAAACTAAATTTTCTAGTTTTGCTGCTACTGAAAAAGTGACTGATATGCTGGCTGCAACTGAAACTTGCAAACAGAGGTGAAAAACCAAGATCCTCCTCTTTGTTGCCCAGGTTTCATGCTGAATGTGCAATTGCATACATTTTCGGGGAAGTGTAGGTGTTTTTCGGGGACGGGGCAATACCTCTCTTTTCCTCAACAGGCTTTCCCACGATGTTAAACACAAACAGACACACAAACAAAAGAACAAACTCAGGGACGCACACATAGGGATCAATTATATGGGACATGTTGTCTCACTGCCCTACTGCCCCCAGGTATCTCTCACGGTCACATAGTGACATCACCATCTTGGTTCAGAGGAGTTGGTCTTTACAGAGACAGTCCCTTACAAGTTATTGGGGGATATTTGTTGCTTGGATTCCCAAAATTCTTGAAATGTGTACTTAAATATTTTCATCTTGTATGCAGAAATACCCATATCATGTCTGTCATATGGTGCTAGAGCCACCAGGCAATTAACATAACAATTCAAAACTGCCTTAAAATAAATGGAGTTGGGAGATGGGGAGAATATTTGGACTAGCAATTAAAGCGTACCCCCCATGTACAGAGGCTGTGGTCCTTGAAGTGGGTGGCTTGGGTTCGACTCTAACCTGCAGGCAGCCCTTTGCTGCATAGCACCGCCTACTCTCTCTCTTTCCCAGTTTCTTCTTCTGATGAAGGTATGTCATAGCATTAGCAGCATCTGTAGACCTGGAAACTGAACCTTGAAAAATAAGTTTAGTCAATTCCTTCTTCATATGGACCTCCACCATGAGAACTATTTTCAAATGAATCTGCTGAGAGAACAGCAACTTCAGTCAGCTGATATCAACGTTGTTGTGCTGTGGAGGCAGGGTGCCTAAAACACTGAACTGCATTTGGTTTGAATTGAAAGTAGGTGCTGCCATTGTAAAAATGTAGTTAATGGACACAGTCCCTAAAGGTTAAAGGTTTACATCCTTTGCTCCCTTGGTTTTTGGTCTAGCATGTTGTTTGAGTCTTTTGGGTCTTTTTGGGGGCCCATAATGATTTGTGATTTTCTTTGGTCTAGTTTTGATTTTGGAAACAATAATATTACTGCTGGCAGATTTTTCTTAACCCTCAGAGCAAACCAGCAAGCTTTATGGACTCTAAAGCTGAGCAAACTAGCTACTGGCCAATGCTTTACATTTAACCAAAGACTCTCAAAAAAGCCCAAAGATGGTGGTCACCATATTGGACATGCCGACTCCAATTCACTTCTGACTACTCTGGAAACCACCGAATAGGTGGGGTTGAGGCCATTGGGCTTGCCACCTGGCAAGCAGCAACAACACGCCCAACTATCAGTCACTGACTGGCCACATCCCTAATTAAGCCTAGCTTTGGATAACTCTGAGCTTTGATATAATAATCAAAATGGATGAGTCATTAACCCCACCCCCCCACCCCAAAAAAAAAAATGTCACGTAGAAGAAATAATGTTTAAAGACAATACTTGTTTTCTTTTTCTTTTCTACCAGCATTAAACATGTTTAATACTGCTGTAAAAATATATAGTATAATTTAATAGTCAGCTTCAGGTGGACACTCCTGCATAGGCTTCTTGTTCCAACACTGTAGATTGTTGCTTGTACTTAACATGCATATTTAAAGGAGCAGTGTCTGAAATGCGCACATGCAGATTTCAGCCGGGTGAAAACAACTTAAACACTCCCTTTTCATACAGGGGAGTCTACAGTGACTACAGTCCAGGAGAGAAAAAGGTCCTCTCTGGAGCTAGAGCTTGGTTTATTCATTCAGGGCTGAAGCAGGAACTTGGTGATGCAACTTGGAAGCCTTGTTGGATAAGTTCTGCTCTCTCTGTTGATGTTAAGAGCTCATTAGGTTATGGAAAAACATAAATCTTATTTTAAGTAGGTACACTTTCAAATAAATACTTGCCTGTATCTATTTATACCTATGATTTTGCCAGTAGATTTCCACATCTAGACTCTGCCTTTAACCATGATATGTCCTAGTGTTTATTTCCCATTTTATCACTAGATAAAGGTTTTTTAAAGGGTCTAATCCTATCCGGAATGTTCCTTTGTAAAATGAGCAACGTGAGCTGGAGGCTCTCTGGAAACACTAAAAACTCTGTGATGCAAATAAGAGCTATTGGATTTATCCATGAATAAAAATGGTTGGCTGTTTTCAGGACTTACAAAATCTTTGTTGGCCTAAATTCAAATTCTTGCTGCTGCATATTGAACAAGCTGGATGTGTAAGAGAGCTTTTTGCTGCATTAATAAATGGATCTGCAGCTCAAAGGAGATGAGATAAAAGCATCACAGAAGTACTGAAACTTCTCTTTTGATTTTTATTTATCTATCACAGCGAGCAAGTCTCCACTTGTATCTTCAGAGGCTTATTCAATAATCTGATCATTGGGTTTTTTGTGAGAGTCAGATTAGATCCACAATTCTTAGAATCAAAATAGTTTTCATTTGAGTCAAAAGGATAGTGTTTCTGAAACTGTGAGCCTTAAATCACAGCAGAGAAGTTAGTGCATGCAGCTTATGTAAGCAAGTTTGGTTTGAGGTCATAGATTTACATCAATTACATAGCTATCACAATGCTGCCTGTCATGTGAAAACACATGCAAAGCAATTTAAAACAATACAAAAAATAGTTAACTAAGAATTTCTTTGTGGCTTCAGAGACAGTTTTCCTAAATTGGAGGAGACTGATGACCAAGCTGTGGTTACACTTTTCAGTATATCCTGAATTTCTCTGTGTAAAATCTATTGATAGTCCATTGTGTCAGCAGCTTCCACTCTGGACTGTGTGAGCCTGAGGAAAAAAGCTATTTCAAAGTATTATGAAACAAACTCAAAGACAGCTCAGACTTTCTGCTATCACACTGTACTGCCCTAAATACAACTGAGACCAGCAAAGTTTCCTGACACACTTACAGCAGTGTGTAAAAGGATCTGACCGGCAGTCTGCAACATACCACGGAAATAGTGAGACTATAAGTCAAAACCACAAACCAAATGAGCTAAATCTTTCTCAGTCTTGTGTTCTCATGTGCTTTTTAAAGAAGAGCAAAGTTTAAAGAGACATGCTGCCTGCTGATTTATCTTATGGGTCACATATGTTTATTTTTTTGTTTTACTTATTGACAACCCTTGTAAGTATAAGTTTATCTTTAACTATCATCCTAACCACAACAGTAACAGAGACAGACAACACTGCTAACTATCTAGTAAGCAGTGTTGTCTGTCTCTGTTGACATCTCTAGGGCCTTCAATGTTTTTGACCACAGCATCTCACCACAACTTAAAGTCTGAACGTCTGAAGGTTTTCACAGCATACAGTTAGGTGGTTTGCTAACTGTCTTACCGGTAGAACCCAATCTGTTCAATTGGAAGCTTTTACCTCCAAAGTACCACAAATCCATAAGGGGGTACCACAATGTTCAGTTCTGGGCCCACTGTTATTTACTATTTACAAGCTTGGACGAAATGTCCCAAACTCTGCTTAGTACATCTATGCTGATGATACTGTCATTTACTGTTGTGCATCTATGCCTGCTCAAGCTATTATAAATTATATATAAATCTTTAGCATACTTTTTTTTGTACAATATACTGTACATGTTGTCAACTTCAACTTGTCCTAAATGCAGATAAAACTAAACTCCTTTACATATTCAAGAGCAGTGAAAACAGCATCATCTGGAAAACTGTCAAGACAGTCAAGAAACTGAGTTGGTCTCTACTTTTACACATCTAGGGTTTTTTAATTGATGAAAACTAGTTTTTTAAGAAGCACATCCAGTTTGTTACTAAAAGGGTAATGTTTTATTTGAATTTCACCACAGAAACAAGTGCTGCCTTTTCTTTTATGTTAAAAAAAAAAACTAGTAGTCAGTCATTGTACCCATCTGTGACGTCTTGTACATGATAGCCTCCGCTTAAAGTCTTCACAGAATGGTTACTGTGTGTGATGGTGCACTGAGATTTATTACAGACTGTGGCTTTCTTCCTCACTATTGTACTAATACTCCAAAGTCAGTTAGAGTGCTGTAAGTACACACCAGCTCATGCATTGGTTTATCTTCATCTTTACGGTCATTCTGGGCAAAATTGTGGACTGCCTTTCCTCCCTTTTAGACACTATGCAATTTGTTGTTCCCAAAGTCCAAACTGAGTTGGAAAGATGTTTTTAGGTATTCTGCACTAGAGCAAGCTACAGTCTGATTTTAAACAGCTAAACTGAGTTAGCCTGAATGGTTTTAAATCTTTCGTGAGATGTTTTAAACTCAGGCTTTGCAAAGGTTTTAGCTGGCTTATTCAATGGATTATTTTAGAGCTTCTGTATGAGTCTAATTGTTTTGTTGATGAAACTTTGTGTTGCTGCCAGACTTGGCCAGGTTTCCCTTGGAAAGGAGGCATCTGATCCCAATGGGACTAACCTGGGTAAAATAACAGTTAAATGAAAATGAATGAATACACATTTAGCTCAAATATAGGTATTTTCATGCATTAACAAAACAGACAGGTACTCTCAGTTTTTAATAAATGGTTGTGCCAATAACTAGATAACAGATGTAGTTTCTTTCATCATTATATTCTCAGCAGCCAACCATTCTTACAAACTATCCCTGTAATAAGATATATCTATTTCTATTTTCACGACGAATTACCTTTTTTCAACATTTAAAAAACCATGCTCTTCAGGAGTTAGTTATAAACGTAGTACTGGAATTATTCTTCCACTACTGGCATGTGTCGCCCTCTTGTGGCTGAAATGAGAACTGTCTTTTCAAAATCTCACAAATTGGAGAGCTTAGTCAAGTCCAGTCAAACTTAAATGATACGTACATTGAAAACAGTGTGAGCTGATTAAAAGGCTTCACTCACAGAGGGAAAAGAACAATATACACATGAATAGTGCGCATACATTTAAGAATTCATGTTTAGTTTAAGTGCATTCACAATCATAAGAAAAACGGGTGCACTGGGGGTTCTACAGACGAGGACCCTCAACTAGGGATTGTGAGCCCTGTTGTTTTAACATATTTCCAGGCCCTTGTCAGTCATTGGCACTTAGAATCATCTTTACTTCTCTCCCTCACATGGCGCCCCTGCTCACATCTGAGCCCAAGGGACAACCAGAAGAGACTGCTTAGAGGACCTTAGTGATCGTGTTGTGTTTTAGGTGGTTAAAAAAAACTGATGAATAATAGGGGAGCAATCCATGGAGGGACTTGATAACAAGTTATATGATTTTAAAATGGATTGTAACATCAACAGGGAGCCTGTGGAGGGAAGAGAGTACAACAGCACTATTTTGAACCACTGCATACACAAGTGAGAGGACTGACCCCCATGTAAAGGGAGTTGAAGTATTCCACACAAGATGTGATAAAAGCTGAATATTAGAAGTCCTGAATTTAGATATATGCCATTTCATTCTTAAATGTAACGCTACATTCTTAAACTACCTTGAGAAAATATGAATGGGTAAATAAAAAGAGATGTCCTGTAATAAACACCTGAGAAACCAAGCTGTTTTATAACATTGGTCAAAATAGCATACAAAAAGCTGTTTATATGCCATGTAGCTGAGTTCATATTTATGACAACAGTCTAACTGATCCAGAGATATATGTCATATCGGTATATCTTGCACTTTAAAAGGTATATGTATCATCTCTGTGTGTCCACTTTGTACAAAACACAGCTATACTGAGCTTAAGCCAGTACACTAAGGAGTCTGAGAGCTTGTTTAAACATAGGAAAAATAGTGTTCCCTGATGATGAACAGTAACAGAATAAAACATACGAGCTCTATGAGGAAAATTATGTGTTTAAATACAAGTCAAACTACATAAAGAGGCTTGTTCCTTTCCTCAAAGGAAAAAAGTTCCTCCTCCAAAACCGCTAATCCTGTCCTTATATGAAACCAGAGAATCATGTCTGATACGTGTCGGCATATGGTATTTTCCGGAACAGCTTTTAAAATAATGAAATGGACAAATGTTCCAGCTGTTCACATGTTCTTTCCTTATTAACATTTGGCAGTACTTGTTGTTGGAAATATGTACGTCATCATCATCATCTTCAAAAGCAGAATGGATCTGTAAGAGGTAAAGGTCTGAAAATGTATTATCTCTACTTCATAAACATTCCTAATTCAAACTTAGAAAGCTTAGAAATTATTACAAATTATGCTCCCCAGTCTCATTTCCAAAGTTATACTTCAAACAATAAAACAACTGAACCTGTTAATAAAAGTCTATACAATATTTGTCTCCTGTAGCTTGTATTTTAACCACAACGCAGTCATTCAGATGGCAGACTTAATAACACCACCAGCTTTCACCCACTCATCAGTCTGTCCATCATATCCACCCAGGTGAAGAGGGAGAGAGTCAAGCAGCAAGCAAAGACAGCTCTAGCCTCCAGGTGTATGAATCATCTGCCAGTCAGTTAGCAAAGGCTTTATAGAGCTTCTTCAACACATCCCTGCAGCTGTACATGGTGCCTGTACTGTGAGAAACCTCCTGTGAGCTTTCAGTACCAAAAAAAAGGTACTAAAGTCTCCTGACTGACTAATGATGGCACTGACAGTATGTTTTTATAAAGTCTGGATCTGCAGGACTGGCATATTCATGTTTCATGAGTCATGAGGCAGAACATATGATATAGTCTCAGTGGTATGCTACCAACCCTCCACAAGAAAAATACAACTCAACTTTTCTTCTATGGGCCAAACCAAAGTTTTGTTGGATTTCCAAAAACCAAATGCCACGTTATTTTTGGAAATTTGAACAAGTAGCAAAACAATAACCCAAAAATGACATCAGTGTATTGTAAGGTAGTCGTGCTGCTGTTACTGACTTCTCGGAAGGTTTGCAGATCCTGTAAACAAAGATCTTACAGATTATTAGACTTCCCACCAATTCCAATCTTTCTGGCATTTCCACTTCAGTTTCCTCTCTCTTCCCTCTGTGATGTTACTTACTTTTTTGCAGCATGTTAGCCTATGTTGCAGTATAGTGTTCTTTTAGCATGCTAGCATTTTAATGTGTTGCTAAAAGCATAAAACCAAGGAGTATTAATCAATTTAAGCAACAACAAAACTTATATTTTATAACTCAAAACTATGTTCAATGCATGTTTTATCCCCTTTAAGCTCCCGTTATCATTATTATCACAAGAAAACAGATGCATACCAATGACCCTTTCACACAAGCACCCCTTAAATTTTATAATTTTATTGTGCTTTCATTTTATTCCTATGTTTACAGTGTTATTTTAAATATGAACTTCTTCCACGTTGCTATTGTGAAGAATTGCTAAACTGTGTTTCATTGTTTCACAACAGTGATAATTAAGATCTCTTCTTTATTCTGTTATAAATTATCCAAATTAACAAATAAGGAGTGGCATGTGAAAGAAAAAAATTCACATACATTCAGTATATCTGCATCAAACAGAATGTTATACAAGAATAATGCTCAGGAATACAAGAATACAAATGCTTCATTGCTCAGTTATGAGCAATTAATAAGGACAACACTTGGGTTGCCTGACCATAGATACATCTCTTTGCCTGGTCATAGATCATGTTTTCTTAAGTAAATAAGTGTCACCTTAAAGTTCCTGTGAGGAACTTTATGTTTGTGTGGACTTTGGCGCCCCCTGTGGACAAAGTCATATACCCTCTCTGATTTTACTCAGTCTCACTAAGTAATGTTTATTAAAAACAATCTCATCCTGCTTTTTTTAACAGACAAGCTTTATAAAAAAAAATTCTCTGCAACATGCTCTTTATTTCATCACCTGACACCGACACCCTCACAGCAATTACAGACATTAAAAATGACTATTTAGAAATTGTAAATCTTTGCCCTCATGGGCCCAATCTCAGTGTCCACCCTCAAGCACTCACTGACTTTGAGGCGTGTTCCTGCTAAGTCCATGAGGGTTTAGGGCTGTCCCACTGTCAAATCAAGTGTGTGAGGGATCTATCACAGACTTTTTGACCCCTTTATGCTCCCCTCCCGTAAGTGGGAATTTTTGCAGACTTAGCATAAGGGAATTACCCATAGTTCATAGCGTTCTGACATGAAACACAGGTTTCCCAGAGGAAGTTCGTGAGCACGGAAAGGTAAACAAACGCCGTAACATGGAAATAAAAAAAAGTGCGACAGTAAAAAAGAAGCATGAAAGTTGCAATGAAATTTACAGGTAAAAAAGTTTGCCTGTAAGTATAAATATAGAAAACAGCCTTAATCTATCTTCACATATATGTGCATACAGTATAATTGATATATTTATAGTTATAGCCTATTAATATATTTTAAATGTTGTGGTTAAGCAGTCTGTATGGTAAGAGCCTGGATCACATGGCAGCCAGTCATCCCTTATTCGCCTTGAATTTGAGGAAAGTAAAAATTGTGCCATAAAGATTCCTAATATCGCTAAGCTGAGCTGGTGACGTCATGCAGGTTATGTGAGGAGTCTCAAAGTGCTGTCCCATTCCAGTTCTACAGTTTGAGCCCTTACAGCCTCCTGCCCTCAATCACTTTCCAGCTGACATCAAGTAAGTCAAGAAGGGCTCAGAGCTTAGGGAGGACATTGAGATTGGGCCATGGTCTTGTTTGCTATTGTAGGGCATGAAGAGGCATCACTGTGAATTACAGTCTGTATTGTAACCACTCAAAAACTCCTCACAGGAGCTTAAAGTATAGCCTAAGTAAATACAAAAGATAAGAAACCACAAAGTCTGCAATAAAAATGCAAATTTGTTATCACTCATTATAATGTTTAATGAAGCATTTAAGAAGCACCCATAACACATTGATAGATTTCATTACATTTACATTCCATACACCTGAAGAATCATAACTGTAGTACCTGCCAATGTAAGAGCAATACACAGAAAGTTAAACAAACTACAAATCCCTAAAGTCTCTTTGTAGAAATGAGTTACTCACAGCATCATCTGATAGGAGGGGTTTAGTAAAGCTCTCTCTGATTGGCTGACGGTAGCCATGTTTGCATTGCCAGCTGTCTGGATGCGAGGCAGCTAACCGGTGAGCTGTCTGAGCTACATTTGCCCCTCTGTTCGGGGTAACAAAAAACACATAACAACCGTCCACCCTGTTAACACCGGCTTCTTTTTACTCGATATGCCGGTTCACTCCCGGGAGAAGAAAGAAAGCAACCACGAAGACATGGAGGTGGATTTCCCCGAGCAGGACGGCAGCAGCACAGACGAGGAGGACACTGTTAGCTCGTCCGTGTCTGAAGATGGAGACAGCTCTGGTATGAAAAATGGGCCTCAAATGTTAACCAGCGGCTGCTTTTAACAAATATGCTTTTGCTTTATACTTATATTTATCATGATATTTGGTTGCCGTCACAAAATAAGCCCACACTTTGTCTGGAGGGAGCGTCCAGTCTGGGGTAGAGGTGTTATGATGATGTTGATGATGGGGTTAGAATAGAAAAGGTATGCAGATGATGTCATATCATGTCTTTATGGGAACAGAGATGGATGATGAAGACTGTGAGAGGAGGAGGATGGAGTGCCTGGATGAGATGACCACCTTGGAGAAGCAGTTCACTGACTTGAAGGAGCAGTAAGTTCACTCCCAGGCTGCATCCAACATGATAAAGGTTCAATCCACTGCTGTCTGGATAATCCAACTTTTACTTAGATTCTTATACACAACCAGTCAAATGTTTGGAAACACCTTCTCATTCAAGGGTTTGTATTTATTTTGATTTTTAGATAGTAAGTAAGATAGGAAGTAGCCACCCTTTTTCCTTCATGACAGCTTTGCACACTCTTGGTATTCTCTCAGTCTGCTTTATGAAGTGGTCTCCTGGAATGGTTTTTAATTAACATGAGCCTTGTCAAGAGTTCATAATGACTTGCCTTCTTAATGTGTTTGAGACCATCAGTTGTGTTCTTCAGAGATAGGGTTAGTACACAATGGATAGCCCTGTTTGACTACTGTTGTAATCCATATTATAGCAAAACCAGATTATTTCATAGTTTAGGTGTCTTCAGATTTAAAAACTAATTAAAGTGAATTAAAAAAAACATTGAATGAGAGGGTGTGTCCAAACGTTTGACTGGTAGTGTATGTGTGCTACCTCAACAGGTCACTTGCAACTATTGTGTTACTTCAAGTGACATGGACAGAGCTGTAGAATCTAGCAGATAGGAGCAGGAATTCACCTGGTTAATAATTATCTGGTCTTAATTGGGATTTGGGGGGTTTGTACCCCTTTTAGCATTAGGTAGCAGTCTCTCTTAGAACCAAATCCCTATTATCAGTAAACCACTTTTAGGGACAAAAGTGTCAACATCAATATTAGTTACAAGTTAAAGTCATTAATCACCAAGTGGCAAAAATATCAAATTAGTGAGCTGGAGTGAAAGTAGATCAACAAAGGAAGAGCACAGATGTTATTATGAAAATGTGCAGAGGCTTGTCTATTTATCTTGAAGCTCTGCTACATGATCTGCAGACAGTACTAATAGTATAATAAAGAACTTGTAAACACACTGATGTGATATAAGCGTAATAGCTCAATATTGCCCAATTATCTATTTCTAATCTATCTATTGCTTGGGCTCGAGCCACTTAGAACAAATAACAATATTATAAGTGACAGATGTATTAAATCACCCACTGACAAACTGCCTATGGATCTTGGGCTATGTTGGGCAGATATATTTTTTCCTACATGTAGTATTGACATGTAACTATTTAGGTACAAATTTGGTTCATAATGTGTATAAAAACTGCTGGTGTATTATAAAAACTCACCCCCTACCCATTGAGATGTATAAATAAGTTATTTAAAACCATGTTAAAAACTTGTCTATAGACCAGTTTTATTGTCATGAATTTAATGCAACTCTTTTCAATTACTCTTAAATGATTTCCCAACTGTTTCATTTATTTAATGCTGAATTGAGTCTGGTTTTTGCCCAGGCAGTTTATTCTTCTGAATTTATTTGCTCTTTTCTTTTGTTTTTCTTTAACAACAGGCTGTACAAGGAGCGTCTAAGCCAGGTGGACATCAAGCTGCAGGAGGTGATGGCTGGTTGTGCCCAAGAGTACCTGGAACCTCTAGCCAACCTGCAGGAGAACATGCAGATCAGGACCAAAGTAGCTGGTGCGTCAATTTAATATTACACCGTTGGTTGTAGTGTGATGGATGACTTGGATACAACTTAAATGATGCAGAACTTGACTTAAAAAGACAAATTAAAGGCTCAAATCTAGATGATTAAAACCTCATCTTTAATACTGATTGTCTCAGATTGATGTGATGTTGAATTTTGTTCACAGGGATCTACAGGGAGCTGTGTTTGGAGTCAGTGAAGAACAAGTATGAGTGTGAGATCCAGGCTGCCTGCCAACACTGGGAGGTAGGAGGTCAACAAATGAGAAGGGTGTTTTGGAGGGTTTCGATACTTTACTTGTTAATACCACATACCTTACAGAAGTCATTCTCTGTCATTTGTACATTCACAAGTATTGAAAGTAACAGAAATAATTACAGATCTGCAGTCATGTTTTCAACCAAAAGCTGCTATAAGCAAAAGAAAATTGGTGGAATGACTACCCCTAATAAAAATTACGAAGGAGAAAGATTATGCTTTAAAAAACAAACTAACAGAATCCACATGTCTGCACAAACTCACAAGAAAGAGCTGGATTGTGTTTAAATGCTGCTTCGCTACATCCTGCAGTGTGTGTCCACTCCGCTCTGCTCTCCATCACAGTTCTGTAGCTCACATATATCCACGACACTGCCAACAGATCTCATTCACGGGTTGGCAGTGAGCAGCATATTTAAAGTTCTGTTGGTGTCCCCTGATGGTGTTTATCGTCTGTTTCAAACAGATGTAGAGCAGGTGATGTTACAAGGGTGCTATATGGTCTTTAAATCTCGACCCTGCGGAGCTCCACACCTCTGCACATTTAGAACTTGAACAGAAACATAATGAGAAAGTTGGAAAACACCTAACCTTATATCTAATGTAATTTGGTATCCACAAATATCTGTTAGAGGTTTAACATTCTAGTATTCTGACACATGACCCTACATTTAAATACATGTACATGTAAACAGTCAGCACAGATTTTGGATGTCTTGGTTATCCACTGTATCCACAACCTATCTAGACTAACATTAATCTCAGGTACCACTTCAAGAGATGATTTGTAATGACCGTTTCTTACCTGTGTGTCTTTCCGCTTTGTTCCTGCCTCCCAGAGTGAGAAGTTGCTGCTGTTTGACACTGTGCAGAGTGAATTGGAGGAGAAAATAAGAAGATTAGAGGAGGACAGACACAGTATTGACATCACATCAGGTAACAACTGGGGCTTGAACAAACAGTTATCGAACATGATATCATTCTCATTTATTTATTCATTTATCCATCATTCGCTCAATAAAATCTGAAAAGTTCATAACTGTGTTAGGTCTGCTGCGACATCTTTAAGTACGCTCAGGACTTCTAAATACCACAGTTATTAAGTTATACTGACAAGCTGTAACATTATTACAACCAGCCTAATATTTTATCGGCCCAACAATAGCCCTGATTCATCAAAGAACTGTGTTCTGAAACCTTCCCATCAGAGCCACAGATAGTTATTTCAGCTCAGTTGCTCATCTATAGCCTTTGCTCCCTATGCACATTAATGAGTCATGGCCACCTATGAACCTTATGCTAGTTCACAGATCTCCCTTCTTCGGACCACTTTCGGGAGGTACCGACCACTGTAGACCAGCAGTGTCCGACCCCGGACATCTAGCAATAACAGTTTAGCCGTGTCAGAGTAGCTCACATCCTAGCCCATTTTCCTGCTTCCAAAACATCAACCTCAAGGACAAAATGTTCACTTGCTGCCTAACCTATAGGACCCACCAACAGGTCCCATTGTAACACAATGATCAGTGTAATACACCTCACCTCTCAGTGGTCGTAATACTACGGTTGATTGTTGTATCTTGATATGACATGAAGACATTTTGCTGTAGTTTTGCAGTAATTTATAAATGCTTTGTGTTTCATTGAACAAGAAAATGAACCGATGTGTAGCTCTAAAAGAAGAAACCACATGGTGTCCTCAGTGGTGACTATAGATTATCAATAGTTAAATATTCTGAATGTCATCAGGAACATATTGTAACCAACTAAATGCAGAGTCTTGTCTTAGCAGGTCATGAACAAGATAGGAATGTTTGGCAGATCTCAACAACAGAAATAACTCTCCTCTCCAATCTGTCTGTGTTTTTCCAGAGCTGTGGAATGATGGATTGCACTCACGGAAAAACAAAAAGAAAGATCCATTCTGCCCGGTCAAGAAGAAGAAGCCTGTTGTTGTTTCTGATATCCTTTTCCTTTGTTCTGTCCTCGTTTTGTTCTTCCTATAATTAATCTGTACTGCATTTTTTCTTGACACTTCAGTGATGTATTAGGACAGATGTTTCGTACCGCTTCCCTTTGTGTTTTTCCTTAACCTACTTCATCACGGCCTTATATCGTTTACATGCTGCAGGATCTTGATATTCTTGAGGACTGGACTGCAATAAGAAAGGTACTTTTTGAACTCCCAAAGAAGTAATTTAGG